>NW_011888969.1:1405303-1406934 GCF_000151845.1 Pteropus vampyrus | reverse complement strand
TGATTGTTTCAGAAATTCCTTTTCAACAGAAAATGAATGAGAAGTGACGGTGGCAGAAAATAAATGGATTTACAGACAACTAACGTGAGAACCTATGTCACCAAGGAAGGGAAGGCAGTGACCGGAGAAGCCGATGATGGGCTGGCACGAGCATCCTGTCCAGATGCCACTCCGGTAGCTGCTCAAAGCCTGGTCACCGGCCCCTGGCCCTGCCACAGAGTTTGCATCTCTAGGAATGTTGCTGAGTTTTTCTTTATTAGAAGCAGAAACAGGTGGGAGTTAAATGACACAGGGTAACGCTGTACTCGTCTAGCACAGTCCTCGGCATGCAGAGCGCCGTGCAAAGTCTCGGGACAAACTGAGAGAGACGGTCCGGGCCAGGTCCTAGGAGTGGTAACAATATTAAAAGCGAGCAAGACATCGCAGCCGGCCGTTCTCCAGACACCGCGTGCTGCTTCGTGCATGTACGTCGGGGCTCTTTCCGAAAGAGGCGAGACCGCGTTGAGCCGCCCGCGCACGTCTGTGGTGCCTGCACTAAGGACGCCTCTTATAAAGCTGCCGCGGCACCGGGGTTGCGGTTGGACCCATAGAATGTGAAATGCAGAAGCTCTGTCAAAAGTCGTCTGCTTCGTCACAAGGGAAGGAGAACTTGGTAAGAGCAGGCGAGGCTTCGGCGTTTTGGATAACAGATTAGAGAGTGAAACCTAAGGGTACATTTCCCTTTTTATTTTAGGAAGTGCCGTCGAAAACAAAAAAAACAGATATTTTTGATATGAGATGTTCACTCTTCAAAGCAGCATCACGCCAGAACAGAAATAGAATTGTTTCAGCCGCGTGGAAAACTCTGGAATGAAAGAACTTTATCTCTACATCGTCTTTGAGGAAGGCGCCTGCGCGGAGGTGTCCAGGTGGCCAGCCAGTGAGACGCAGAGCCACCAGGTGTCCCTCACATGGTCTTGCTCTTGGGTTGCATGTCAGTTTCGCTTTGCCTTGAAAGCCGCCTTCGAATGTATGACAGGAGCGGTAACCTGCGTTTGAACTTGGGGGAGTCACAGTCACGGTTGCACCTTGTCCTTCTCCCTCCCTGCGGGCCGAGGCCCCGTGTGCCCTGGGTGCCAGGTGGTCTCCCTTCCTCTCCTCCTCTCCTGCTGGCCGCAGTACACCCAGGTCCTGATCGATCGCCCCACCAGGACTGCTGACGGCAGAGCCAGCCACCGGCTGGCATGGCTTCCAGCGGCTGGACTGGGCTTGATGCCGCCTTTCTCACTGATTTATTTGAAACTTTAAAAAAAAAAAAAAAAGTCACTCCACTTTTGCCAATCAGAAATTGATTGTCGAGTATTTATTTCGGCCAGAGATGAGCCGTCTCTCTTGTAACTTCTTTCCTGCTGGATTTTGGCTCTGGTGTCTGTCTAATGACACCGTCTGAGGACTGGCAGCCGCTAGCCTCAGAATGAGAATTACAAAGGGACTAGCCGCGTAAACGATGCATGGCCTTTCCCACCAGCAGCCTGCGCGGAGGTGTCCAGGTGGCCAGCCAGCGAGACGCAGAGCCACGGGCACGGGCTGGGCCGAGTTGACCACCCAGGGGCTGCCCAGAACGCGGTGCTCTGTGAGTGTCCGTGGATGCG
>NW_011888969.1:1404023-1404392 GCF_000151845.1 Pteropus vampyrus | reverse complement strand
CAGGCTACAGCAAAAAAACATGACCGTCTTTCGCCTGTAACGTGGAAGGGCTTCTGTCCACTCCCTTCCCGTCAACTTACGTCACCCCAGTTCATCGTCAAAGAGGAATCTCGTGTGCGTGCACGCGCACGTGTGTGCATGCCGTGTGCGTGCAGAAAAAAGTAGGGGCCACTCTTACGGAAGTTGGGAGGTCCTGAGGGCACTTGTTTCGTACCTGCGTGCCTCCACGTAGGGGCACGGTCGTCGGGGTGCTGGAGAAAGGCTCATGGGAACAATACACCCGCTTTTTTCGCGTAGTATTTTATCTCAGTTACGCACACAGTGAATTCTGGGCACTTCGCAAGGTTTTACCCCCTTTTGATGCAATTT
>NW_011888969.1:1401743-1402723 GCF_000151845.1 Pteropus vampyrus | reverse complement strand
ATACACCCGCTTTTTTCGCGTAGTATTTTATCTCAGTTACGCACACAGTGAATTCTGGGCACTTCGCAAGGTTTTACCCCCTTTTGATGCAATTTTAATCCACCCGCCCTCAGTATCTCTGTCCCTTCCTGCTGTTTCTTCTTTGGGGGCTGTGAGGCAGCCTGGGGGTGGCTCCCACTTCTGCACCCCAGGCGGGCCCCAAATCTCTGGCTAACATGCTGGCTCAGGGCCCCGCCCCACTGAGAAACTGCCTTCATGACAGAGGGACACTGAGGTCTGCGCTTTCTGTTTCCTGCCCCCGGGGACCTCCCACTGGGGCTGGAGGGCTCTGGGGAGAGTATGTTAGGACAGTTTTCAGAACGGGGTCTCACAAGAGGCCGTGAAAATCAGCCCCCCGTTAGAAGGCAGAAGAGGTGGCTTGATGCTGTCTGCAATGAGGGCTTCGTGTTTGCAAACATCAAGGGTCTCAGGTCAGAGAAGCCATGGTCTCGGCTGCTTTCCCCCCTTCGCGCCCTGCAAACAGACCCCCCACCCTTTTCTCTGAAAGAACAGGATGATCGCAGGGTTCCCTCTGGTCTGATGTTCGCAGGCTGGAAGGGCGGGACCAGCATTGCCTCCAGCCGTCCCCCCTCCGAAATCCAGTGCCTCCCGAGGGGAGAGCTGGGCCGTAAGGCGAGCGCGGACGGGTGGTCCCCTGACCGACCCGCTGTTTGTCTGTTTGTGCTGTGACTTCCCAGTGCTGGTGAGGGCAGCCATCTCAGGAGCTGGGTGATGACAGCTTTCGGGAAGCTCGTGTGAAAGCAGCCACCTGCGTAGCGCCCCAGGGGACAAGCCTGGGCCAGGGGATGGTCTTCAGGCCAGGGCGTGGCAACAGGGTTCCACTCTCTAAGTTCCAGGCGGTGGCAAACAGTGCCAAGGAGGGACTGTGCGACTGTGGGCGGGTGGACAGGGAAAGGTGGCGATGTCTGACCCCGGGTTGT
>NW_011888969.1:1396041-1397803 GCF_000151845.1 Pteropus vampyrus | reverse complement strand
TGTCATGGGGGTTTGATGAGTTAGTGATGGGGGTCACCGAGTAGTGGACACGGAGTACGGAGCACTGAGTGTGCAGCCCTCAACCAGTGCCGCCCACGAATGTTACTTCCCGTGAGGACCTTGGATGCCAGGCTCGGGGAGCTGCCTCTTATCCCAAAGCACCGTCTGCAGTGGGCCTGAAGTGCTTTCTCTTTATCGAGGTAGAATTCCCATCACGTGATATTGGCCATTTTAAAGAGTACAATTCAGTGGCATTTCGTACATTCGGAGTTGTGAAACTATTATCTCTCCCTCAACCCTGGACCTTTGGGGCTCTATGGAGGATTCATCACACGGCCGTGATCAGTCACTAACCCGATGTGCAGACTTTCTCCCGTCTCATGGGGATGCGGGGCAAGGCCGAGAATGCCAAGCTTCTAAGTGCGCCTGGGTCTTTCTGGTGACCAGCCCGTACCCAGGAGCCACCAAGAGTCACCAAGAGTCACTTCATTAGGACACAATCAACTTCTAGGCCCCTCTTAGGTACTTAACTAACTGTGACTTGAAAACCACTGCTTAAGTTAGGTCTGTTTTCCTCCTGTCTGAGCCAAACAGGAATCAGGAGGGTTCAGTCCTCTGAGCTTTCTAATTCGTGTTTTACCTAGTTTCCAGATACAGGGGACAGGCGGAGCAATGGTTACGCCAGGTTGGTGCAGGGTTTACCCTGCATTGACAGCGTCACTGCACGGAGGTTGGTGCAGAGTTGCCTCTGCATCGACAGCGTCACTGCACGGAGCTGGACGACACCTGTGCGGGGCTCTCGTCCCTTCTTTCTGTTTGCCTGGCTTCGCCAGACCTGAGATGCAGCGGAGAGGAGAGATCGACAGACGTGTGGGTGACAACGGTGGGAGCCTGCGCGGGGACAACGGAAGGCCTTCCTGGGCCCCTGGACTGTGTCAAGTCCCATGGGAGACTCTGTCACCGGGAAAAGCGGCTCAGCCACGGTGGCGCGTTCTCCCCCCTGCTCCTTCCGGCCTCCTCCTTGTCATCGGATTTCAAATGACAGGAGGCTCTTTGCTCGACGGGACTTCGAAGTCTGACCCAGCTCACGTTCATTTTCACTGTTCTTTACGTGACTTGGACATTTCTAAACAGGACCGACACACTCCAGTGCTCACGGCCCGTTTCCTAGTTTCTCGTTTCCCAGCTTTATAGGAGACTGTGACGCTCGTGGCCTGAGGTTTCTTTCCTTCTTTTTCTTTTTTTCTTTTTTTTTTCCTGTCCTTTTTTTTTTTTTTTTTTTTTTTTTTTTGCTAGCAACAACGAATTCTCAAAGGTCATAAAAGTCTGTGGTTCCATATTGATAAATATTTAAGGAGCTACAGCTGGTGTTTATAGCGACATTGGCTGGTTGCGGGGTAGAAAGCTCAACTCTGGGTCTTTCTGACAAACCTTTTGTCCGTTTCGGTCACACGTTGAACCAATATTTATTAAGCCCCCATTTCACAATGCAGGGGCGTTTCTCAGGTATAACGGAGTTAAAATGAAAGTCCGAGAGACGTTTGATTTCAAAACCAGCAAAATGCTAATGTCGGTCGGTGGCAGAACAGTCGTGGATGCGGGCGGGGAGTTGCATAGACATTTTCAGTGAACTTCTGGAATTCACAGAACATGTGTCCATTTGTCCTGGAAGAAGATGTTCTTGGCTTCAGTGGTGCCCCAAGTCTCCCACGCCTGTCCTGATAACGCCTTTCAGAATAATCCCCAGGTCTGATGAGCTCCC
>NW_011888969.1:1393429-1394906 GCF_000151845.1 Pteropus vampyrus | reverse complement strand
CGGAGCAGGAGGAGACCCAGGAGCGTAGGCTTGAGGTTTCTGGTTCTTCCTCGGAAGCAGATAAGCCAGGTGATCGCTCCCGGAAGCGCAGGCTCGTTCTCAGCCTGGCGCGGTCCTCACTCCTGGGGCCCTCACGCTCCCAGCCATCACGCCAGCTAGCAAGGCCTGTGTGGGTGCCGTGCCCAGCGCCAGGCCCCAGAGGTGACGGACAGAGAGGCGAGGTGTCTGGTCTAGCTGATGCTGGGACGCTTCACGTGTCCTCTGCGGGTCTAACCAGGATGTGCCTTCTCTGCCTGGGACGGCCTGGGCGGTCACTGTGGGAGGCCCAGGTGCAGTGTCCTCCCCTGTGGTGTGCCCCCACTGCAGGCCGACAGAAGCAGCCCTCCACGAGGCAGAGTGTCCAGGCAGGGTCTGGGGTGTCCAGCAGAGAGCCTGGGCACAGCCACTGCTCCCTACATGCTGCTGTGTGTCTGAACGGGAGAGCTCTCACCGTCCCGGGACCGTCCCTCATAATTCTGGGGGTTTATGTCTCCGGGACGGAAAACCGAGGTCTGCCTTAGGTTTTCACCCTGAGCACACACACACTCAGAGCGCCAGCCCAAGATAACAGAAAGAAAACCGATTCTGTAGCTTCTCGTTTGTTTGCCTGTGTGCGAGACATACCGTGGCATGTTTGTTCACATTCCAGAAAAGACGCGGAGAGCTTTCTTCCCGCCGGCCCAGGGGCCGGGCCGGGGCCCTGGTTTGCTCGCGTTGCAGACTTGAAGAAGGGAAGAACTGCCCGAGGCCACACGGCAAGCGGGCCCGAGCTCGGTCGCCCCGAACCGGTGGCCTCGGTGGCCCAGGCTCTGTCCAGCGTCCACGCTGCCGGGGCAGCGGCCGTGGTGGGAAGGATGCTGAGGAGAACTCGGTGACCCGGGGTTTTCAGACAGGACGCTCCGCCTCCTTCGCTGTCTCGAGGCCACTGAGCGGAAGAGAGGTTCGTTGGGCGTGTCACTGTTGGTCAGGAGTTACCCCGAGACGATGGGATTGTGCTCCTGGTTGAGAACGGTGACCTGGCCTCTCTGCGTCTCTCCCGGGGAAGGTGGGCGTTTAGCCGGTCTCAGGCCCTGACAGTTTTGCTGATAATCATGCGGGGCAATGGGCGTGACCGGAGGCCGTCGGGACCAGCGGGGCTAGTGGTCACTCTGTTCACAGGGATGAGACCGCCCCTCCCTCCACGCAGTCATTCACTGGGCAGGCCCTCTCTCTGGGCGGCCCCTATGTGCCAGGTCCTGGGCTGTCCCCCCAGCCCAGCTGTGGTAGCCTTCTGCACATCTGGCCTCGCTGGCTCATGGTCTCAAGCCAGCACTCACACCCCATTCTGCAGGTGAGACAACACCTGAGCTCTCACACACAGAAAGTGGCTGAGCCGTGGGACACCCAAGACAGGAGAGCCAGGGCGCAGCTTGGCGTGGGGAACTGACATTTCTCCTCT
>NW_011888969.1:1389456-1392284 GCF_000151845.1 Pteropus vampyrus | reverse complement strand
GGTCACAGAGGAGAAAAGTCTCCTCTGAGAGGCAAGAGACTTGCCGGGAAGGTGGAAGGCCCAGCTGTGAGCCCAGGTCCACCCGTCTGTCCTGTCAAGGCTGGCTGCCTCCTGGAGCCTCCCAGTCAGCTGCAAGGGCTATTCCAGGACAGTAAAATACGCTGAGCATAGTTCTGAAGTCATGGTCACTGAGGAACCCAGTATCTTCCTTGCCCATAAACCCAACTTCTTGCCCTCTGCGGGTGAGAGCAGACAGCGTCCCAGGAGCCCAAACAGTGGAAATACCCACTGACACCGTCCAGCCTTGCTTTGCTGAAAACCCCCAGGAAAGCTCCTGACCATGGCAGAAACAGCAGAGACTTTGAATTCAGGAAGGAGGCGCACAGTCAGCTTTCTCTTGATGCCATGCCCCCGATGTCTGGATCTGAGCTCAACTCAGGGGGTTTCACGTGTACCTACTATGTGCTCGCCATGGGAGAAGCATCATCTCCTGCCTGTGGGAGCTTTCCAAAGGCTCGAGTGGGCTCTTAGTCCCTGTGGAATCTCCAGCACCGAGTACCTGTGTCGAAAGCCAGGAGTAGAGCAAACTCTCCAGTGGTTTGACGCCAGCCACTCCCCACACTCCACCTTGACTCAGTGAAGTTCTTCCCAGGGGACAGCTGGTCTTCCTGGCTGGAGGAGGAAGTCCCTGTCAAATCTTGCTGGCTGAACCAGGCCTCCTTCCGGCCTCTGTGTCCAGAAGACACTCAGTAAATATTTGTTGAATGAACGAACAAACAAATCTCTATTACTGGCTCCTGGCCGTACTAAAATCAGTGTTTCTTTAAAAATGCATGAGTGTCATAATGTTTCCCAGTGTGAGAGCAAACCATTTTTATGAAATAGGCATGAATTTTCTATTAAAGAGAAGAGTAGCTATTTATTAATATTCCCAAAGGGTAACTGTTGCTTTACTGCTGTACTGCTGTTATAATTTTCCATAATTACGTGGTGTTGATTGTAGTTTACCAACGGAGCATCGATGAAGAGAAACATAACCTTGGAACTACATCGCTTCAAGGGTTTGGCTTTACCGGGTGGAAGCGGAGCCCTTAGCTGGGTCAAACGTGGCAAAGAGAACGTCCTCCCCCAAACCTGCGCTTAGAAACACGAGTGGCCCTGCAGACCGGAATTTTTGTGGTCCAAACAGATAGCGGGCAGGGTCTCTATTAGGAAGCCTTGGGATAATTTAGAGATGGAGGGAGAATCTGATGTTTGCACGCCGCTAGGGGCTGGTGGTAGAAAGCATTTAGACAGAAGCCAACATCACGGGGTACAGCCTCCTGAGAAAAGCCACCCGTAAACCAAGGGCCCCCAGTAGTCACGGGGGCGTGGGAAGGGGGGGCAGGGCACTATTTATTTTGTTCACTGCGGTACAGGAGGTGCCAGTAGATAGTTCGACGGGTGAATGAATGAATGAATGAATGAAGCTACCATGGACTTACTTAGATTGCACCCAGATGTGATCTTGCTTCAGGCATGATGGGGGCCAGGCCTTCGGAAGAGACCTTGGCCCCTGTGTCCCCTCTAGGCACAAATCGAGTTGTGCATCCACTCTACTGGGGGTGTCCGAGGACGAAGCAGCTTCTCTGAGTAATAAATATCAAGTGTTCTTTCCTTGGTTGTAAATTGGAGGCAGAATTTTTTCCCAAATAACCAGAGGTGTAGTTATAAATAATTCATGCCATTGTTTGGCCCAATTAACATTTTTCAGAAGATACGGACAGTCTTTTCTTTCTTGAGGGACAGTGACACACCCCTGTAGGGCTGGACTGAGTTTCTGCCCTAATTAGACGTTCACACAAGAGACCTGAATGAGAGGGTGGATTTATTTTTAATAAAAGAAGATTAAAACCTGTGTATCTGCAGCATATTAAGAGAGACCGAACCAAATTAAAATCCTCCCACAATTCTGGTTAGTGGTGGCCTGAAAATGTTTCCTATCTCGCTTCGAGTCAGGAAATAAATCCCCACCCCCAAGTTCAGATGCTTGTTGGAGTCCTGAGTGAGGGCGGTGCTGGTGGAGAGGCACTTTGATCCAGACTCTGGGGCTAGGTGTCCGCCTGTGGAGTGGCAGGCACAGGCGTGTGATAAAGGAGGCAGGAGGGGGTGACCCAGCTGTGAATGGGCAGAGTCGGGCCTCGGGGCACTAGACAAGTCCGGGTTCCAGTCACAGGGCCAGCCCATGCCGCCATGCGGGAGCACTGGCCAGACCTGGCTTTCCCAAGAGAAGCCACGTCTCCAGATTATATGTGGCCACTCTTCCTCTTTTTAAGGATTTCGAACCAATTTCAAAATCTTTTAAAATTATCACCATATCCCCACTCCTTGAACCCAGCAAGTCCACTTAACGGGCATTCGACCCAAGTAAATGAAAAATGTTTGCAAAAACAGTTCATAGCAGCTTGGCTCATGATAGCCGAAATATAGCGGGGGAGAGGGGGCTGGGGACAACCCAAATGTGCATTGAGAGGCGAAGGGGTGCACCTGTCATGGCAGCCACACGGGAAACGTCCGCGGTAGAGAAGACTGCACCGCCACTGCCCACAGCCGCATGGCCGAGCCTCCCGGCCCCGATGAACGCAAGAAACTCCATGCACGAGCAAGTTTCCTGTTTGGTTCCATGTACAGGAAGTTCAAAACCAGGCAAAGCTAATTACCTCTGGAGACAGAAATCAGAATAGCACATGCTTCTTGAGACGGGGGAGACCAGGCCGAGAAGGGATGAGAAGGACGTTTCTAGAGAAATGTCAAGTGCGCATCCTCTTGTCTGCAGTGCGGACCGCGTG
>NW_011888969.1:1382046-1388986 GCF_000151845.1 Pteropus vampyrus | reverse complement strand
GGATGGAAGGCAGACGCGCCCGTGAGCGCCTGCTGTCTGCCTGCTGGGCTGCAGCCCAGGGGGCTCTGATGCAGCAGACCGCCCGGGCAGCCCGTGAGGGGGCCTGGGAACAGGGCGCCCCGGGTTCCTGGAGAGGTTGGTGCAGGGTCAGACTGGAGAAGGGTGTAGAGGAGTCTACAAGTGGGGAGGGGTCTTCCGAGCACTGGGAACCAGGGGGCCACGGAATATGGAGGGCGGGAAGCGGTGTGTTTGCTGGGTGGGGGCGGGAAGGGCGGATGGGGACCTCCCGCCCGGCCCCACTGAGGAGTCTGGTCTCAATGCTGAGGGCAGCGGCGGCCACTGCCGAGGAGGACATGCGAGCTTCCCCCTTTATGACAATCACCCTGAAAGCTGGGTTGGGGGGGCGGGAGAAGGGGACAGGAGGGGATCCGCCCGGGCTTCCAGACTGGACGCCCTCCCGCAAGGCCTCTTTCTGGGATGCTTGAAGTGGCTTCGCCCAGTCTGCCCTGTGAGCAGGGACGGGTGACGGGGAAAGGCTGGGCCGGGCGGGCACAGAACCCGGTGGGCCCTGCAGGCCTGGCCTCTGCTCGCCACGCTTGCCCCAGCCTGAGTGGCTTCTGGGGACTTCCAGACAGCTAATGAAAGAGGCGCATTCTAGCGACGAGAGGAGCTTGGGGTGGGGAACGTGAGTGGGACTTTTAGGTCCATCCTGCGCTATCTGAAAGTCTAAGCCTTCTTGACCCCGCTGGACGGGAAGCTTCGCTCTAGCTCACGTGATGCTGCTTCCGGAAGCTGCCATTTTTCAGTGGCCTTTCCAGGAGCGGACAGATCTGTCCATCTGCACAGCGGGCCCAGCTCTGAGCCAAACACCTTGCCATGGCTTTCCCGCTCTATGCCATCCTTCCTTTTGACCTTGCTGTCTCGTGTGTGGTCCAATCAAAATAGGTCTCGCTGACCCAGCCAGAGTCTATGTTCGTGGGGCCTGAATGACGCACTTGCTGCTTCTGCTGCAGAGGTCAAGGACCTGCGGCTGGGCAGGCCCGCTCCTCACTGAGGCTGCTCTGAGCAGGGGAGGCCGCCTTCCGTCTGTGGCCGTGACCCTCACTCTTCTTGGGTTAGGCCCCCAGCTGCCCACTGTTCCCGGCGTCTGTCCCTCCAGAGGTTATAGAAGTTGGAAAACAAGACAGCTGGGAAATGAGGGCCTCTCAGCCGCAGGGGCTGCCCCGCACCCCAGGACCCCTTATCCTCCAGTTCGCCTCTCTGAAGGCATGCACATGCATGCGCACGCGCACGCACACAGACACACGTGCACACACGCATGCACACGCATGCACATGCACACACGCACACAGACACGCACACACACGGACACGGACACACATGCACACATGCACACACACGCACACAGACACACATGCGCACACATGCACGCACACGCACACGCACGCACACACACATGCACATGCACTCACACAAACACATACACACATGCACACATGCACGCACACACACATGCACACGCACGCATGCACGCGCACTCACGCACACACGTGCACACATGCACACGTGCACACAGGCACACGTGCGCACACACACAAACGCACGTGCACACACACACGGACACACATGCGCACACACGCACATGCACACGCACTCACGCACACAGACACACGCACACACACACGCACACAGACACACATGCGCACACATGCACAAACGCACATGCACACACACGCACACAGACACATGCGCACACATGCACACACGCACATGCACACAGACACACGGCGTTTTGGGTGCCGTTTTAGAGAAATGGCGTGCGTGGTGTGCCCACGCAGCAGGGAGATGCCACGTTAAAACCTGGGACTCTAACGGGCACAAAGCCCGGGCTGCTCCGCCCCGGGGCCCACGGCTGCACAGGGACCGCCCCCTGTCGCATCGTGCCCCAGAGTCCTGACACCACCGCTTACAGGGCCTTGGGCGCCAGACGGGGAGAGAGGAAGGTGCTCTATGGGAGGAAAAAGGGAACGCGACGTCGGATTTCCGCGTCTCTCCCCGGACCTTGGCCGTCGGCGTCCCGTGCGGCTGCCGCTGTGGGGGGTTTGGGCCTTTGCTTTGCTTGCGTGTGGATCCTGCCTTTTCTTCCCGAGGGCTTCGCTCTCCCACGCGGTCGGCCCGCTCTCCAGGGCCGCCTCTGGCAGGTGCATTTAGCGACCCACCGTTGGCAGAGCATGTGCCCAGGCGATTGGCTTCTCTGCCGAGGCCCGCTGAGCCAAGGTCACGACAAGGACACCTCCCCGTCTTCATGGAGGACGCTGGTTTATCTCCCTCCTCAGCATCTGCCCTGGAGGCAGGGGTGCGGGTGTTGGTTATTTTGGGGTCCTGTTCGAAAGACCTCGGAATTGATTTACTGACACAGCCCACGTGAAAGTCAGGTGAAAGTCACAAGGCAGAAGATGGGGTTCACCCACCTACCACCTCTAATGAGTTTGGATCATATTCTGAAGGCCTGGAGAACTCTTATCACGCGTGCGTAAAGGATGCCCCCTCCCCGCGCCCCCACGAGCAGCACCTGGGCTCCCTGAAGGTGCGCTTCTCAGGTGTGCTTCTCAGGTGCGCTTCTCAGGTGCGCTTCTCAGGCAGGACCCAAGCTGAGGGCCGGTGAGAAAAGACAGCAGGCCGGCCAGCCCCAGGCTTTGTGAAAATGGCGCCTGTGCCTCAGACACCGTCCCGCCACACAGCCCGCTGGGCATTCTTTGGGGTTTTAGTGAACTGCAGGTCCAGAAAAGGAGGCGCCTGGGAATTGGGGAATGGAGGGTCCTACGCGTCAAAGTGCACAGGGCCTGTCATTCCCTGGCTCCGTGCTTCCACCCGGCCTCCCGACGACACCCCTGCAGTGTTACTGGGTGCTGCTGCAGACCGCCCTCCTGGCGGGGCCCCTCCAGCACACCAGGAGCCCACAGTCAAGGTCAGGTGGGGCGGATGGGAGGCCATGTGGAGCGGAGACCACCAGGCACATACGGGCTCCAGCTGAGGCCTCCGGAGAAAGCGGGGCTTCCCCAGGGCGGTGGCAGGTGTGGGCGCCCTGCATGGAGTTGCCGCACGTCTGCAGGGCGGTGGCAGGTGTGGGCAGGGTGAGACGCTGCGGTGGAGGAGGGGGCAAGGGCGGCCTCTGCCCCGGACGGCACTGTGGACGGGGCCTGGGGACGGAAGTCGGGCTGGAAATAAACTGCCAAGTAAATCACTAGCGCCGTCCATTAGGGCCATATCGATTTCAGATCGAAGAATAAGCACGGAGGAAGCCGGCAGGGCGGGGTCCGCGTCTGTGACCGCCCCGCACTCAGGCCAGGAGCAGGTCGCTTGCTGTCTTGGAGCGTTTTTTTTCGGGGAGACAAGTAGTCTATTCTGTGATAATATTTCGGTTTGGTAAGAGCCCGCGGTGACTTTCGAAGCTCGTGAGCAATTGTTCGTGAGACGCCGTACGTCGTTCACAGCGTTTGGGATTAGGCAGCCAAGCTTTGTCGTCGTCGCTGGTTTTCGGACCCCCATCCGGGAGGGAAGAGTTACGCAGACAGGCCGTCGGGGGTCCTGCCTTCGTCCTTTCAAGACAAGTCGAATGGTTTTCTTCAATAGAGAAAAAGAATCTATCCAATAAAACCTACTATAGTTCATCCGCTTCTTATTTGGCCTCAGGATAGAAGTCCGGTCTCTACCAGGCGCTCGTTCAGTGGCCTCGGTGGTGTTTAAACAAATTCAAATGTGGCTTCGCGATTGCTGAAAACGTCCTTTGGGGACGCGTCCTTGCATCTTAAGCTGTCTGCGGTTCTGGTGCCTTCACTGCATAGAGAAAGGCTTCATTCTAACGGAATAAGCTCTTCACGTTTTCTTCCTCATCGGGAGGGCAAGAGGCACCACCAGATCATGCGGGTTCGTGCGGGGTTCTTAGGAAATCGAAACGATCCCTTAGCAGGCTGACCAACGCACCATATTCTTACGAGCCCTTGCTGGTGGCCCGGCAGAGTGCCACCCTGCCCTCAAGGGCCCCTCACCTGTGCTGATCCAGGCCCCCAGCACCTGGTCCTGGCCAGGAGGACAGGCAGACAGCCTGGTGTGGGGCAGCGCATCAGAAGTTGGGATACGCTGGGCCTTTACATTGTTCTGGTGTTTTTGATAATTCTTTGGGGAAACCAGTTGCAGTGTATAAGCCACAATGTGCGCACAGGTCTGCAGCGGCCCGTGTATCACGAAGCACCGAGGTCGGCTGTGAAGGACTTTCGCTCTTAGACGGAAGCCATTCCCTGAGTTCTTCGAAGACCAGTTGCTGGTCTGTCTTCATGGCTGCACCTGGGGGTCGGGTCAGTGGAGCCCCCGGGCGGACGCTTAGCTCGGGACCTCTGTCCTTTGATGGCGCTGCTGGTCTGCTCGGAGAAACGACACGTCTGGAAGCAGCGTGAAGGTGGCCGGTTCAGCGCGTGGCCAGCTGCGGATGGACCAGCCATAGTTTCGATTGCCCCACTTTGCAGACGAGTGAACGGAGGTGCCGTGTCCTCCGTCACCCACTTTTCTCTTTCAGTCTAATAACCCGAGTTCCCGAGAGTCCGACGTCGGCCGGGGTCGAGCCGCCAGGCCTCGAGCGCCCCGCAGCTTCAGCCCCGATCTTCCAAACTGCAGCCGTTCGTTCGACAAAACGAACCGATCCCGGGGCGCAGGATTCGCAGGGCGAGGCGGTGAGTCGGGCGTGGGCGTCGGAGCCGGGGCTCCCGCCCGGCCCTGCAGACGTGCGGCTCCTCCATGCAGCCCCTGCGCCCGGCGCGTCCTCCCACCGGCCGTGCCTGCTCACACAGCCCCACAGGCCTGGGCTTGCTCGAGCCCCCAAACCTCGTGAACACGAGAGAACACGTGACTCGGGACGAGAGAGGAAGTAAAATGCCGTGGAGCCGCTGCCTCGGCACGGAGGACGAAACACCTGCTCGTCGGGGAAAAATTGAGTGGCCGACGGCGTTCGATCACAGTGTCAAAGTCTGTCGACCTCGCGAAGCAGAGGGGTTGCTCACTGAGATTTTAGTCTTATTTTTTGCAACCCTCGAACCAAGGGTCGATGATGGTTTGTCGCCTGATCTCAAATGTGGTGAACAGAAGCCCCAGACCCCGCTCCTCTCTGTGGGTGTGGACCTTGGCAAGTGTGAAACCTCCACCTGTGCAGGGCAGAGAAGCCCTTTCTGCGCCTAAAAGCAGGCAGCATTTTGTCTTCTAAAAGTATCACTTTGTCATTCAACCGGCAAAGTATATTTTCAGACGCTGTTGCATGAGCTCATTTTATTTTGTTTATTTCTCCCATTTTATTTTGTTTATTTCTCCCAATTAAAAGGGAAAGTAATGAGCTGTACTGAAGAGCAATTGTTCCTAAACGAGTTGAAAACTGTTGGCCTTGAATTTTTAAAACGCTGTCCTATCCATCATTCAGTAGCCATCTAAAGTCTGGGGGCGTGGGCAGTAAGGTCGCCTTCCTCACGCCCTGAGGGCGCCCCCCTCCCCCAGCCGGTCCCCTCCCTCCCAGCCAGCCTGTGTCCTGTCTGAGGAAGGCTCTCGGTTCCTGGGGATTCGCAGATTTGCAGGAGGGGGCCCCCGGGGTCCTGCATGAACTTGGAGAGGAGAGCCCAGTGGCCCACCCCCAGAGCTACGCGTTCATACTCCCAAGTTAAGGAAAAGCCAAATCAGGAACCACGAGACTGTCTTCATCTTTCTGTTCATGGCCAGTGGGCGGGTCCCTTGAGCACAGGTATGGCGTCTACCGGCACTGCCTGAGCCTGGGGTCACCTGTGCCAGGGCTCAGGCAAGGTCGCGAAGCGGGAGAGAACATGGGGCGGACGGACCTATTTGAAAACTATTTTTATTCGTTAAGGCCCACCGAGACCTTCGGAATGGAAAATGCTTGCTCTTAGTTTTCCAGGGCTCAGTCGTGCCCAGCTATTTACGAGTCATGTGATTGACTGCAACTCGTGAACCTAATCTCCGTCCCCTCGTCTCGCTTTTAAGAAAAGCCGCCCCTCGGTTCACGCACAAGGAGAGAAAGCGCGAAACGGAGATGGCCTCCTGAGACGTCGTCTCCCCCACCAGGAAAGGAGCCACATCGGAGCATGTCCGGATGGTCGCTGTGCTGATGTTTCCGGCCCGGTGTCAGAGTGCTGGGTGCCCGGGGGTCCCACGGCCCGCAGGTGGGCTGAGGTTCAGCGAGGGACGTGCAAGTGGACAAGGCAGAGAAAGATGGCCTCAGAGGAGGTGTCTGCGGTCCTCGGGGTGAGGCCCTGCTCCAGGAAAGTGGGCTCTGCCCGTCCCCAGCCCCTGCCCGGTCCTGGGTCACCCCCTCCCCAGGGATCTCAGGTGTCCCTAAACACACCTGGCCTGAGTATGTGGTCGGTGGGAGACGAGTGTTTATACAGAGAGAAACACGGGTCGCCCCACACTCCGGTGCTTCTGCGGGTACGGCCGCCCAGGGTGTGCTCAGAATTCAGTTTCCTGAACCCCGAGAGTTCCGTGTGTTCCAGGAACCCCAGGGGCTGGCGGGCGGGCATCTCACCTTCTCTGACCTCCGTGTTCTCATCTGTCGAGGCAGAGGTGGCCCCTGTCCCTCTGGGTGGCCGTCAGGGGAGGGTCAGCCAGGAGGACCCTGGAGGACGTTGTGGGCAGCACAGGCCCCTGCCCAGCGGTGGTCGGCCAGGCTGGGGACCCGCCCGGCCTCCGCGCGTTATTCCGTCTGGTTCGTTCCCCGCCCCGTTCTCCCTCCCAGCCCACGGACGCGTTTCCCAGTCTTTTTTCCAGCGGCGTTTCGGTGATTTCATGTTGGACACGTGCAGTTATCGTCCTTCGAAAGCAGTTAAGTTCCGCCCTTCGCCGGCTCGAGTCGGAAGCTCGTTCTTTGCATCTTTTCCTTTTTAACGGG
>NW_011888969.1:1377161-1380437 GCF_000151845.1 Pteropus vampyrus | reverse complement strand
GCCCCGCCCTGGCCGTCCACCTGCCGCGTGCTGAGTGCTCACCCTTCCTGCCTCTGCGGCCTCTCCCGGGACACCCTTCCCACCCAGTCTCTGCCCAGGTCAAGTGGCCGCTCCCCAGGAGGGGCTTCCCCCAGCCCTGGCCACGATGGCCGCTGTGGGCCGTGCTTCTGCTTCCCTTCCCCGCCTTACGTCCAGTGCACTTTGTCCCGTGGTTAGTGACCTACAGGGCTGTCCGTCCTCTGGATGACATTCTGTAGAAGCAGAAGGAAGACCCGGGTCTTTTTCATCCTGGTCTCTTGGGCGCCTCGCTGTGGTTGGCCTGCTGGCTGTGCGGTGGTCAGTTTGAATCCTCTCCAGGTGTTTGTTCCGTGCTGGAGCCACCTGGTGACTTGGTGCCTGAGGTGGAGGGAGGGCAGCCCCGATGCCACGTCCTGAGGACTCCTGGGGCCCAACTTTAGCTGCTTGTCCTCGGAGGCTCACTGGGAGAACCGCGCGTTTCTCCCAGCCGCCGCCTCGCTGGTATGCGGGTGGGGCTGGGGTTTTGGGGACTGTCACTGGCCACCAACATTGATGGAGCGCCTGCTGTGAGCCAGCCCAGTGTGGGCGTCTGCACCAAAGATAAGGAGTGTCCCTGGGCCCACGGGACATCTGGAAGCGGACCAAATGGCCAACCCCAGGGTAGGTGCCCAACAAACAGTATTAAAAAGGCATTAGATGGAATTAAAAGGCAATTCTAATCAAATCGATAGCTGGCTGACTTTTGCTGGGAGTAAAAATAAGTCCTCCCTGTTGGTAATAAACTATTCGGATCATCTAAGTCCTGGAGATTCCACGTATTTTATGCCCCACAGTGTCTGGCGATTGGTAATCAATCACAGCGGTGATTGCATGAAGTGGCTAAAATTCGACGTGGAGATAATTACTATTTCTGGCATTGTTTTTGTGCTGGTTCGTATCTGTGCCTGTCAGATAGCTTGTGCAAGCCCTCTGAGGGTGAATGACCAGCGGCTGGCGAGTTGTCATTGGCCTTGCCATACAATTGCTGCAGTAAAGGGATTCTCTGTCCACGGTGGGCCGGGTTTGAAGTCTGCAGTTTGGTGCCCTCTGCTGGCCATAGTGGGCAACTCACCTGCCACTGCAGGAGGCACTGGCGGACCTCGGTGGAGTCCGATGCTGGATGAGATGACCTTTGGCTCGAGGGCGTTAGCTCGTCTGAGCTCATTCAGCGTTTGGAGATGGAGGGGTTTGAAATTAACGCATATAACGAGGAAAGGATGTTCCCACCAGGAATTCCGCACCTCCGAGGAGTAGTAAGCCAATGAGTATTTCCTAATCAATTACTCTGCAGTTTACTCAAATATATGAAGAGTCTTGTTGCAGTGCGCAGTAACAGAAACGCGGGGTGTGAGCGCGGCCCCTCGGGGGCTGCGGGCGTTCGTCCCTGGCAGCCCTGGGTCCGGATCCTCCATTGGGCCAGTTCCTTCTCCTCGGGGAGCCCGTTTCTCAGTCCTGGGGGGTTATTGTGAGGGCAGTAATCACATAAAAGGCCTGCCTGGCACATGGTAGGTGCTCGCAAAATGAGAACGATGTTGTGTGTGTGGGAAAGCAGGGTTTGGCGGGATCTAAAATAAAAAATGGGAGAAAAGCGGAGAACGCCAATCGTGACTGCCACGGTCGTGGGGCTGATTGTTGTAATGTGCTCGGGCCGGTCTCCTGCGATGGCTTCTCATCCACCCCGATTCTTCTCCAGGGACAAGAAACCCATGTTTCTTGGCCTCGGTCCATTCACATCCCCAGGGGATGCGTTTTGCAGGGAAGAGCTGTCTGCGGGGCCCCTGTCAGCGGAGGGAAACGGAGCAGGGTGTGCAGAAGCGGGGCGCCCCCGCCCCGGCCCCCGTCAGCACCGGCACCGCCAGCTCTCACTTGGCACGTGCCCCGGCCCGCTGTCACCTGCAGCGAGTCCTCTGGGAGGGGCTTCCACACCATCATGCTGCCACTGTCACAGTTCCTGAGTGTCCAAGGCGTTTTGGCAAGCGGGGAGCCAGGTGGCGGTCTGAGGTCTCCTGGGCGAACGAGCCTTTTTCTGTGTTGAGCCGCGTTGCAATCCGGGTTTGTCCAGTGCACCCACCCACCACCCACCCAGAGGTGCCCGGGCATCTGCCGGGGAGGAGCTGACCATGCCCCTTCCTGGAGGAGGGACCTGCCTCTGCTTCCCCTGAGGGTTCGGACAGGACCAGCATCGGTGCGAGGCCCTCAGCTGAGGTGTGAGGATGAAACGAGATGATGCTGCGAAGTGACGGGCAGAGGGCACCGACGTGAGGTGCTGTCCTCATTCCCTCATCGCCGTTGACACCTCCAGAGCAAGGGGACTGGGCTGGGCTTTCAAACAAGGTCGGAGGGTAGGAGAGGCAGAGGGCCTGGGCCGGACAGTAAGGGGTCTGTTCCCACAGCTGAGCGTGGGGGGCAGTCGAGGCCAGGACCAGGAATAAGAACGGAGCGTGGGTTGTGGGTGGCCGGGGGACAGCAGAGGGGAACCTGTGCATATGGGCCGGACCCTGCTTTCAACCACCTAGACCACCCGCCCACAAACTGAACTTCTTCCTGAGCCTGAGATTCTTCCCGAGGCCACTGGCACCTCCCCGGGCTGCCCCGATGCAGAACAGAAATCCTAGGCTCCGGTCACAGCAGGCACAGTGCGCTGTCCCTAGTGTTGACCGGTGCTTGTCGCGTGGAATCTGGAGTAACAGTGAAGAGGCGTCCGTGAGGGCCCGCGAAGCGGCACCTCAGAATCCCAGATTGTGTGGTGTTTTCGGGGATCCCTCCTGTTTGCCTCCACTCTCCCCTAAATGGGCACACAAACGCCAAAGGGAATTGACCTGAGCGGTGGGAGCCTCTGTGACCTGAAGATGTTCGTTTAGTGGCTCGTTCTGGGCTGAAATTATTTTCCAAGCTCAGGTATAAGCTGTGCCAGCGGAAGCACGGAGACCCCCGTCCCTAACTCAGACTAACCAAACGCAGCTCCCACGTGCCCCCGCTGTGTCCCCCAGGCCCGCCCGCCCCGCTTTTCTCCTGAGAGCCGCTGTGTCTTCCGTGTGTGTCCCCCTCGGTGGCGAGTCCTCCAAGCCTGTCCCTGCCTCTTCCAGGTTCGCCATGGAGCCCTCCTGTCCACTCCTGCTGGCGGGTTTTAGCTTGCCGCTTGCCAAGGCCCTCACAGCCAACACGACCAGCACAGCGGACAGCAACTGGACCTCCGCCACCTCGGGTAAGGGCCCCGCC
>NW_011888969.1:1372522-1374461 GCF_000151845.1 Pteropus vampyrus | reverse complement strand
ACGGCCTGCCCTGCGGAGGTTCCCTCTGGCCCACCTTGTTCTTCAAAATTGTGTCTAGGTTGAATTACTTACCAAAATTTAAAAATCAGTTAATTTTACAAAAAAGTACGATTCCTTTTGGAAAATCAGAAGAACCGGGCACTGTGGCCCACGTTCCGCTCGGCCCCAGTGGGCCAGGCTGAGAAGCCATCACCCTGTAGACAGGGCGTGCACACCCCAGTGCCCGCCAGGCCCGCAAGCCCCCCCAGTTCCCGCTTGACCTCTGCCCTCAGAACGGAGGCAGATGCTGACAAGTGGCCGAAACCTTGAGCGGGGACCCCCATCCGCCCTGTGATCTGTTGGTTCTGCCCAAGTGCCCAGCCCCTCTCCAGGGGCCGTGGGTCAGTCAGCACCGCAGCACGTGCTATGGATCAGCCACATCTGCAACATAGCCTTTTACTCCGGCTGGCCTGAGCTTGGAGGGTGGAATCTGGAGTAACAGTGAAGAGGCGTCCTTGAGGGCCCGCGAGAAAGGCCCCCAAGGATGGGCTCTCTGTGGTCCAGTTCCCCCAAAAAAGCTCGCGGAGAGGCCCACACCCTCAGCTAGGGCCCCCCAGCCCTTTTACCCGTGAGGTGGTCCGTGAGTCACTGCCAAGGCAGGAGCTAAGCTGAGGAGCATGACCTCTGTGCGAATGCAGATGTGGGCAGTTTCGCAGGGTGGTGCTCAGGAAAGGGTGTGGGCCCCCTCCCCGTCTCGGTGGCTGCACGGCCAGGCTGAGAGGGAACTGCGTTCTGGGTGTGTGGCGGCCGCGTCCTCTCTAGGGCCAGCCCAGCTCAACCCCTTGATGTCAGGCAGCTCCCCGTCAGCCCTGCTGGCGTCTGCTCCCAGGTCCTGGGCAGGGGGGGGATGGGGGGCGAGCCCATGGAGCCACAGGTGGGGAAGCCTAAGGCCAGGGCGGATCCTCGGGGTGGCTGTGTGCAGGCGGGCCCCTAGGGGAGGGACTGGCAGATGCTGTTGGTCACTGAGCCTGGCGTCACCCTGGCCTTAGCTACAGCGTGTCCCATGAGCATCAGCCGCCAGAAGGGGGAAGCACTGGCTTGGCCTGGAGCCGGGTGTCGCAGGCTGGCCAGGTTCACGGGCTGAGACCAGCCCTTCTCAGAGGGTCCTGTCCCTCCGCGCGCTTTTACACCTAGTAGTCACTCAGGCCGGTAAAATTTCATCATGGCCACTTGCGGGAGTCAGCACGAGCATGAGGCTCAGGGGCGGAGGGTCAGATGACCCGCTCCCGGGAACTGACCGCCCGGGCCGGATGGGCCCACGAGGGGCGGGTGGTGCCAGGCGAGGGGGGACTGCAGAGCACCCTGGGGCTCAGGGCCCTGCTTGGTGCTTCGCTGAGCTTGGAGCCATGGAAGCCCAGTTCCGCCTTCAAGGGGTCCCCCTGAAACTGGAGCAAAGGTGGGGGCCCACAGGGTTTGTCCACTCGGGAGAGGTCTGTGCTTGAGGCACGCAGAGCCTCCTGGGATCCGCGGGCGGGGGGCCGAGCGACATTCCTGGAGAGCAGGGGCGTTTTGGTGAGGAGGGGGCAGCATGACAGGCTGGGGAGACAGGAGGCGAGCGTGAGCATCGGGGTGCGGGGAAGGGCTGACTGAGCCTCACAGCCGAGGCCCTAAGCCCCTCGGAACCTAGGCCCACTGGGCGGGCCCTGGGCAGCAGCGCTGGGTCCGGCGGTGGGACCTTCTGGATGAGGAAGGTCGGCCCGGCAGGTGGGAAAGACAGGTGAGGAAGAGCTTCCCTCGGGCAGATGGGATCGGGACTGCGCGGCTCCGGAGGCGGGGTCCCAGGCGGCCCCAGGCCCCCTTCCAGCCAGGCTGCTCCCCATGCCCTGAGCCCCTGCCCGAGGCCCCGGGAGCTCGCCCGCTGTCCCAGACAGCACAGAGGCGCGTCCACACCTCCGCCCTC
>NW_011888969.1:1369041-1372472 GCF_000151845.1 Pteropus vampyrus | reverse complement strand
GGATGGGCCCACGAGGGGCGGGTGGTGCCAGGCGAGGGGGGACTGCAGAGCACCCTGGGGCTCAGGGCCCTGCTTGGTGCTTCGCTGAGCTTGGAGCCATGGAAGCCCAGTTCCGCCTTCAAGGGGTCCCCCTGAAACTGGAGCAAAGGTGGGGGCCCACAGGGTTTGTCCACTCGGGAGAGGTCTGTGCTTGAGGCATGCAGAGCCTCCTGGGATCCGCGGGCGGGGGGCCGAGCGACATTCCTGGAGAGCAGGGGCGTTTTGGTGAGGAGGGGGCAGCATGACAGGCTGGGGAGACAGGAGGCGAGCGTGAGCATCGGGGTGCGGGGAAGGTCCGACTCAGCCTCACAGCCGAGGCCCTAAGCCCCTCGGAACCTAGGCCCACTGGGCGGGCCCTGGGCAGCAGCGCTGGGTCCGGCGGTGGGACCTTCTGGATGAGGAAGGTCGGCCCGGCAGGTGGGAAAGACAGGTGAGGAAGAGCTTCCCTCGGGCAGATGGGATCGGGACTGCGCGGCTCCGGAGGCGGGGTCCCAGGCGGCCCCAGGCCCCCTTCCAGCCAGGCTGCTCCCCATGCCCTGAGCCCCTGCCCGAGGCCCCGGGAGCTCGCCCGCTGTCCCAGACAGCACAGAGGCGCGTCCACACCTCCGCCCTCCGCCACCTCCCCGTCGGGGACAGAGGCAGTGCCCTGGGGACCGTGAGAAAATGGCCACAGGCGAGTGCTCTTCTCAGCGTCTGGGCAGAGGGGCTGCTGGGCCGTGTGCTCTGCAGGCTGTCGAGTGCCGTCCGGTGTTGGCCACCTCTCTTGCCCAGACCCCCTTTCCTGCCTCGGGTCATGATGGGGACCCGGTTCTGCCCCCAGGCCCCCCGGACGCGGGCGCGCCCCAGCCCCTGCTGGCCTGGCTGCTGCTGCCGCTGCTGCTGTCCCTCCTCTTCCTGCTGCTGGCCGCCTACTTCTTCAGGTAGGAGTGTCCCCGGCGCCGACTTGCCCCGATCTGCTCGGATGAGGAAATGAGCGCCTATAAGGCTGTGACTGTGGGGCGTGGGCCCAGGCGGCGGGCGGCGGGGCACACGGCGGCCAGAGCGGCTCAGCCATGAGCAGCAGGAAGAGCTTCTCCCGGCTCACCTGGTGGGTACCGCCAGCCAGGGCCCCAGGCGCCCGGACGCCGCCCTGGGCTGCACCCTAACGCGTCTGTGTCCCTCAGGTTCAGGAGGCAGAGGAAGGCCGTGGTCAGCGCCGGCGACAAGAAGATGCCCAACGGGATCCTGGAGGAGCAAGGTATGCGAGGCCCCGCGTCACGT
Organism: Pteropus vampyrus; assembly: GCF_000151845.1. Taxonomy (NCBI): domain Eukaryota; kingdom Metazoa; phylum Chordata; class Mammalia; order Chiroptera; family Pteropodidae; genus Pteropus; species Pteropus vampyrus. The sequence goes on along the minus strand of NW_011888969.1, from coordinate 1,371,173 downwards.
CGGGGGTCCGCCCGCGCTCCTGCAGGCCGGGGCGTCTTTCCTTAGCATCGCGTGGTCACCTCCCCGGCTCTGCCCCGTCCGTGCCCGCTCCACCTGGCAAAAGGCTGGCATCTGCAACCCTAGGATTTCACCGCTTCAAAACGGTTCTCGTTTTCTCTCTGGTGTGAAACGGCCATTTGAGAAGCGTCAGTTTGTGGCTTTTCTGGAGGCGCCGCGCGTATCCTGTCGTTTCCACCGGGCTTGCCATAGCGGGTCTCAGTGAGCCCTTTAAAGTCGCTGGGCTGAGGCCGTCCGTCCGGTCGGAGCTAAGTGCTCTAACGGGCTGGGACGCAGCGTTTTCGGGTGGAGCTGGCGGGCAGGAGGCTTTCCCAGCCCCTCCCTCGGGCTGGGAGCTCAGCCGCTGACCTGCAGAGCTGCTTTAAGGCACGCCGCTTTCCTCCGAGATGGCCCCGGAGGTGTGTGAGGCCGAGGCTGCTACCGTGCTGGTGCCATCGGCGACCAGCCTCCCCCCCGCAGCCGGCTCCCGAATGGCTCCGGACCGGGGAACAGACGGGCTGTGGGACTTCAGAAGGGGTCGCAAAAGCCACCCTGAGATCCTGAACAGAATCTCTGCAGCGTAGGGCCTGGTCCGCAGTCAGAAGAGCGGTTTCGCAGTGACGTGGGCCTGTGCCCCTTGGCAGGTGGTAATGTGGCCTCCGGTGCCAGCTCCCTGCCCCCAGTGCATGCAGGGCGTGCAGCCTGAAGGAGAGGGAAGAGGCTGTGGCAGGCAGGGCCACCACGCTCCTCCGATTCCTGTCTCTCGGAGGACTGAGCCTCCGGGAGATCTCGGCTGGGCTTTCGAACAGCTCCGCAGGTAGCGACAGGCCCTTTGGCACGTGTGACAGCAGAGGTATCCTGTTGACCTTGTCAAGAATACCAGCCTGTTCCCGGGACGAGAAGCACATGCCAGTCATTCCTGTTCTTGTATCGCTCTGAATTTGTGGACACGACTTGTCCAGGACCCCCTTCGGCCTGTTCAGTGCCTCCTTGCTCCTCCTCTCCCCCCACCCAAAAAAATTCCAAGGACAGTTTTCTCCTGTGGGGTTTCAGTAACCAAGACTATTTGTCACAAACAAGACAAGGCCGAAGGAGCCCCCTGTGCTCGCTGAGTCCCAGCCTGTCGCAGGCTCGCACCCAGAAACCTGGGATTACTCTTCTCTCTCCGCACCTGGAAGTGGGGGGCAGGGGGCTGCCTCAGCCCACTGTGGAAGGAGTAGGGGCGGGAGGGAAGGAGGGTGGGTGGGCAGGTGAGCGGGGAAGATAAGGCGTCTGTGGTTGCTGAGAGCAGGTGGCATCGGCCGGAGGGACATCATCCCTCACAAACGATGTGGGTGTATCACAGACCTTTGCCTTCAGTGGCTCAGGACCGCACCCCCCTCCCCGGGCCCCAGGCACAGGATCTCAGAGGAGTCTCGCCCCCTCCAGCTGTCATTTCTCTAGGAAGGTTGCCCATCGGTCTGGCCAATGCGTCACCCATCCAAGAATGCTAAATGCTCTTGTTTTTTTGATCCCACAGAGCAGCAGAGGGTGATGCTTCTCAGCAGGTCCCCCTCCGGGCCCAAGAAGTACTTCCCCATCCCCGTGGGCCACCTGGAGGAGGAGATTCGGGCGAGGTCTGCGGACGACTGCAAGAGGTTCCGGGAAGAGTTCAACGTGAGTGTGGGGGCCCCCCGCCCCTTGTCCTGTGGTGGGACCTGGGGGACACGGTGTTCTATTTCAGGATAAACATCCCCAAAGCTCAGAACCCCGGCATCCATCGTGACACCCTCCCCCAAGTGGGGTCACGGGGCCCCGGGATCTGCTGCGTGCCCCTTCGCTAGCGCCCGTTCCTCAGCAGAAGATGAGACAGCTGAGCGAGTCGTTTGTGAGGTCTCTCCCCTACGAACACTCCGAGTGCCATGTCTAAAGTCGAGCATGACACAAATGCCATTGTCTCGACCAGGCCTGAGAGACCGCAGCATGACGGTCCCTCACTGAGAGCAGGGGACCCCCAGCCCATCCTTCTCTGGGCTTCCGAGGGCTCGAGCGGCTCGTTAGGGTAGGGACTGTCCCTCCTCTGACCACACTCGCACGCCCAGTTAGATGGTCGTGGG
>NW_011888969.1:1352719-1368991 GCF_000151845.1 Pteropus vampyrus | reverse complement strand
TGGCCAATGCGTCACCCATCCAAGAATGCTAAATGCTCTTGTTTTTTTGATCCCACAGAGCAGCAGAGGGTGATGCTTCTCAGCAGGTCCCCCTCCGGGCCCAAGAAGTACTTCCCCATCCCCGTGGGCCACCTGGAGGAGGAGATTCGGGCGAGGTCTGCGGACGACTGCAAGAGGTTCCGGGAGGAGTTCAACGTGAGTGTGGGGGCCCCCCGCCCCTTGTCCTGTGGTGGGACCTGGGGGACACGGTGTTCTATTTCAGGATAAACATCCCCAAAGCTCAGAACCCCGGCATCCATCGTGACACCCTCCCCCAAGTGGGGTCACGGGGCCCCGGGATCTGCTGCGTGCCCCTTCGCTAGCGCCCGTTCCTCAGCAGAAGATGAGACAGCTGAGCGAGTCGTTTGTGAGGTCTCTCCCCTACGAACACTCCGAGTGCCATGTCTAAAGTCGAGCATGACACAAATGCCATTGTCTCGACCAGGCCTGAGAGACCACAGCATGACGGTCCCTCACTGAGAGCAGGGGACCCCCAGCCCATCCTTCTCTGGGCTTCCGAGGGCTCGAGCGGCTCGTTAGGGTAGGGACTGTCCCTCCTCTGACCACACTCGCACGCCCAGTTAGATGGTCGTGGGTACCCCCTGGAGGAGAAGGAGCTGTGCCCCGGCAGCTCTTCAATGTCTGTGTGCGTCAGCGTGACCAGGGTCTCTGCTTGATTCCTCCTGCCCCGTCTGTTCTGGACAAACGGCCTCTGTGAACTTAGCAATGGCGACAGCTAGCTAAGATGGAGCCAAGGGGTCCAGTGCCCGTGGTAGCAAACGGACCGCCCTAGCTCTCCGTAAACATACAAACACACACCGATGACATCCCCTTTTGCATCGCTAATTTTTTAAATCGAATGTCCTGTGGATCGTGACGCACGGGTGGATGGATGGGTGGGTGTAAGGACGGGCAAGGAGCCAGACCCCGGAAAGTGTCGTCTGGGATTCCGCTGTCCCGCGTTTGTCCCTGGTCTCGTTCTGAGTTTTGCGTCACGCATTCTCCTCATTTCCTGCATGGCCGTGGGCTGAGCGGTGCGCGTGAAACGGGGCGGGTTTCCAGCAGGAGGCTGACGGCCCGGCTCTGCCCTGATCAGTCACCTCCTGGAAGCCAGGTTCCGCCTGTGGAGGGGGGTGGGCAGGGGCGTGTCTTAATGACGTGAAGCTGGAATGTGGGGCTGGGACAGCGGACTGGTAAACGTCACGGTGTTGCGCAATCCTTACCTCCAGGCGGTGCGCGTCCTGCTGCAGGCACCTGACTTTTTTTTTTTTTTTTTTGGTCCAGAAGCAACTCGTGAGGGCGCTGGAAGGTGATGGCGCATTTTTATGCATTTTGCTTGTTTTTTTAGCACGAATCTCATCTGCCTTTATCTTGCTTCCTTTTAATTGTTTCCCTGTGTGTCCCCTTTTCGGAGAAATTAGGTCATAGTGCAAGACAGCTCCAAGCGGTATTGTTTTTGCAATCTCTCAGCCTGACGAGAAAGTTAATTCTTCATTCTCGAAATAACTCTGCGAGTCTGTAGTGACGACACCGTCCTCCCTTCTCGTCCCGTGTCCCCTTGTCCTTGCGTTTCTCCAAGTTGAGACGCGCTTAGGGCTCTGAGTCAGAACCCGCCGGCTCTGCCACCATCTCAGGTGTGGGCAGTTCAGCTCTGCAGAGGGCCCAGGCAAGGTCAGACAGGTGACGTCCTTGCCCCAGGAGCAGAATTTAAGGAGCCACCAAAACATGCAGTCGTCAGGATAAGTAATACGATGTTTAAAAATATCAAAATTAATGCAAGCAATCCACAAAGAACAAAATAGCACACCTGTGAGCCATGACAGGCTCGCTCTGACTGATTTTTCCTGTTGCCTGAGGCTCCCACGTGGTTTGTCCCTATACCACTACTGATGGTGTCATTACTTAAAAATTTGGTATTTGGGTCATCGAGGATTTTTTTTTTTTTTTGCATTAATTTCGACATTATAATGTTGCATTTGAATGTTATTTTATCTCGATTCCTGAGTTTTCTGGGGCCCCTTTAAATTTCGCACCCAGGGTAGGAGCCTCACTGTCCCGGCCCTGCCGCCGAGCAGCCCACCGAGCTGCCCCCCGGAGCCCTCCACCCGGTGAGGGCGGGCAGAAGTGTGGCGCCGGGGGAGCCTGGAGAAGCCGCCTGTTACCCCGTGGACCCCAGTTTGCTCCTCTCTCTCGAGTGAGGGGCGGCCTAAGACACCCTGAGCCGCGCCGTCCAGGTCCCTCCGCAGAAGGCATCGGGGCCGCCAGCACCAGCCCCTCGGCCGCCCAGACGGCCGCGCTCACAGTGGGCTCTCTCGCCCCCCTTCCCTCCCTTTCTCCCCCCGTTGCTCTGGGCTCCTTCCCCAGAAGCCGTGAAGGGGGCCAGATGGGTCTGGGTCTCAGAGTCGTGGATCCAGATGAGTTTGGACATTTGCGTATTGCAGATCGGAGTTGAGATGAACTTGATCGGGGCGAGGAGGGTCGGGCACTTATCTCACCTCTGCCACCTACCGGCCCGGAGGGCTGGGGCAGCTTACTGAATCCCTGCCTCGGTGTCCTCGGTGACACGAGGGTGCTCCCTGCCCCATAGGACTGTCACACGAAGCCTGTAAACGAGGCGGGGTGTGTGCCCAGCTGGGTCTAGTGCACCGAGAGGTGTCTGGAGCTGCCACCCTTCGTAGGGCGACTTCTGTGACTGTCCAGTCCCTCGTCTCCACCCCGTGATGGCAGAACACTGTCCTGGCCAGGCGTGTCCCAGCCCCAAGTGAGTGCCATCCGGGCCAGGAAAACCCTCTCTCCAGTCGGCTTCCTCCGAGAGCCTCTGTCCCAGCAGGTGCCAGGGCCTGAGCCAGCCACAGTGTCGTGGGCCCGTGCAGGGGAGGCGCCACCAGGAGAGGTCCCAGCACCAGGCACACACAGCCAGAATCGCGCCCCCGAGCTCGCTGGAGCAGCTCACGTCGGGTGCCTGCCCAGCTCTGCAAACACACACTGGCTCACGTGCACACTCACGGAAATGAAATCACACCCCGACCAAACAAACAAACCCTCGTCAGCCAGGGGCGTGATCGGACAGTTAATCACGGGAGTCCCTGACCGGCCGCAGGGTGACCCGGCCCCGGTGAGGCGCTCCGCCGCCCTCTCGCATTTTCTGTGCCATCTCTGCAGCGGGAGACGGGCGGTGTGGGTGGCAGGTGGCAGGAGGAAGTGCTAGGCCACTTGGAATCCTGATGCAGGTTCGCTGCACAGAGCGCTCTGTCTCTGCCACCCCGAGTGACCCTCTGTGCCGCCCAGAGAGCCAGGACTGTCACTCCGTCTCCATCCGGGGCAGACGCCGGGGCCACTCAGAGCCTGGCCCATCCTCACCCCTCCGGCCCCTCCAGCCACCCACTGCCGCCGCCTCCCCTTACGAGGGACAGGGAGGCTTCTCGAGCTTTTTTGTTCTGTTTTGTTTTTTTCAGTTTTATCATTTTTCAGAGACTATTTTTTTAGAGTAGTTTTAGGGTTACAGAACAATTGGGCAGGAAGTACCGAGTTCCCCTTGCACACAGTTCCCTGACCGTTGACATTCTGCATTCGTGGGCTATGTTTGTTCCAACCTTCGGACCAATATATTGATTCGTTCCAGTTGATGAGCCGACACTGACCTGTTCTTACTAACGGAAGCCGAGTCAGGGTCTCAGTGTCGCATGTTCTGGGGGTTTCGACGAATGCGTGACGTCACACACTGCCATTGTCACACCTCATTTTTATTTTCAGTGCTGGGGTCCAAAAAGCTTCTGGGTGTAGAAACAGAAGGCTCTGGAATGTGGCCACAGATTTCATGTGGAGGTTAGGTCAAGGTCAGTGCTAAGACAGCTCTGACGAACAACCAAGAGCTCCAGGCAGAGCAGGGGCTGGGGTGGTGGGGAGCTGCCCATCGGCCTTGCGCGGGCGCCCACCAGCCTGCCCTCTATCCCCCGCCTCTGGACATTGGGTTCGGTCACCCCAAAACAGGGGAGAGAAGACTCAGCTGGCAGGGGCTGGGTCTGTGACCCGGCTCAGGGCGGCCCCAGCCACTCAGAGCCTCAGCTTTGGCCCGAGGCTATGCTGTGAGCCCTGCCCGTTCCCCTGGGCCTTACAGGGGGCACATGGAACCCCAGTTTTCCCCAGCTCCGGCCAGACCGCAGGCTCCCACGCCACGTCTGCCGTTGCTACCCAGGAGACTGGACAAACCTGGAACTGACTCGTGTTCAGCTTCCTCATCTGTACAAAGCAGCCCTGTTCCGGTATCACCTAATGATAGGTGGGCTGGGAAGGCCAGGCAGGTGACCGGCCCCTCCCACGGTGCCTGGCGCGTCACAAATGCTTGGAAAGTATTAACACAAATCACCCGCGTTCCAGTGGCCCCTGGTCCAGCCGATGGTGGAACATCAAAGGAAGCGGTTTGGGGTTCGCGAGGCTCTTTCCCATTGCACGCTGGGAAGAGGTCCTCTGAGCGTGGTGGGGGTTCCGGCAGCCAGCCAACGCGGGGCCGCCGGGGCCAGCAGGAATCCGAGGGGCCCCAGGCAGAGGAAGGGCCAGAAGTGAGGACGCCTGGCCTCACGGCCTCGCCCCCCAAATCCGTGCTGGGTGCTCCCACCCCTCGGCTTCCTCGCCCGAGGCAGAGCGGGGATCGGGTGCTTCTCAAATGAACGTCCCGGGAGTCTTTCCGCACGGGTTACTGATGCGGGTCGGCGCCTTCGGCCAGCCCCAGCGGTGCCTGTACCGCTGGCCCACAGAACACGCCGAGTCCCAAGCAAGGTGAGGACGCCGTGAAGGGCTTTCCCGTCGTTCCGCGCGTCGTGGCACCCCTCACGAAGCCCTCTGCACTCGAGTCCCTGCTGCCCGCTCTCCCGGTTCACAGCTGTGTGTCCATCAGTCCTTACCGTGCAGCATGTGCTCTGGGCCAGGACCCGTGGGTCCTGGGGATTTTGTGGCGATGCACAGGCCAGCCCCTGCCTTCATGCAGCGTAGGGTCCAGCTATGGGGTCATCATCTGGTCCACACCCCAGTCGTCCCTGCCAGACAGAGCACCTGAGAGAATATGGGCCTGTGTCTCCTTCACATCTCTGCCCAGGGCCTGGCATAGCCTCTGAGGCAGGGGCAGGTGATGGACGGGAGGGCGGAGGCGGGCTGGACGGGAGGACCTGTTTCCGGGAAGCTGACGCGAAATGGTGCTATGATTTGTCGCGTTTAGTGCTAACTCTGCCTTTTCTTCCAGTCTTTGCCATCTGGACACATACAAGGAGCTTTCGAACAGGCCAATAAAGAAGAAAACAGAGAGAAAAACAGATATCCCAACATCCTTCCCAGTAAGATTTTACTTTTTTGCGTCATCAGTGATGTTTGACTAGCCCGCATGCCCTTGCGGCTCCCGGTGCCGGTGCCGGTGCCGGTCCCGGTGGGCAGCGTGAGGCTCCCGCACCAGGAGGCGGGGCCCAGGTCAGCTCCAGAGGACAGAGGCGCTCACACCTGGGCGTCGAGGCACCTGTCACTCATGGACTCAGGCAGCCTGTCTGGCTGCTAAGCCTGTGCTCCAACGTTGAGACCTGGGCTGCCTGGGGCCGACAGGGGGCCACCTGCATCAGCTGGCAGGGCCCCTCCTGTCGGGTCCTGTCCTGAGCCCTGACCTGGGGCAGCTGGCGGCCCTGAGTGTCTCCTGCTCTCAGACTCAGCGGCCTTAGGCACCAGCAGCTAGTCCCCAGGGTCAGGGACAGAAATGACAAATAAGAAACCTGTATGGCTTTGGTAGGTTGTGGGGAGACTTAGAACCAACCCAGTTTTAAACCCAACAGCTGCGGGTGCCGTGGGCTAGCGAGCGTGGGATCCAGGGAGGGGGCAGGGCAGGAAGCTGACAGATCTGTCCGGGTGGCCCTGGGCGGGCAGCATTCACAGCCAGCCTCGTGGCCTGGGGCGAATGTGACGTCCTTCTCCTGGCCTGGGCCCCACCTGCCGGCTTTGCTCATCAGGCTAACAATATGGCAGCCTGAAATTCAGGGGTGAGCTCTGGCCCCGAGGCCCGCCCCCATTCCAAGGGACCTCTCTTCCCAGGCCGTGCCTCCGCTGCAGGGAGTGAGCCAGCCTGTGTGACGGCCTCGGCGTGCTGGCTCTCGGTCACGTTTCGGGGTTAGAGTTGCATCCACCTGCTCCGTAGGTGAGGGCAGCTGCAGTCTCTGGATTTGCAGCCCTTGGTAGGAGCAGTTCTTTCTCTTTGGCATGCCTGGGACTCACAGGTGGCTTTGCACAGCCCGGGCCTAACGCTTTCTCATCCTGTGCGTGTTTGCAGAGGGGCCACAGCTGCCGTGGTCATGCAGCTGGGCTGGTGGTGGCTCGGAGCCAGGTTAGGCTTGGATGGGCCCAGACGATCGCGCTGGGAGGATTTGCCGCTAGACGGGGGGTGGGAGCTCCGAGACAGGGAGGAGGCGAGTGACATGGCCGGAGCAGCTCAGAGGAGAGGAGAGCGTGGCAGGAGGTTTGGGGTCTGCGCAACGATTGTGTCAAATTAAGATGGAGACATTTCGAAATGAGCAGCTATCGTTAGTATACTTGGCCTAATTAATCAGAGTAATCCACACACCGGTCTGCGAGGCGCATGCGTGGAAGACACTCGGGGCCAAGCACCTGCTAGGTCCTAGTGTCTTAGACACTAAACCCTTCATCCTCCGAGGGAGACGTGGTTAATTAAAAGAAATGGGAGTGGGATTAACGGCCAGGTGTGGGAATTACCTGCACCGCCCCAGGTGTGAGGGCCCAGGATGGGGCACCGTCCCCACTGAGAGTCACCGGCTGGGAAGGGCCACATTGGCCTCCCGCGTGTCTTGTCCAAGCTGCATTCCCAACTGCAGAACGAGGCCGGCCTGTCCACGAGCATGCGTGATGGGCGGAACAGGCCTTTCCGGCCTCCCTGAGGTGAGGGCCCTGCTCCCCACCCCTTTGGCCCAGGAGTGCTGCACCGAAGGAAACTGAGGGTGGTGGCAGTCATCAAGGGCCAGGGGACTCTGACGTGACACGCTTCACATGGGTGGGACATGGGGTTTACGGAATGGTGGCATGGAGACACTCGGGGTGTGACCTGGAGATGGCCAACTGGGTGGCATCCGACACTGGACGTCAGCAGGACATGTAGGGTAAATGACAGGGCTGTCTGATTAAACTGAGCAGTTGGCCGCAGACACACAGGGGCCCAGCTGGTGACCTGGCACAGGAGTGGGCTGGGCCACGGAACACTGTACAGGGGACTCCGGCCCGCTCCCCTGCCCCCAGGGGGTGTGAGACCACGCTCTTAGTGTGGGCTTAGGGCCAGCAGGCAGGGCAAGGGGCCCCAGTCCCCAGCCCTGAGCACCTTCTGGCCTCCCCCACTTGGCCCAAGCCCAGCTGGCTGTAAGTTCACCAGATTCACAAGATGCCCTGGGAGGGGGCGGGGTGCGGGCAGGTCCCAGTCCTGGATGTGGCTCTGAGGACAGAGCCGAGAAAGCTGCCTACTGTATCCGAGAGGCCAGGTCGTGGAAAGACTCCTTGGCCTATGGCGAGAAACATCCTCTTTTCTGGAAAAAATGCCAACAGCTGATAAATTTAGGAAATAATGTTTTGAAAGTGAAGTGTGACTTTTTGGAATAAAAAGACAGGAAGTGCTTAGAAACTGCGAGATTCTAAATCTAACCAGAAGTCTATTTTTTAGCCCTGGCTTTCTATAGCCGCCCTCAAAGCGTAAATTCTAGTTTATTTTCAACCGGCTGCCAAAGCTGTTCCCGCCTCAGAACCATCAGCCCCCGAGCCAGAGGGTCTCACGGCCAAGAACGTGAGTTTGGGCTTTAACGTCCTGACCACCCCGTACAGGCCGTGACTGTCCCTGAGGCCTGCAGTGGCCCGTCCTTTGCGAGCAGCAGGACAGCCCTAGCCCAGTGACAGGAAGCCGAGACAGTGGGTGTCTGAGGCCACAGCCACTTCCAGGGAGACGGGAGACACAGCCAGGACCAGAGTCTTCATCCCACATGGGCACCCTCCCCAGTTAGCTCCAGTCCTGTGGGGACGAGGGGGGGACAAAGCAGGGACAAGGACACAGAATTATTCAATAAGTAAATACTTACAAAGTACCGAGCTCCGTGCCCAGTGCTGTGCCCAGCACAGGCTTAATAACCTCAGGCAGCTCTGCCCTGGGCACCAGGCTGAGTCTGGGCACCTTCGTGTTGATTCTCTGGGAGAGGCCGGCCGCTCGCACACCAGCCGGGACCCAGGGCCGGACACAGCGCTCCCCGTGGCCCATGAAACGTCTCATTTCTTTTAAATGCAGGAGAAAATATGTGATCATCTCATGGGGTTTCCATTCATCTTTGTATGAACTACTAACACATTTATAAAATAAAAGGTGTAATATTTCTTTACGGAGGAAGGAGCCCGTGAAGGCAGAAGTGACAAGGACCCACAAAAGTCATAATGGGGCCTTGCTGGAAACCTCCCCAGCGTGTGTGTACACACGCGCCCCAGGAACACACACACGGCAGCCTGACACACTCACGCAGAGTGCTCCCCGGTATCTTCCGGGCAGTCGTATGTCAAGTCTGGGTCTGTGTGGGCCCCGTTTGCCTTCCTCTCTGGGCCAGACCCGGAGGATGAGAATTGGGGTCTGGAGTCCCGAACCCCAGACCCGGATGTCCCCTTGTGCAGCGGTATAGTAGCCCTCTCCCTGGAAAGCACAAGAGAGCGACCCGGACGGTCCTCCCAGTGACCCCGACAGAGAGTCCTCCCAGTGACCCTGACAGAGAGTCCTCCCAGTGACCCTGACAGACAGTCCTCCCAGTGACCCTGACAGACAGTCCTCCCAGTGACCCTGACAGACAGTCCTCCCAGTGACCCTGACAGAGAGTCCTCCCAGTGACCCTGACAGAGAGTCCTCCCAGTGACCCTGACAGACAGTCCTCCCAGTGACCCTACGCAGGATCAGAGAATTTGGTCGTTGCACTCTGGGGCCGCACACCTGCTGTCCCGTTCCTGTGTGGTGCCCGCTCCTGGCCTTCAAGCTCCTCACCTCTGACCCCGCCCTCCCTGATCACCACGGAGGACCTGGTCGTGTCCTTTGTCACGATTAACTCTGCAGCTGGAAGAAACGAGGGCAGACGTGATCCCTTCTCTCATCATAGGTCTGTTTTTGTTTCTTTATAGACGATCATTCCAGAGTGATTTTGAGCCAAGTGGATGGAGTCCCCTGTTCAGACTACATCAACGCTTCGTACATAGACGTAGGTCTGCCCTTCCCCAGCCCAACACGCACACCTGGACCCCCGGGTTTTGAGAGAATCGTGACTGGTGGGCATTTTCTTCTCTGGGTCCAGGAAGTAAACTGTCACAGCCTTCCTGGGTGGCTTGACCACACCACAGAGAGCGTGGAAGCGCCCACGCCTTTTGCATTAGCATCCGTGTCCTGGGATTCATTTTCAAGAAACAGAGATAAGCACCAAGGATGTTCATTACAGCATTATTTATATCACTGACAAAATAGAGCAGGAGGGTCCAGGCGTAAAATCCCATGCAATGGATTATTAAGAATCCATTTTAATTGAACCTTAAAATATATTTTAATATGAATTATAAAATTATCATAAAGCGTAAGAATTTGTGCGTATATACAAGGTAGATATATGTAAATGTCTGTGTGGCTGCCCGTGTGTGTCTCGGGAGGTAGTCACAGAATGTAAGGCTAGAGGGGAACATACGAAAATAGCATTTGTTATTCCGAGGTCGCTGCTGCATTTTCTTACTTTTTTTTGTTTTTCAAATTTTTCATGATGAATGTGTATTACTCTCTAACAATGATCACAAAGTCTTTTCTGCAAAAATGATCCTGAAAAATTATCCATCTGATTTTGTTTTTCTAGGGTTACAAGGAGAAGAATAAATTCATAGCAGCTCAAGGTGAGCTTTTCATTGTTACTTTCTGAACACGATTTTGGTGAGATGACGTGGGTGCCTCTTGCTTCCTGTACTGAGGATACCAGCTCTGTGTGCATGTGCGTGTCCATGTGCACTGTTACACGCGCGTGGCCCGATTCCGGTCTGTGCACACGGGACGAAAGGTGCCACGAATGTCACAGAGCCTTGGGACCCCACTCGCAGATGCTGATTCCTCACCCTACTGCAATGCTCCCTACTCACAGTCGCTCCGCTGCCCGGGAGGGTCACCTCCCACGTAGTGAGAAATGCAGGTGCTCGGGCCCCGCCGGACCTGCCGTGCTGGATCTGCGTTTCGGCCCGCAGGCCCTGGCCATTGCGCGTTAGTTTGCGATGCACTCTCCCTACAAAAGGGGCCCCCTGAGAGCAGAAGAGTCGGGTCCCCCGAGGGTGTATTGCCCCCACCCTGTCAGGGCAGACAGAGATGGAGCCTATGGGGTGTCTGTAGCTAGAGGATGCTTTAGTCCTTAACCTGGCCCACGACCCACTTTGCACTTGTGAGAACTTTCCTTCCGGAGGCATCCCGCCCCCAAGGGCAGGTGTTGGTCCAGGAGGGGGCTCACACTGGTTCCCGGACTTCCTCTCCCCTGGGCAAGACGGTCCCCGATCCAGTGTAATCAGAGTCACCTGGGAGCTTGATTCCGCCCACCCCCTGCCCCTGCCACACACACGCACACGACAGTAGGGATGTGCCCAGCTCTAAGTGCCAGGAAGCCTGACACAGACCAAAGTCCTTTTCTCTGTCATGAGGCCAGCCCAGGGCGGGGCAGCTGCTCGAGGGACAGGGACCTCTTCATGGTCCTGCCCCACCCTCTCTAGCCTGTCACTCAGGGCCACGAGATGGCTGCTGCACCTCCGGGCACTGTCTCTGCATTCAAGCAGGAAAGGGGGCAAAGGGCAGAGGAGTTTCTTCCAGGTACACTTTATCCTTTGTTCAGATTCCCCTTCCCCAGGGACTTCAGCCCTCAGCTCGGTGGGCTGCTGACAGATGAGATGCTCAGGAAGGAAAAGGGTGAGACGCGGAGGGCCTCCCTCTGCACCCCCACCACACACACACACACACACACACACACACACACACACACACACACACACACACACACACACACACCGCAGTCCACTCTGATTCAGCGCTTCCGGGTCGCCATTCTGAGACCGTCAGAGAGCCCGCCTGCTTTCTACCCACCTCCCATCTGAATACCCGTTATTGCCTATGACTGGAACCCATCTGGGGTCAGTTATTCAGCTCCCTGAGGTCCCTAGTGTCCCTGCTCCCCCAGGGTTATCCGGAAGTGTGGCAGAAAGAGGTGGAGGCTGGCGACCGACTGGTCCCTCCCAGCCCCGTGGGTTCTGGAATTCTGTAGGGCATGACGTTGACCGCCAGCCCTCTTGTGCCTCAGCCAAGCTGGAGAACAGTGTCCCAGGGTCGGGGTGCCAGGGGCTGGGGCCTGCAGTGACTTCTCCTTGTGCTTGCATTTGACTTTGGGGTCATCTTCCACTTACAGGCCCTAAGCAGGAGACGGTCAATGACTTCTGGAGAATGGTCTGGGAGCAGAAGTCCGCCACCATCGTCATGTTGACGAACCTGAAAGAGAGAAAGGAGGTGAGGGCCGGACTGGGCCGGGAGGACTTTATGTTTTGCAGCTGTCGCTGGGGGTGGAGGCGGGGAGGGTGCTTACCACTTCCTCCCCCCTTATCACTGCAGGGAAAAAAAAAAGAAAGAAAGAAAGAAAGAAAGACACCACCCCTTGGCCCACAGCAGTTTTCTCTTGAAACAAAATCTCTGAGTTCCCATAGCTCTGCTGCTCTGGACCACTGCCTTGGCAGCCCTGACTCCATGATGGGGCAGCGCATTCTAGAATTTAGATTTTCTTAGTGTATTGAGCATACAACACGGCGGACCTCTGACTATGAAGAAAAATGGCTTCCTGCCTATTTATCCAGACTAGAGAAACACATTTGAAAACTAAGATATACTAAACAGATGAGGACTTGTCCTTCTGATATATTTAATCGGCTATTTCTCATTCGGAAAGTAATGTGCATTATAAGAACTTGAAGCCTCTATGAAGGAGAAAACTTAAACAGATTCAAGTTCTCCATGTGACAGATGAAGTGGCATCTGCCTCCTGGACAGGCATTCTCCCCGGCAGGGGCGTATGCAGCCGCCAGAAGCAAAGCCTCCTCACGCAGTTTACATTGCCCTGGGAGGGGCCTGCAGCAAACAGAAAGCAGACAAACGTAGACATGTCAGCAGGTGACACGAAAAATATGGAGAGTAAAGGGGACAGTGGTCCAGAAGGGATGAGCCCCCGGCCCCCAGCGCGGCCTGGCCCTGGGCTGGGCCCTGGGTGTAGACATGCAGAGGTGTTTGCATGGATTAGGCCTTCACTTAGGCTGAAGGGGCACAGACCCTGTGGCATACGCCTGAACACGGCATCTCCGAGGTGTGAAAGCAGGGGTCCAGAGGCGGAACAGCACCCCCTCGGGTCCTGTCCAGGACACGGGGATGGGTACTCGGTTGCGGGTGATAGTGGGGCCGGGTCTTCGAGACTGGGGGAATTTTACCAAATCCAGCCAGAGCAGCAGCGATGGGCGGGGCCATGCGCTCAGGGAACAGAGAACCTGCTGGGCCCCGAGGTGCCCACGCCGGGGGCAGGACAGCCGCAAAGGCATCAAGGAGCTGGGCTGGGGGGCCCAGGGGCCGAGACAGGGTGGGCATGGGGCCTGCGTTTTAGGAAATGAGTTCATTCTCCAGATTGAAGGAAGAATTGGGAGCTAGAGGGAGACTTATTAGAGGTAGGGAGACTGTTCTAGCGTGTTCTATCCTGAGGGCCAGAGCAGACCGAGGGGAAGGCCCAGCTTGGCGGGAGTGGGACACGGTGATCCTGCCCCCTCTGCCCAGGGCCTGCCATGTCCTGGGCCGGGCCAGGGCCTGCGAGGTGCTGCTCTCGGCCTCTGCTCTCTGTCACCCCCTGACTTGGGACTGCTGGCCATCCCCAGGGAGGCTCAGGCGGCTCCACTGGGGTTCAGGAGAAGGGACGCCCTTTGAGGTGGAAATTTCAGGCCCTGGGGAACTCGGGCGGGGTGGAAGGCGGAGGCAGGCAGCACCGGCCTGAGGCTCGAAGCAGCGCCCGCCCCCAGCGCCACTGTCACCAACCACGCAGGAAATAGCCTCCAACCTCCACTTCCGGTTGTGGTAGGGCGGGGGCGGGGTTTTGTTTTCCCTCCCAGGGAGTTGGGACAGGCCGCGGAGGGCCGGCCTTCTTGTGGTTCCTGCCCTGGCCACCCTGTCTTGCTGGACAGAGCTACTGGAGGGGGCTGGGACAGACAGGCAGGGACAGACGCTTCACAGAAGGGCCCTGCTCCCTGAGCAGGTGCTGTGGCAGGGGCCTGCCCGAGGAGAGGGGGTGTCCAGGAGCCCCGGGCCCCCTGGGACTGGCCACCCGCCTCGACCACCCTGAAGGTGGAGGGCGTTTACACACATGAAACACAGTAAGATCTCCCCAGAAGCGGGGGCCCCCGAGAACGCCCCCACCTCCCCCGCCCTCACTCTGTTGCTACGTTACTTGACATTTTCTCGCTGATATCACCCTGAAGCCTCTGACTGGATTGTTCCATTTCTGTGACTCAGAGTGGGGCCTGCTTCTGTGCCTCGATCCTCACTGTTTCACATGAAATCATTTCCCAAGAGAGTTCCCTTTTCGTCCCTGCCCACCCTTCTGCTGCGGTTCCCCCGGCATCAACATCCTGGCCGAACCTTGTGAAACGCAGCTGCTTTGTGGTCTCATGATCTGACGGGGAGGGAGGGACGGAGTCTGCTGTGGGGACGAGGAGGCCCCGGGCATGAAAACATCCAGCTCCTGGCCCTGGGGGCGCCACAGAAACAGCCTTGGGTCCCTGAGCGTGAGCCTTTCGGGGCCTTTGAGGGCCCCTTCAGAGACACCCAGGGTCAGGGCCTAGGGCGAGGGCTCCGGTAAACACCAAGACACAGTTTGTTTTGTAAGATTAGAAATTCTCCCGACTTGGCCCCTTTCCGAGATGCCCGTCGGGTGCCAAGGAGGCTGCTGAGTCCCCGAGACCTCGGCGGAGTGGACCTCCCCCACGTGGTGCGTCCTCACGCGCCCGCATCCCCCGTGCCCAGGAGGACTGGCTGAGGCGCCCTGGTGTCCTCTCCCGGGAGCTCGTGGGGGGCCTTCAGAGTTCCGAGGGACGGAAGGCCCAGAAGGTGGCCGCTCGCCATGTGCCGCCCTTGTCAGAGGACAGCGGGAAGGTGACGTCACCCCCTGGTTCATTGCTGTCCACTGAGGGCAGGCGCGACCCAGATGAAATTGTGCCCAGTGAGCAGAGCAGGACCGAGCCACCTGTTGAGCCCGGTGGGAGCCCTGGCCACTTTGGGACAGGCGCCCTGCTCTGCGGGGCCAGCGAGGCAGTTCACTCTACTTCTGGGGACAGTGACTGGATGACTGCGTGTGACATCGTGGGTGTCGAACTCAGAAAGAGCCCCGGGTACCGGCTCCAGGCAGCCCTCGACCAGGGGTGTGGCCTCGGTGTCCCCATCGATAAGGACACACTTTTCCGTGCTCTTTCGCGGTTCAGGGACCCACGAGCCTGGGGCCCGGCATGGGCGAGGCCCATGTCGACGGCGGGCGGGGCGGTGACGGGCGCCCACAGACCTGCTGTTCCCGTTCGCTTATTCCGTGCAGGAGAAGTGCTACCAATACTGGCCGGACCAGGGCTGCTGGACGTACGGGAGCGTCCGGGTGTGCGTGGAGGACTGCGTGGTCCTCGTGGACTACACCGTCCGCAAGTTCTGCATCCAGGCGGTAAGTGCTTTGGTGACCGACTTCTGGAAGGCAGGTCCGGGGGAGCGGGGCGTCCAGAGCGGACGCTCGTCCTCGTGCGTCACACGAACAGCTTTGCCCGCCCCCACCCCGGCGCCGTGGCGGCTCTTGCTGAGTGGGGACCGAGGCCGGGGGCTGCTGGACGGGGACGGGGCTGAGTGTACCGAGGACGAGGGGCAGGTGCACGAGCGTCCGCAGGCGCCGCTGGGCGCTCCTGGCTCCCAGTGACCGTTCCGGGCGGAGGAAGTGAGTCAGGCAGAGGGGTTCGGGCTTGGGGGCCGCCTCCTCAGCAGCACAGTGCCACGTCACACACTGAGATCACGAGGCAGAATTGTAACAGTTTCACAATTATGTCTGAAACTTCCTCCTTACTTTTCACACTCGCTTCCCGCGAGTTCTCCCCCGAAAGGTTTTAAGGCGGTCCTCCCTCCGCGAAGATGCCAGTGCACAAGGCAGATGAGGTTGAGACGCAAGACGTTTAAGGAAAAAAGTTACAGAAACAGAAAGGCATGTTATCAGGAATCAAAGGTAGAGCGCCTGTGGGAGTTAGGTTGCAAAACATGAATCTGAAGTTTCTAGAAGCCACAGTGAAAAAGAGGAAAGGATGAACTTTGTCATTCCGGCTGACTCTGCTTGCCTTCCTCCCAGACCCACACCCACACAGACACGCACGTACACACACGCGCACCTCACATGCACATACATGCACACACGCATACACACACCCACACATACATGCACACGGGCACACGTGCACACGCTCACAGACACACGCATGAACACACACACATACACTGTAGAACCTTCTGTGTTCTGGGGCAGGGGACCAAACTCGGGGTAACAAAAACTGAGGAAGACTCCGGGGAGTCTCCTGTAAGCAGGCCAATACCACCATCTTTTCCCCCCAAATTAAGACACTTTGGAGAGAGAAATGGTGTGCCGTTGGCACACAGGACCACAGGCAAAGAGAGGCAGCCACCCCGCTTACCAGTGAGGTTCGCGAGTCCTAGGCCAGCTTGACAGACGTGCCTGTCAGCCCGGAGCCCCCCCGACTTGGTCCCCCACGCAGCGCGGTGCGTGTCCAGAGCTGGCGGCAAGCATCAGCATCGGCCTCTTTCATGAAGGGCGTCCTGCTGCTGTCGATGGGCCCCGCCCCGCACGCGTGACCCCGGCTGCCCAGGGAGATGGCGGGGCAGGGGCGGCCCCCGCTCACACCTCCGTGTCCCGGCAGCAGCTCCCTGACGGCTGCAAAGCCCCACGGCTTGTGTCTCAGCTGCACTTCACCAGCTGGCCCGACTTCGGGGTGCCCTTCACCCCCATTGGGATGCTCAAGTTCCTGAAGAAGGTGAAAACGCTCAACCCTGTGCACGCCGGGCCCATCGTGGTCCACTGCAGGTGCGTCCGGCCTCCGGGGCCAGCCACGTGGGGG
>NW_011888969.1:1349454-1350039 GCF_000151845.1 Pteropus vampyrus | reverse complement strand
TACATTCTGTGTCCCGAGCCCTGGAAACGTCTGGAGATAGGGCAGATGCAGCCTCTGGTGGCCGTGTCGGGAGGCGGGGGCTTGCTCGGGAGTGGCGGCGTTTCACTGGCCGGCTCTGTCCTCCTTGACTGCAGAAACTGACCAATGTCCGAATCATGAAGGAGAACATGAGGACAGGCAACCTGCCGGCGAACATGAAGAAGGCCAGAGTCATCCAGATCATCCCGTGTAAGGCAGCCTGGCGGGGCGGCGGGGCGGGCGGGGCGGCCCCCCTGTGGCTTCGGTCCCTGAGAATTCACTAACCCACCTCTGGAAACCAGAGTCAAGGTCAGGGCACCCTCTGGGCTCACCCTCTGGGGCCCCTGTCAGTGCTGGGAAGCCACGAGTGACCCAGACAGTCCCATGTGTGTCCGACAGACAGCTTATGACAAGGACTTAGAGGTGGGGGACGGACGGACACGTCCCAGAAGCAGGGAGAATTGCCCCAGGATGAGTCAGGGGCCTCTGGATTCCGAACTCCTTCCTGCCTCCCCCAAGCCTGGACGGAGGCTCGGCACCCTGTTTATACAGGGGCGGGGGGTCCTG
>NW_011888969.1:1348262-1349404 GCF_000151845.1 Pteropus vampyrus | reverse complement strand
TCTGCTCTGCCCCCCACCCCCACCGTGAGAGCAGAGTGTGAGGCCAGCCAGGGACTCTCTGCTTCCTGTCCCCAGCACCACGTGGGGGGCTGGCTGAAAAGAGCCGTACCACCACCCCCCGCCCACACACACACCAAAGGGGACAGTTGGGGGCTTCATTCGATAAGTCGTGAGCCTTCCGTTCAAAAGGTCACTTCCCTTTCTCACAAGAGGTCAGAGCTGCAGGGGCTGGAGGGGGCGGCCAGTTCTGGCTTGTGCAGTTCCTGCGGGAGCTGCGCAGAGAGCCCGGCCACCAGGAATCTGATCCGGACAGATTCCCCAGGGAGGTGACCGCTCAGCGGGCACGTAAGCTAGAGACCCGCCGCTTCAGGGCTGAGGGCAGGACGCAGGGTGGGGGGCCGAGGGCAGGACGCAGCGGGAGCCGGCTCATCCCTCCCGTGGCGTGACCTTGACGCAGGACCCGGCCTGCTGTGCCTCTTTTCTTATTATGAAGAACCTGGAAAAGCTATTATCTAGTGTGACGCTTTTTTAAAAAGTCTGATTATACAAGCGATAACATTTGGTAATAGAGGAAAAATCTGTACAACTTCACAGAAGGCTGACCACAGCTCTTTTTTAAAATTAAGTGCATCAGGATAACAGTGATCAGTGACACGTAGTTTTCAGGTACACTGGAGCGGAAGTCTGGTCTTCGTCACCGTAGGTTCGACCCCTTCACCCCCTCATCCTCCCATCTGTAACCACCACTAAGTTGTCTGTATGTGTGAGCCCGTTTTTGTGTGTTTTGTTTAGTTAGTTAGTTCGTTACTTTTTGTTTTGTATTCCCGTATAAGTAACCCCTTTTCCATCTGCCTTTGCCAGTTTCTAGTTGTTAGAGGAACCATTTGAGATCATTGTACTAAGATTGGGGCGCCCTCTGGTGGCCTCACAATCAATTTGCTCTTTATTTACCAAAAAAAAAAAAAAAAGGGTTGCTGAAAGTGGCGAGGTGTCTGCTAGGGGCTGGCGTGTCCCCCTGTCCTGGTGTGCCTGTGTGGGCATGTCATTTGCCTCGGGGGAATGTGACTCACCGCAGGACTTGGCATCTTTCTTTGTCCCTGAAGCGCGGGAGTGGGCCGGACGGGCACCTTCATCGTCATCGA
>NW_011888969.1:1345761-1347082 GCF_000151845.1 Pteropus vampyrus | reverse complement strand
TGAGTCAGGGGCCTCTGGATTCCGAACTCCTTCCTGCCTCCCCCAAGCCTGGACGGAGGCTCGGCACCCTGTTTATACAGGGGCGGGGGGTCCTGTCCCAGGTCGTGCAGCGGGACCTGAAGGAACAGAGCTGAGCCCTTCCAGGACAGGCCTGGGGGGCGGGGCGGGCACTGGCCTGGCTGAGGGCCTGGGGGAACGACGGCCACCCGGCCTGGCAGGGCCTCAGAGCCGTGGGACCCGCGTGCCGTGAGCAGGGTTGGGCCTCTGGGGGACGGGAAGGAAAGGCCAACCCAAGAGACACGGGCCAAGGAATGGGGGCCACCTGGTGAGAGGAGGCGCCTGAGGGTGCGGGGGAGCCTCGTCCAGACCCCTCAGAGCGCTCAAGCTCGCGACGCCAGCACAGCGACCGCACACACGTAGAAAGCACAGGGACTGTCTGTGAGACAGCTGCGTCAGCCCCTGACCCTGGGCTCTTCAGGGCTGTGACGTCCCCTGCCCAGTACTCTGGGCTGCCCATCTGGTGGCCACTCACCTTAAATACAGCATTTGTCACACTTATATGTTGGTACGAATCACCTCCAATCATGACAAAAGAAAATGGACATGGCATTGTTTTCAGAACTTTCCTGACAAAACGCAGCTTCCCTGGGCCGCTTACATTCCCCTGTTTTATGAAGCCAACCTCCTGAGTTCTTGGCCCTGCTCGGTGATTTTGCCCGTGGGTTTTCTGGGCCGGAAGCGGGTAGCAAGGAATGCGAGTTCGCAGGGCAGGTGGGAGTCCCCGCTAAGTGACGGACTGTCCCGCCCCGCAGACGACTTCAACCGCGTGATCCTCCCCATGAAGAGGGGCCAGGAGTACACAGACTACATCAACGCCTCCTTCATCGACGTGAGTGCCCGGCTGTCCTGTGCGAGGGCGGGGGTCCCCCCTCCGGACGCGGTTCATGGTTCACGCGCTCCCACGGGGAGGGGCGGACTGCCTCCGGAACCCACCCCATTCCGTTAGCAGAATGACCTGCTTCAAAAGAATGGATAACGAACTTTCGGTGACGTCCTATTTTTTCATTCCGATTTTAGTCGATAGCGATTTTCCGTTTACATCTCTGTCATGAAGCCGTTAGGGGTTGGCGCTTCTGTTTGCTTCTCTCTCGTGGTTTCTGGAACATATTCCCCAAGGACAGTACGATTTGTGTTCAGAGCACACAGCCCCAGGCGGCCCTCACGCACGGGGGGGTTGTTAGCTGGGTCTGTGTCAGGATCTCTGTTTGCAGAGGAGAAAACTGTGCCCAAGGCCACTTGGGCCCCGAGTGGAGGAGCCGAG
>NW_011888969.1:1335552-1345036 GCF_000151845.1 Pteropus vampyrus | reverse complement strand
GCAGGGGCGGCTTGTGCACCCTGAGGCCCAGCCGCCCTGGGGTGACCCCGTAGCGTCACGCGAATGTCCCACCTGCTGTCAGTGGTGATGCCGAGCCGAAAGCACTGAGCGGGGACAGAGGTTGGAACTGCAAAGGTTTCATTTCACCGCCGTTTTGTTTTTTTTGGGGGGGGGTAACTATGATTCCACTCCGGCTTTGTCCTTAGCCTGCATTTCATTTAACCTGCCCTGAGATTCCATCATTCTGTGTTTGCCACAATGACTAATTTGATGACAACCTATTGAAGAAAAGACACGTATTCACTTTTTTCAGGACATAGAGACGTGGGCATTGATGCGTGCACCTAATGGATATCGTCCTGGTGGAACCGAATGACTTAAATGCTCCCCTTTTTCCCAGACATCCACCCGTGGCCGTCCTGTGTTATATTTGTGTAATCACATAATAAGTTCTCGTGAACCCGCTCTCCGACCGAAAAACCAAACCTTTGCCGAGAACAGCTGTATCTAGGTGCTCCCCCAAGATGCAGCCACTACCCCGAATTGATGTTTTGACTTCTTTGCTCTTTTTCCAAAGAGTTTTATTGAGATATAATTCACATACCATACGATTCATCCTTTTAAAGGACACAGTTCGGTGGTTTTTAGTATACGCATAGACTCGTGGGACATCACCGTTGTCTAATTCTGGGTCATGTTCATCACCCCACAAAGTAACCTCAAACCTGGGAACAATCGCTCCCCCTCCCCCGCTGCCCCCGGCCCCTGCCACCGTGCGTCCGCTGCCCGACGCCATGGGTCCGCCTGTCCTGGACGTCCCATAGATGCAATCACACAACACGTCTTCACGACTGAGCTCTTCCACGTGGCGTAACGTTTTCACGGTCCGACCATGTTGTAACGCGAGTATGTTTTCCGCTCTTTTTTACTGACAAATGGCGGTGCACCGTGTGCTGCGCCACGTTCGGTTTATTCATTCATCGGCGGAGGGGCGTTTGGGTCATCTCGCTCTTGGGCTGTTATGAACCGCGTTTTGGGCATTCGTGTGTGAGTTTTGACAGGGGCATGTGTTCTCTTTCCCCTTGGGTGGCTACCTGGAGTGGCCTTGCTGGGCTGTGCCGTAACTCTCTATTGCCAACTCGCTTTATCTGACATTTCAAGAACTTCAGACTGCTTTCCAAAGCGCCTGTGCAAGGGTTTCGAGTTCTCCCCATCCTTGCCAACCCTTACCTTTGTTTCTCTTTTTGATGAAATCCATCCTAGTAGATGTGTTCTTGGCTCTTTGAAAAAATATTTTTATGTCATACGCATGTATGTTTCCGGTAATCAATTTCGATTGCTTCTTCCTATATATAAAGGGTATCATTACCGTATATATTCTTCTGGGACTTGTTTTTTCTACTCAGAATGATGCTTTTGATATTTTGCTTTGTTGATGCCTATAGCTGTGGTTCATTCATCATTGTCTCGTCGTGTTCCACTACACAAACTATGCATCCTGCATCCGTTTATGCATCCTGCATCCGTTTCTGCATTCTGCATCCGTTTATCCATCCCTCTCTCATGAGCATCGGGCGTGGTTCCACTTTGTTGTTTGACAAGCAGTGCTGCAGGCACATTCTTGTACATGTCTCATGCTGCACAAGGAGCAGTGTGTTCCGGGACACGCTGCATTGGGGAGTGTGAGAAAGCTGGCGTTTGCAAGGCAGCTCCTAGTTGCCTTCCTAAGCGGTTGCGCTTCCCAAGCGGCCGCTGGCACCTGTGAGACGTATCATTCAGCCACATTCCCAGTGTCGTCAGTCAGCTTCCTTTCTGTTCATCGAATAGTTTAAATATCATCCCTTGGAGGCTTGGACTCGTCTCTCTGCTTCCTGCGAGGTTGGCATCACTTCATCTTTTCGTTGTTGGCGTGTTTGCTCTGTGCGAGATGCCTGTTCACGCCTTTCACCCATTATTATAGTGGCTTGTTTGCCCTTTTCTTATTAATTCATAGAATTTCTTTACATGTTTTTGATACAAATCTTCTATTAATACAGAGGTTTTATGTATTGCAAATACCTTTTCACAACTGATACCCTGTCTTTTCACTCTCTAATGATGTTTGTGGATGAAATGGAGTTAATTTTCTTGTAATCTGACGTTACAGTCTTTTGTGTCATGGTTGGTTAGCTCTTTTGGAGTCATGTTTAGTAAAGTCCTCTGTTCCCCAAAATGAAAAGGTATTTTCTTCTCCTAAGGCTTTTACAGTTTTGTTTTTGACTTTAAGTCCTCGCCTGAGTTTATTTTTATTGAGGTTCAAGGCAGCCAAGTATGGGCATGCAGCCGTGGGAGGGTGTGAGTTAGCGACCCAGTTAGACCCAGTTACGTTTTTCCCCACGTAGAAAACCAGTTTTTCTAGCTCCAGGTGTTGAATGATCTCTTTTTTTCTGTTGGGTTACCTCTGTCCTGTCCTGTTTCCGGGCTCTATTCTGTTCCCTTGGTCACCAGGCGTTAATGGACATGCATATGCATAGTCGTGTTATTTTCTTGGTCAGATCAAATGTGTTCAGTGGTTTGAGAGCAAATCTGCATCATCTAGTTAAAGGTGATGGCAGCAAATCATATCTTACGAGACTTACAATTTTATTTTATCCCCCAGGATAAATGCTACCAGTATTGGCCAACAGAGGGGTCGGTGACTCATGGGGACATAACGATCGAAATAAAGAGCGATACCCTTGCTGAAGCCATCAGCGTACGAGACTTCCTGGTGACCTTCAATCAGGTATTGTTGCCGTAGCGCTTCAAGCTGTGGCCAAGGCCGTGTGGCCGGGGCTCACTGCAGCTGCCCCGCGGGTCCTGCTTGTCCTTGTGCCAGAAGGTCTTGCTCCGCCAGAATCGACGGTCAGTGTGGCGAGCAGGGAGCCATGCTATCAAGGGGCCGAGCTCCACGGGCACCTGCCCCTTGTCTGGACGAGGAAGGTGGGGCAGACTGGCCATCTCTAAGAGGCGTCCCTCTTCCGCCCACCCCCCACTCAGAAGTGGCAGTAGCCCAGGGCGGGGAGGGTAAAGGGGATGGATGAGGCCACACAGGCCTGTTCGGGGCTCTCTGCCAGGTGCCCTTTCAGACCCTCTGGCCGTCCCCAGTCCACACTGGGTCCTGGGCTCTGCTCCCTGGCAGAGAAGGGAAACTCTGTGGGCCAGTCATGGGCGAGGTGACTCACCTCTGAGACTTGGTTCAGAGCTCAAGACGGCCGGCACAGCAGACGCCCGCTTGCCCGGAGACGTGTTCTCCTCCACGCCGGCCACAGGATGACCCGGGGCCAGTAGACTCAGGACTGCTCATCCCGAGCCTTGAAAGGGCGGGATGAGCCTTGAAAGGGCGTGTGGCCCTGAGGCCTGTCTCTGGGAGGACAGAGATGCGGGCGGGCAGCACTGAGCCACCCCTCCCCCGCAGCCCCTGGCCCGCCAGGAGGATCAGGCCCGCGTGGTGCGCCAGTTCCACTTCCACGGCTGGCCTGAGGTTGGCATCCCAGCGGAGGGCAAGGGCATGCTGGACCTCATCGGGGCCGTGCAGAAGCAGCAGCAGCAGACGGGCAACCACCCCATCACGGTGCACTGCAGGTGAGCGCCCCGCGCACGTCCCGCCCGGCCGGTCACCCCCCTGGGCTCACACGTGTGCACCCGCAAGCTTACATAAATGCGTGAGTGTCATCTGATTCCTGCGAGTGCATTCGGTGGGAGGAGTCAGGAAGCAATTCACACTTTTCCCTGTGCTTTTCACGTCATCAAAAAAAATCACCAAGCGCAGCTGGGACACGCCCACTTCTGAACTTCGAGGGACGTGTGTCCCTTTGAAAGGTGGTTCTGGCTCTGCCTGACGTCCCCTGTGCTGGGCTGGGGGCCTGACGTCCCCTGTGCTGGGCTGGGGGCGGAGCCCCGCCCCTGACGTCAGCCCCGCGAGGGCTCCGCACCTGGGACGCCCGGCGCCCTCGGGCCTGGCCACCAGGTGGAGCCCGCGCCTCGGTTTTCAGCCCCCGGTGCCTTTGTGGATGTCACTTAGAATCAACAGGAAACGAGTTCCTCCGTGTTCTACCCCAGACGCACAGGCTGAGTTTAGAACGCGTGGGGCAGCGGAGATCAAAGTCCAGAGGTCCACAGGGCAGACTTTGGGGCCGGTCACTGCAGGGGCCCAGGGGCCTCAGAGGCCTCAGACCTGAGCAGGGAGGGTTTGCATTTCGAGAGAGTCCCCGGGGAGGGTGATGCTGCGGGTCCTGCCCCCACCCGCGAGCGACCTGCCCGCGGTGATCGGGTGAGCGTTGCAGGAGCTCCACGTCACCGGGGCCAGACTCCGGTCACGTGGGCCGATGGCGGGTGGGTGCGGGCTGTCGCCCCGCGTCCGCGTCCGCGTCCACGGCGAGGTCGCGTCTCTCTCCAGCCCTTTTCCTCCGCCCGCAGCGCCGGAGCCGGGCGAACGGGCACGTTCATAGCGCTCAGCAACATTCTGGAACGAGTCAAAGCTGAGGGGCTGCTCGACGTGTTCCAGGCGGTGAAGAGTTTAAGGCTTCAGAGGCCGCACATGGTGCAGACCCTGGTAAGAAACCATGCGCTGAGGGTCTGGACCGGTTTCCCCTCTGGGGCTCGCTGGACCTCAGCACGCTGTCCGAGGTGTGTGTGTGTGTGTGTGTGTGTGTGTGTGTGTGTGGAATCCACGTGAGGCATGGTGACATTCCCCCATTCCGCGGTGAACACACACACTTTCCCGTTTCCAGAAGAGACGCCTCCCCCCAAACCTGGCAGCCGGTCCTGGCCAGGGAGAGCAGTTTTCGGGGCAGGCGTGGCGCGGCCTTCCCCAGGGCTTCCTGTGTCAGGCTTGTCCCCGGCTCCACGCTAGCATGGCTGCAACCCGAGCAGGCACAGAGGGAGGAAGCAAGGCCCTTCCGTGGCCTTCGAGTCTCGGGGAGCGCAGCGGCAGACAGAATGAGCTGAGCAGAGCGGGTCGTGCCTTCCGTGGCTGGGGACAGGGGGTCCGCACCCGACTGCATGGCAGACTCACTGAGAGCGGTCACCTCCCCCGGCTGCCCAAGCTGCCGCTCAAACCAATGAAGCAGACTGTCTGGGGGTGCGACCCAGCCATTGGCATATGTCAGGTCCCCCCAGGGCGTCCCAAAGTGAATACAGGCTTGGGAGCTACCAGGGTAGGGGGACGCTGGGTGCCTGCCGGCTCCCCCTTCCGCCACCCGCCTCAGCCTGACAGTGCAGGTCGCCTGGAGAGCAGAGTGGGAGAGGATGGGTGCGGGTCGTGTCCGGGCCTCTCCCACTGCCCTTGAGTCCAGGCCCCAGTGCGGCCGCCCTTCCTGCTAGAATCTGGGGGACTGCAGAGGTGTCTAGCGTGTCCCGAAGCGAATGCCTACGCCGCACCCCCCCCCCCCACACACACACACACCAGCCGCTGCCTCCTGGGGCATCGTGGGGCAGGCCATTCCACGGAAGATTAGGAAGATTTCCTAGGTCAAAATAGTAATAATGAATACAGCACAGGAACCCCCTCCAGAAGAAATTCGGTTTGCACTTCTGAGCTGCTGCCTTCAGTGTCTCTCCTGATTGTTTTTAAGTCCACGCCGGGCTTCGCCCAGGCAAGCGGTGAGGTTTGTCCTGCCTGGCCAGCGGTTAAGTATAAAACATAAGCCGTGGGGTCCCTCCGATGCTTGGGCTACACGCTGGCATCCCAGCTCCCCGGTCGGACCCCCTGGTGGCCTTGTGAACTTGGACAAGCTCCCTCCCCTTTCTGGACTTCCGTTCCTTATCGCTGGAAAGAGGGGTGGTGGCCGCTGCCTTTAGGGTCGCTGCGCAGGTTTGCGTTGAGTTTGTCAGTAGCGGCAAGAGCGCCTGGCCAGGGTGGCAGCCAGCACAGTGTAAGAAGAGCATGTGGCCTGAGCCAGCTTACAAGCTCCCATGGTTAGGGACACCCAGCTCCCCTAGGTCACCCGGTCTGGCCCATACATCTCTGCAGGAGCAGCCGGCGTCCGAGCGCCCTCCTGTCCTGGCTCCGCTCGTCCTGACTGCGGCTCCTCCTACTGGGAGGCTGCCCACGCTGTCTTCGGGCTCAGGCCTGTGCTGCCTGGCCTGGTGACATAGTCTGACAGTGCATTTGGAACCTTACTTTGAAAGTCAGCACCTAGCCTAACGCCCAGCACAAAATGCATGGCGAATGGCGGATAGGTCGGGCGTTTGATCATAGTAACCGTCCGCTGTGCAGCCAGGCACTTCACACGCACCTGCCTCCCTCCGCCCTGGCCACATCCTCTGTCCGCTCTGTTCACAAGGAACATTCTGCCACCCCCCACATGGGACGGTGAGGTCACCCGCCCAAGACCCTAAGTGTCAGAGTGAGATTCAGGCCCAGGCTGTCTGGCCAGAGCCTGCGCGTTTTCACAGTGGCAGCGTTGATAAATACCATCGCGTGCGACGTTAAGTGCTCTGACTTTTTCAGTTCGAAAAATAGTTGTCTGTCACTTTAAATGTGAACACCGAAGACCTTTTCTCAGACTGTTCCAAGCTGAAACTAAGCATCGGCATTTTCTCCGTGGAGAAACAGCTTTATCTGAAAACTTCCATATGCCTAAAAACAAAATTATGTAACAAAGCTGATGTGCGTGAGGGTATGTGGTATTTTAAAAAGCAGACTTTTCTATGTCTCCCTTTTGAATGTTTCTCCCAATTAAATTGTTCAAATATTTCTTTAGATATCATTTTAATGTATTCTTGGTTTTCTTTTTCAGGAACAGTATGAATTCTGCTACAAAGTGGTACAAGATTTTATTGATATATTTTCTGATTATGCTAATTTCAAATGAAGATTCCTGCCTTAAAATATTTTTTAATTTAACGGTCAGTATATTTTGTAAAAACCATGTTAATTTATTTCATAGCTGACATTAATATCCTTCCTAATTTCTTTGTATATATTTTGTTATGCTTTAAAGAACACCTGCTATAAAGTTATTGCATCTTAAACTACCCCTTCTAAAAACTGGAATAATGTTTTAAGGTCAAATAATATCCCGTAATGTATATATTTCTGCTAATATCAGTAAATATTTTAATTTTTCATTAGATTCATATCATTTAATTTCACACACTCAGCACCTCTAAATGTTTTCAATCTTAATATGCCAAGTGTGCTTATGCAAAATACTAAACATTCAGCAGGAAACAGTTGAGGACTCAGAAATCCGTTGAAAATGTACTTTTCAATGATTTTACCGTCCTGAGCAGCAGCTTTTTTTTTTTTTTGAAGGCAAACTGTTCCTGAAGACACAATATAAGTAGGGAATTTTGTAAAGTCCTCTCAAACCCACGTGGTTTATCTTTACATTTTAAAGATCAAAGAAAGACTTTGCAACCTGAATCCAGGTCTACAACGCATTAAGGGTAGGTGGTGACTGTACGTGATACCTAAAACTGCATTTATTCAAGGCCGTATCCTCGCTGCCTTGGCTGGATGGGAGGAGATGCGAATGCCGGTGGTCTGGTCTGCCCGTGGCCTTGGGGACAGTAAAGGCAGCTCGGAGAGGCACTCCCGCTGTGCCGTCCGTCAGATAAAACCCAATGAATCAAATCCACTGGGCTTCTCACTCCCTGCTCCATTATGGCCACAGCTCCCCACGCTGGCGGGGCGCTGTCCCCCAGTCTCAGCCCCGAGCCGCTGCCCACTGCAGATGTTCACATGGAGCCGAAAGTCTGCTGCCGAAGCAAGAAGCACACGCCTGGGAGTCAGCCAGGCAGCCGCGGGCCTTTACGCCTGCGACGCTCTGAGAAGCCTTTTGGTATTTAAAAACCACTTGTCAAAGCTAAGATAGTTTGTAAGAAAAGAAATCTTAAAATCTAGATTTATACCGTTTTTTTAAAGTCCCACTCCTCGATATTTAATTAAAAGATAACATTCCTTAATCTAAAGGCTAACTTATTTTTGAATGCAAATACTACTGAGACCTTTGACACTGGCTCCTAGTAACCCCGCTGCCAGATGGGGGGCGGGGAGGGATGAATGTAGAGAAGTTTGATTCAGTGAGCAGTGATCTTTTTATGGCCGTCAGGCACCTAGCAGATGAGCACAATACAGAAAAGACATCTCATGTAGATTACTGAAAGCGTCTTGCACGTGCATTTTTGGTGCATTGTTTTGGTTTTTAAGAGCTACGAAGGCCTTACGTGATGTCTCCACTGATGACCCATGCGCCCTCCTGGTGCTGTTCCTCCCGTGTCGCTTACCGGGGAGCACGGGTGCACTCCAGGTGGTCCGGTTTGCACTGCTAGGCTCACGGGTGGCCAAGCTTCTGCCACTCCCCTGAACCTCCCGCTACGGGCCAGACGAGGTGCCCAGCTGGCAGGACGAGAGCACAGCTTTGGGGTCGCTGCCGTCAGCCAGCTGCAGCCCCAGGCTGCACGCTCACTGCTGCATGCGTCTCTCTGTCCTCGGTGCAGTGAGCATGCGCTTGGGTGGGAGAGGGAAATGGAGCTTTGCTGGACAGCCACGAGGCCCATTTGTTTCCATTGTTAAAATCCCAAGCCCAAAGCCTTTCTTTGACTGAAGAAGAGAGAGAACAGGGCTTCCTTCGGCACCAGTTCTAGAAACAGCTGGCTGGCTAGGATGAAGGCGCCTAGTCACCCACCTGAGGGGTCAAAGTCAACGAGCATGGATTTGGGCCCAAATTTAGGGGCCGTAACCAGAACCCTTCAGGCCCATTACTGGTCTGACATCTTATGTGGAGAGGAAGGTAGACCCTCTCAGAGAACCCTGGGGATGGTGCCCTATTCGTAATGTCCTTCTGCCCCTGCGGGCCACCCCCCACCCTGTGTCCTCTGCAGGTGTCCTGGCATCTAGTTGGGCCCTTCCATTGTAGAAACAAGGCAGAACCCACCGTCCCTGGGACACAGGCCCCCTCTCCAGGAGGGCAGGCCTTGCCTTTTCTGGAGGCCCTTGTGGCCTCTGCCAAGGCCCCCCGCTCCCCCCCAGTCTAGAGAGTCCTGGTGAGCAGTGGGCGGGAGGGGGGGCGGGCGGGGCTCGCTGTCCTGTCTGCAACCTGGAACGTCGATCTCTGCTTCCCCTTCCGTCAAAGCATGATGTCCATAACAGCCGCCCATGCCGACAGCCTGGTGTTCCCTTGCATTGTTCTGTGTTGCATGCGGTCGCATTCAAAGGCCAGACAGCGATCAGAAGTCTGCCGTTCTGATCTACGCTTTATCGGTCACTGTGTGACTCGCCTGACTCACTCTCTCTCCACGTGCTATACGAATGAACAGTGCATACCAGTGTTTTAAAAGGTATTTTTATGTGTTTTTAAAACACTTTTTTAAATGAGCCTGACATCTCTGTTTCAGCATTTGGAGACACGCCATGTTTTGCGTTTTAAATGTATGGTTACTGATACTTTTGTTTAACTAAGTCGTGTTTAATTTATGAGCGATCTTTACATGTATGTATTCCAGTTTCAACTCTCAT
>NW_011888969.1:1321571-1335502 GCF_000151845.1 Pteropus vampyrus | reverse complement strand
CCAGGAGGGCAGGCCTTGCCTTTTCTGGAGGCCCTTGTGGCCTCTGCCAAGGCCCCCCGCTCCCCCCCAGTCTAGAGAGTCCTGGTGAGCAGTGGGCAGGAGGGGGGGGCGGGCGGGGCTCGCTGTCCTGTCTGCAACCTGGAACGTCGATCTCTGCTTCCCCTTCCGTCAAAGCATGATGTCCATAACAGCCGCCCATGCCGACAGCCTGGTGTTCCCTTGCATTGTTCTGTGTTGCATGCGGTCGCGTTCAAAGGCCAGACAGCGATCAGAAGTCTGCCGTTCTGATCTACGCTTTATCGGTCACTGTGTGACTCACCTGACTCTCTCTCTCTCCACGTGCTATACGAATGAACAGTGCATACCAGTGTTTTAAAAGGTATTTTTATGTGTTTTTAAAACACTTTTTTAAATGAGCCTGACATCTCTGTTTCAGCATTTGGAGACACGCCATGTTTTGCGTTTTAAATGTATGGTTACTGATACTTTTGTTTAACTAAGTCGTGTTTAATTTATGAGCGATCTTTACATGTATGTATTCCAGTTTCAACTCTCATGTTTTCTCTTGTCACATTTACAAGTTGATCTTGCCCTGACGATAATGCCAGTGAGTGTTGCTAAATTCTTTGTATATGCAAATTGCAAGATCTAAAACATTCCGATACCAGGATAAATCTTTGACTTCCAGCCTACGTCTCTTTCTTCAATGAAATCTCTTAATTTTATTCTTGTGCCTTAAGTCCTGTCAGATAAGACATTCATTAGGAGGTAAACATTGATTTATATAGACAATTAATTTTAGGACTTCTCAAATGTAGCTCAGACCTGGCACAGCACAGCCCCTCCGGCGTGGGCGAGCACAGCCTCCACGGGGTGGCCTTGGCTCCGGCTCTCGGCTGGTCTTCAGGAGGCAGGAAGCAGGGAGTAGTAACTCACCCTCCAGGGAGCCCGTGGTCCTGCTAGAGTCCTTGCTTGCAGTCACTAAGGACGGTGACAGCACGCTTGAAGTCGACAGTCAGGTGGAATCGCAAAGTCCTGGTAACATTGCTTTTCCTCCTAAAACCCGAAACCCTGTTAGGCCTCGCCTGGCACATCTCTGTAGCTCTGCTTCTCCCCAGCCCTCCTCCCTCCACGCCTTCCACCTGCACCTGCCTCCCCGACCTACGCCAGCGCCCTCTTTCAGATAGTCTGGTCGTAATGTGGAATTCGAACATATTCACTTTATTATTCGTTGTATTTATTTAATAAATTTTGTGAGCCTTGTTATATTTGTTAAAACGGATGAGTTGAAAACCTTTTATTCCCACCCGCCCCCCCCCCCAAAAAAATCGCCTGCAGCGAAATGCTGTTTGCTGTTGTGGGCCCTTTAATTGTTGGTTTTCCTCATGGGTCTGTCTGCCTGTCCCTTAGGTAAGTGGCACCTCACTTCTGCTCTAGGTGTGATGGGGGCCCTGCCTGGGGGTGTGTACAACTGGGGAAGCAAGACATAGACACACCCAGAGGCCGTGGGGGGAGAAGGCGGGATAGAAGAAGGAGGTTTGGAGGAGGGACGGTGAGGGCACAAAGAGGCATCACAAGTCAGCCAGGGACCAACCCACTTGACGCACCCGAGGGAGCCCACAGCCTCGGAGAAGGCTCACACGCCGGCCTGCCTCAGAGGATCCCCTGCACGCACGGACCTTGGGACAGGCAGGCAGGCTAGCTGATGGCTGAGGGGGGTTAGTGCCTCACTGGGGTTGCATGGCCCGCATTAGGGACGTGCCTCTCAGCAGACTGTGTGGTGTTCCCAACCACTCAGGGAGGCAGACCTTCCCCCCAAACCCAGGCTCCGCCGTTGAGGCGAGCCAGGAGGGCGTCCGGCACCTCTGCGGGCCCTCCAGCCACAGCGGAGGCCTCCTGTGACGGGCTGAGTTGTCCCCCTGAGATTCGTATGTTGAAGTTCTAATCCCAGGACCTCAGAAGGTGACTGCGGTTGGAATGGGGTGCTCGCAGATGTAGTTAACATGAGCCTATGCTGGATGGGCCAGAATGAAGTCTCGTAGTGACCGTGACTTTGCAAAAAGAGGGAACGGGACATGACGTGTGCAGAGAGAACACGTGAAGGTGGCTCTGGAGTGATGCCTCCGCAGACCGAGAACGCCGGTCCCCGTGCTGGCCCCTCAAACTGCGAGACGATGAAGCCGCCGTCTAGGCCACCCGGTCTGGGGCACTTTGTCCGGAAGCCCTAGCAAAGTCACAGCACCAGCACCACCCCGCCCCGACTCCACAGCCCGAGGTTTCCGCTGTAGTTCAGTTTCTCCAAAAGATGAGCCAGAAACAACGTAGGGGCAGGTGCTTTAATTGGGGGGACACCCCAGGAGGTGACTTCTGGGGTCCCCACTCTGTGGCTCTTGCGTGGCAGTACTCAATAAAACAATCTTGTCAAACCTCCATTCCTATGAAATCACAGGCAAGAGCACAGGGCAGGGCGGGGGACCAGGAGGGAGGATGAGGCACCGGGAGAGGGGTACAGAGACCACCAGGGGAGACTGGACTCCCGTGATGCCCAGGGGCCTCCCCAGATCATGCCTTTGGAGGACAGGGCACTGGAGCCCTGACCACTGATTTCACCTCCTAGGCTGGAGGTTGCCACCAGGGGTGCCATCCCCCCGGTCACAAAGGACGGTGCCACCCCAGCAATTCAAGGAGCCGTGCTGGTAAAGGGCGAAGCCAAACAGAAATGTAGGAAGAACACGGATGAATTTGGCCGCCAGCTCCTTCCCCATCTCGACCCATTGATAACCAGACAGCCGCCTGCAGGCTTTAACTCCTGCAGTTACGTAAACACATAGACCGTTTGCTTTTTTTTTAAGGACAGCAGGGTCAAACTCCTGGCATAGCATAAATCCGGGATGACAAATTTGTCAGATTCACTTTATATTCTGCAAAGAAAGCGAAGACACTGCCCGTGACACCGTCCGCTGTGAGGCGCGGCCCGACGTTGGAGCAGTCGGTACGTGAGAACTGCCTCCCAGAACTGGGGACCCGCGCTGCCCGAGGGCAGTTGCGTGAGTTGCCCCTTTGCCCAGCATTCTGTCCTAGAATCTGGCCGTCAGCACGTAGGCAGCTGCCTCTTCTGTTTAAAGCCCCCGGTATACACCTAACAGATTCACAGCCATCCCTCGGCGATGGACAAGAGCTTGTTCCCACTGGCCGGCGCCGTCACACTGCGCCTTGATGATGAGTGCCTGCATGTTGTGTGCTCCCCTGGGCAAGGCATTTCTACAGGAGGCAGTTTCTGGGTCAAAGGGCAAACAGACTTTACATTTAAGTAGAAACTGCCATATTTTCATCTCTAAATATTCTCCCCACTCCCGCCCACCTGCAGAGCAGGCGGCGCCCATTCGCCTAAACATCGTTAATTCTGGATGTTAGCAAGACAGTGTTTGCAAAACCAGTGGGCAGAAAAAAAATCACACCTCATTTCAATTTGCATTTTAGTAGGTTGAGCATGTTTACACATGTCTATTATTTGCACTTCATCTGTGAATCACCGATTCATTTTTTTTTTATCCATTTTCCTAATTTTCCTTTTTTTCTTCATTGGTTCATTTTCATTCTTTTTGGGATGTGGATATAACCCTCTGTGTTCATGTTATGTTTCCTATTGGATCCTTATAAAAGACTGTCACTGACGGCCACCTAGGGTCCCTTGTCCAGGAAGCTCTGAGACTCGCCAGCCTGTAGATGGCTTGGATGAGCACATGGCTGACTCTAAACCCCAATACCTGCCTATAAACCCCAATTCGTAGGTTATTGCATGCTTATGTGACAGCACAGACACAGTGCTGGAGGTATGAGGATTGGGGGGACCGTGCCTTGTCCTGAGGTGCCTCGGGGACCTGGGCAGTCTGCACAGCACCTGAATCGGTGCCTTGAGGTGAGGCTGGAGTACCCGATCTGCTCGGGAAGGCGTGGTTCCAGAATGCTGTAATCCAGCACCTACCACCCAGTAAAAGGAAAACCACCCTTACGATGCGCTTTGTACTTACAAAGGTGAGGAGATATGCTATCTTTCAACTGAACCCTAAAGGGTTTTTTAATTAATCAGTATATTCCATTCCCCAGGCATACAGCTAATTGAAATTTTTCTATATGTGAGGTTCATAATTACTACTAAATCTGGAGTATCGGTAGAACAATTTAATCATAGAAAAAGCCTTTTATTATTTTTCATTTTCCTGAATTTTGCCTGCCTGAATGACAGACACACCTATTATGACACATACCTTCAAATAAAGTATCTTTTCTGATGAGGCTGCACTTCCTAAAATACTCTCCCTTCGGCTGGCCAGGATCCCACCCCATTTCCTAACCCCAATGCCACCCCCCCACCTCCCAGCCTACAACCTGTCACTCTCCCCTAGGATTGTGAAAAGTAAAGGGGCCACACACTAAACCCGACAAGCCCGGGGGTGGGGGACGCCTGGCTGGCCCTACAGACCCAGAGACCGAGTGACCACACAGGGTGGTCTGGTCATGAAATCCCTAACTACAGGCGGGTCACAGTGGGGCAGCATCCTTGACTAAGGTCAGTCTTTACCTTAAGTGAGCCCGTCAGTTGTCTCTGCATCTAAGGTGACACCTTGAAATATTAGTGATCCCCCTTCCCAGACCCCTCAGGGCATACCCTCCGCTCCAGAGCAGGCGGCCAGGGACCTCGCTGTGCTGTTACCAATTAGCCGCCCTGTCTCCACCAGCGTGAAAGACATGTGTATCTCTCATTTTACTGTTTATCCAACCTGAGATGCCCCCTCTGTGTCCTCCTGCCCCCTTAACCCACCACCTGTGGCTTTCACGTGACCCGCTGACGTCTGCTGTGATTCTAACGTATAAAATAAGCTGCAAACCGCCACTCCGCTCTCCAGGGCATTTTCTCAGTCCATTGAGACTTTGCTTCCCGGCAGCTGTCATCAGTTTGGCTCAAATAAACTGTGACAAGATGTTTTCTTAGGCTGGACGTCCCTTTGTGGACAGGCCCTTAGGTGACACTGTACAGAACCGCACTGTGGCAGCCAGAATAGCAAAAGCGACTACCATCGATTCAGACACACACACCTAGATGCGAACATGTTTCAGCAAATGTTTATTTTCACGTGAATCTGTCTCCACACCAGACACGGGGGACACAAGAGGGGACAGACAGGGGCACAGCTGTTCCAGCTCACACTCCAGGCGACAGCCACCCTCTCCAGGCTCCCGTCCTCACCTCCACCTGTCACGGCAGGTAAACGGGGACGACTCCAGCCAGGTGGCTGGGGAGGAGGTGTGCTACTGTCTGATTCGGGGAGCACACAGCAGGAGAATGACGTGGAACGTACAGGAGGAGGTGCCCGGCTTGCATGTGGGTCTAAAGCGGACGGAAGATGTCCAGGCTCATATAGACCTGGCTCGCAGGTAAGATCGGGCTCTGCCGCTGTCAGGAACGGCCTTCTTTAGGGGGATGGCTTGCGCTGCTTCCCGAACAAGGTGTCGTGCTGGGCACCAAGTGGAGGGACAGGTGTAGTAAGAAGGAGCACAGGTGGGAGCAGATCCGGAAGAAAGCTCAGAAAATGTAAATGACGAAAGCACGAGAAGCTGAGGGCGTCACAGCTTAGGATGGAGTAGCACCCGAGCCACTGGGCGGGCGGGCGGGTGGCTTCTCAGATGAGAGCAGTCCTAGTTTAGACGACTATTCTTAACGTGAAAAAGGCGAGCCCCCAGTCATTCCTCTCTCAAATGCTGTAACCCCTGTACCCTGAAAATGGGGTCTCCATCCATCCCCCCAATCACACTTTCATTCCCGTAAGTGACAAAGCCAAGGACAA
Source organism: Pteropus vampyrus (assembly GCF_000151845.1). Lineage (NCBI taxonomy): Eukaryota > Metazoa > Chordata > Mammalia > Chiroptera > Pteropodidae > Pteropus > Pteropus vampyrus. Next base: position 1,329,656 of record NW_011888969.1, on the reverse strand, counting down.
GACCGTCCTGTGCAGATGACAACAGCCCTACTACGCGAGGCACAAGCCGCCCCCACTGTAAAGATGTGTCTGTAGGCTCCATTAATCTGTTCATGTACCCTAACATTTCCTGAGAGCCACCCCGGTGGGGTGTCACAGGGTACAAGCCCCCGCCTTTCAGATTCTGAGGACACAGACAAACAGGCGCATTTGCAACGCAAGTGCAAGGCCGGGGGGCGGGCACTGACACGGATCGGTTTCAGGTTCACGCGGCAAAGCCGAAGGCCATACCGCGGCCCAGACGCCCACCCCGACCCCGCGCCCCGCGCCCCGCGCCCCGCGCAGCCTGGACGTTTCTATCATTTTGTGAGCCATCCGTGCCCTTTATAACTTCCAAGTGGGGTTTTGAATAGACCATTCAGAGCCAGCAGATTTTCAGCTTGCTTCTCCTAACCACCCAGACAGCATTATTTACAGAAGTCCTTTTTAAATTTACAGCAAACATTGTACTTGAGCTTATCGCTAAATTAAATTTACTACCTTTTTTTCCCTCTTGAACTTAGCTAAATATCTTCATTGTCCCGATGGCTTCTGGTTCTCATTTTCCTGACGCACACATTGTCGTTCTCCTGTTTGGAAAGAAAAATGTCACTCTTAAGTCATTTAAAACAATGATTTTCATAACTAAGTCTGCTCCGTAAAAACCCGAATCCTAACTAGGGGTGATCCTTTCTAGAAAATTAATTTTGAGGTTGGAGATGGGTTTTAAAACATCCTGTGAAAGTTACTTTTGTTTTTTAAACTATTTTTCCTATTTGTTTTTTTTTTAACTTAAATAATTTGTCTTTTTGATGGAAAAGTTTGTAACATATTTTAAGTTAATACAAACAAAATCTCCACACAAATACACAGATTTATACTAATTAAAAAATACTGCTTAGAAAAGCAAAACGGCAAGAATTAAAAAGTCCAAAGCTGAGTTTGAACACAAACGTCGGAAGAATTTGAGTACTGAAATCCTGCGGAAGGAATCACCTCACGACAAAGCAAATGTTTCTCAATGACTGTGCCCTCGGGAAAAGGTCCCGCGGGAGGCGTGCCCTCCCTCAGAGGCAGTGACGTGTGTCCCTGCACTGCGGACGAGAGAGCGGTCAAAGCACCAGCTACGCGGGTGGGCACGGGCACGTCGCGTCTCTGCCGACCAGCTGCCTGCTCTGAACCTGTGCACTGGTGACCAAGGGTGGCGGGGACGTTCGATGGGACCTACGGCGGTGCTGTGACCATCAATCCAGCACACAGCAGACAAGTCTCTCCGGCCTCTGCAGCTGGCATCACACCAGACAATCATGTGTCAAGCAGTCGAGTCACACGCGGGTGTGAGAACACGGGCCAATGGCGCCGCCTCTGGCTGACCGCCTGCTAAGAGGTAAGCGTGCCAGCTCGCGAAAGCGAACGGATCGCCCTCTCTTTTAAACTAGCAAAATCAAGCCTCCCCCAGAAGAACCCCGACTGAGTGTGGCCATGCTCCGTGGAGCTACTCGGATGAGTCAGGTGCTGCCGAGTCAGCGGCACTTCCTGTCCTGACTTAAAGGGCACTTGATTGGGGAAGGTGACAGGACGCATCATTCCCGGAACGGGAACTCTCATGGACGCTCCCAGCTTTACTCGTCCTCGCTTTTGAAAGGAACCCCCCTGAAATCGGACGGGGCCACCTTCGGTCTCCACCAAACAGGAGACCGAAGAAGCCACCTGTGTTAGTACGGGGCTGTGATAAGCAGACAGAAACTTCTAACGGGACAAATCTGTTCTTCCTGCACGAAGTCTTCACAATGTGAATTTACTATTCCAGCCGGGAATTCCCAAGACAGGCTTAACGACACACAGCGACGAAGACGGAAGACGTTTCAGATGTGTGCTGCGTGAGTGAGCATTAACTGGGAGCCGGCAGTGCGTTATTATCTACAGTGGGTTTTATTTGCTTTTGCAACGTGGGGCCAAAGTTATTCTAAGAAACCTTCTGTGTTCATTAAAAACAATACCGGTAAATAACTTGCCTTTGTTAGACTTTCGGCAGATCGCTTGGCACTCCGGGTTACTCTCTGTTTGGGTTCACTCTCCAGAGTGTCCCCCGCAGGGGGGGCGGCAACCTTTCGGGGTCGCAGACACCCGCGGCCCGAACGTTTGGCTCCTTCCTTCTCTTCCCGAGCGTCCCCGTGGATGCCCGCTCTGCTGTCCCCTGCTTCCCCCGCGGCCCCGGCGGGCACCCTCCGCTGTCTTCCGGGTCGCAGGCGTGCTCCCCCTCCCTGGGCCTGGCCCCCCGGGGCAGGATCCTCGGCTCCGTCTTCCAGATTCCGAAGCTTCATCTCTTGGGAGGTGTTCGGGGTCTTCTTTACATTGCGCCTCGTTGGAGCCTTTTCTGCTGACGTGAACCCGGGTCCTTGCTCTACTCCGCTGGTTTTATTTGGGCGTCTGGAGCGCAGGGACATGCCCTAAAAAATTCAAAAGACATCCACAGAATGCCAGTCAGGGGTAAGACAGAGCTTAAAAAAAGTCAGGGGCAACTCAAAGGGGGACGCGTCTGAACATTTTACAGATTCCCGTCCTCGGATGCCCATCATCTAAGACATCCACTCTGTTCCTTTGGAGAAAGCGGCACCTCCACTGACACAGTGCAAACGAGGGACTCGGTCACCGTGTCACGGGTCCTAAGCAGCATCAGAGGGGCGTGGCAGAAAAACGCCATTACTCGGCGGTGAACGAAGCCCCCTCCTCGTGCTTTGAGGCTCATCGCTAAGGCAGATGGGGAAGTCGCAATTTCTAAACGTTTACAGACTTCCCCACGCAGCAGGACGCTCTCTACGGACCAGTCCGCACAGCTGGCAGCCATGTCCTTCTCGGGACCCCCACCCCATCCAGGGTTCCAGCCGCTAAACACCGACAGGCGTGTGGCTTCCGCCACGCTCGTGCGTGTGGCGTCTGCAGCCCCGCGTGCCTGCACGGCCGCGTCCTGTCAAAATCTGCCTACTCTCTGTAATCCCCGAAGGGCTACGCATGAGGGTTGGCGGTGACGCACTGTGTCGCCGGCAGACCCCTTGAGGAGGGATGGCCACGTGCAAATTCAGGCCCCACGCACAGCCTACGCCAAACATTACACGGAAACGGACAACATCCATCCAACACGACAGCTAACGACCACGTGACAAACACCGTCACCTTCTCCGGAGGGGCCAAGACTTCCGCCTTCTGTCGCTTGTTCTTGACGCTCACGGTGCTGCTGGGCAGGTCGGTCCTTTCTGCCAAAAGCCTCTGACTCCTCCTGTCCGTGACCGCGGGTCCGGGCGGTGGGCGCCTGTCTCTGGGAGCCGTCCGCTGCCTCTTCTGCAGAGGCGGGTCCTCTGCAGCGTCCTGTGGGCAAGTTCTTGTGCGCAGCCTCTTCGCTCCGGCCAAGTTCTCGTCTTTCCCGCGTTCCCTCGTGGGGGACCGGGAGACGCTCCCGTTCGGTGACCTTGCAGGGTCTTCCGTGGGCTCTACGCTGAGGGCCCTGGGGACTCTTCTGGATGTTTTCACAGGTTTTCTTTTGTCCCGAGTCGGAGCCGGATCCCTCCGGGCGCTCTCGGCGTCGCTGCCCGGTGCCTCGTCCTGACCTGGGGCCGCGATGAGCTCTTGGCAGCCGGGCCGGTCCTCCGGGGGTGGAGGCTGCTCCGTCCTTGTTCGTAGTCGACGTCTGCTGCCCACTGCATTTCCCGCGGGGCCCAGACTCTGCGCCACAGTCTCCTGACTCACGCTGGCTTTTTTATTTCCGCCGACTGCTGCCCTGTGTGAGCGCGTGGTTTTCCCTGACGTCCGTGTGGACTTCCTGGGGGCCGCTGGCTCCTCCTCCTCCTCCACGTCCTCCTCCCTGGTAGGCGCCGCCTTGCCCTGTCTCTTCTTGCTTGCTGCACGGATGCCTAGTTCTGGTCGTGAGGACTGGCGAAGCGTCTTCGCGGCTCGATCGTCAGTCCCCGGGCCATCTGTGTGATCTGAGGTTTGGAAGGGTTCTACGAGGCCGGCCAGGTCTCCCACGGCCCGGGCCATTTCCTTAGGTGCTCTTGGCCTCCTCTTGCTTCTAGTTACATTTTCTGCAGAGCCCGCCTTCTGTTCTGAAGTTTTCTTAAACAATTTGATGTCTTCATCATCGCCCTTTGGTTCTCGGTGTGAGCTCGTGGTTTTCCTTGACGTCCGTGTGGGCTTCTTGAGTGCCGATGGCTCAACTTCTCTGTCCACTTTCCCTGGAGGTGCCTTGAGACGTTTCTTTCTACCTGCTGGTTCTGCCTGTGGAGATTTGCAGGGTATTTGGGCTTTGTCATCAGTCACTGGTGCCACTGTGCGGTCCGGTGTTCGGAAAAGCTCTTCGATGCCGGCCAGGTCCTCCAGGGCTGGGGCCTTTCCCTTGGGTGTTCTTGGCTTCCTCTTACTTCCAATTACAATTTCTGTAAGTTCCAGTTTCTGTTCTGGTGTTGCCTTAAATGCTCTGATGTCTTTATCATCACCTGGCTCTCTGGGCAAGTGTGTGGTACCCCCTGGTGTTGGCGTGGGCTTCCTTGGTGCCAACAGCTCTTCCTCTATGTCCACTTTTTCCAGGGGTGTCTTCAGATGGCTTTTCCTACTTGTCGATGTGTTGATTGGTTCTCCTCGTGGAGATCTGCAGAGTATTTTGGTTTTGTCGTCAGTCACTGGTTCCACTGTGTGGTCCGGTGTTCGGAAAAGCTCTTCGATGCCGGCCAGGTCCTCCAGGGCTTGGGCCTTTCCCTTGGGTGTTCTTGGCCTCCTCCGACTCCCAGTTACATTTTCTGTAAGCTCCAGTTTCTGTTCTGGAGTTGCCTTAAAAGCTTTGGTGATCTTTTCGTCACCTGCTGGTTCTCTGGGTGAGTATGTGGTCCCCCCTGGGGCCCGTGGGGACTTCCCGAGTGCCGACAGGGCTTCCTCCACGTCCACTTTCTGGAGAAGTGTCTTGAGACCTCTGGTCATAACAGTAGATGTGATGAGTGGTTCTGCTTGTGGAGATCTGCAGGGTATTTTGGTTTTGACATCAGTCACCGGTTCCAGGGTGCGGTCTGGTGTTTGGAAGAGCTCTCTGAAGCCAGTCAGGTCTCCCAGGGATTGGACCCTTCTCTTGGGTGTTCTTGGCCTCCTCTTGCTTCTAGCTGCATTTTCTGCAGGATCCACTTTTTGTTCTGGAGTTTGCTTTAAATGACTGATGTCTTTATCATCACCTCCCGCTTCTCTGTGTGAGTGTGTGGTCTCCCCTGGTGTTGGCGTGGGATTTCTCAGTGCTGAGATATCTTCTTCCACGTCCACTTTCCCAAGAGATGTCTTGAGACGGCTCTTTCTACCTGTTGACATAGTGACTGGTTCTGCTTGTGGAGATTTGAAGGGTGTTTTGGTTTTGACATCAGTCACCGGTTCCAGGGTGCGGTCTGGTGTTTGGAAGAGCTCTCTGAAGCCGGCCAGGTCTTCCAGGTGTTGGACCTTTCTCTTGGGTGTTCTTGGTCTTCTTCTGCTCCCAGCTGCATTTTCTGCAGGGTCCGGTTTCTGTTCTGGAGTTGCCTGAAAGAATTCGATGACTTTCTCGTCACCTGCTGGTTCTCTGGGTGAGCATGTGGTCTTTCCTGGGGCCCGTGGGGACTTCCTGAGTGCCAACAGTGCTTCCTCCACGTCCACTTTCTGGAGAAGTGTCTTGAGCCCTTTGGTCACAATGGTGGACGTGATGACTGGGTCCACTTGTGGAGATCTGCAGGGTATTTTGGTTTTGACATCAGTTACTGGTTCCAGTGTGGGGTCCGGTGTTTGGAGGAGCTCTGTGAAGCCGGCCAGGTCTTCCAAGGCTTGGACCTTTCTCTTGGGTGTTCTGGGTCTTCTCCTGCTCCCAGGTGCATGTTCTGCAGGGTTCCGTTTCCGCTCCGGAGTGTCCTCACATGCTGTGACATCTTTCTCATCACCTTCCGGTTCTCTGGGCGTGTTCGTGGACTCCCCTGGGGTATGCGGGCGCTTCCTCTGTGCCGACAGCACTTCCACGCTCACCTTCTGGGAAGGCGTCTTGACCTGCATGTTCCCCTGGGCTGGCGTTCTGAATGTTTCTGGTTCCGGAGGTTGAGAGCCCACCGTTGTGGTTCTGCTCTCTGTGTCCCCTGGTTCCTTGGGATGAGCTGGGCTCCGGAGAGGCCCGTGGCTGTCCCGGGCTCCCGCGGGGTCTGTGTCGTGCGGTCTCCCGAGGGCGACTGGGTCTTCCGGTCTCAGCACCCGCCTCGGCTCCAAAGCCCTCGATCTCCTGGCGGCTGCTGCCTTTTCGGAATTTTCCTCCGATCTGTTGCTTTTCCTACGTGTTTCGAAGGATCTCGCACTTTCCTTCAGCTCTCCCTCCGGCTTCTGCTCTCTCGATGGCGTCCTCCCAAGACGTCCTCCCCAGGTGTCCTCCACAGCGCTGGCTTCCGTGACTCCGTGCTCGCCCTCCGCACCTGGCGTCTGTGCGTTTCCGAGCTCCGCGGACCTTCTGAGCTTGTGTGCGCTGGATGCCGGCCGCAGAGGCTCCGCCTCCGGCGGTGCGCGGCCCATCTCTCCATTTACTATAAGGCGCTGTCGTCTGAAGGCCGGGTTTATAGAGCTTTTCTCCGATGGCTCTTCTGGTGCATTCCGAGTGCTGGGGGACACCGTCTCTCCTGCAAGACACAAACGAGTACATGATAAATACATTCTGTTCACCGTGTTGTTGCAATCTGGTATTTCATCCTCACGAAATGTGGTATAAGAGCCAACCGTCCAGCCTCCTAGCCACCTGAGAAAATTATGAGTCTGCTTACGTGGCCACAACTCTGTCTTACGTATGAACCGTGCGCACTGAAACACAATGTTATTTGGTCACGAATTCCTAGGACGTGGTGAGGACCTGCATGAGTTAGATGAAAGAAAACAAAATTTCTTAAGAAGGCTCTCCTACAGGGTGCTGCCACGCTGTGTCTCAGGGGCCCGAACACAGACATCTGTTCTTTCAAGCGGGAAAAACAGCCATTTCTTCTTTTGAACCACAGATGCAATGACATGGCTTACACTCAGTCTAGCTGTTGTCCAGGTCACACTGAAACATCTACTTTTTGGCTCCGGAAGCATCTTCAGTGGAGCAGTTCCCTCTACAGCAGGAACTCGGTGCTGAATGGGAGTGAGGACAGGCTCGTGTCACCCATTCACGCTCACACTGTGGCACGCTCCCCTCCCCCCCCCGGAAGACTGGCAGGAATACTGCACAGTACGCACTGAGCTCTCTCCGGTAATTTGCAATAATCTGTGTTTGATTTACATCTGATGAGCGATCACTGCGCTGTTCTGCTCATCACCCTCTGTACTTATAACAGATAGAGGTGGCAGTTTGATTATTAAAGGAATAAGCCTCTCCACCAAGTCACCCAATGCCAATGCCGGTTCAACCACTGATAAGAATTTCCCCTGAAAACAAGAACAGAGAAGCTGGAAACGATATTTTATCGGGAGTCTCTGTTGTAGGGAAATAACACAATAAGCGTTCTACAAAGAAAAACGTCATCTTTAGCTCTCGTGGAGGACATCAAAGTGGTAAGAAAAAAGAAAAAAAATTGCCAACCAACCGGAATTTTTTGCGGTGCGTAGCAGTGTTTCTTCTTCTGAACTAGGGACTGCAAACATTTTTCTCAGCAAATCCTCTGAATTTGAAAAGGTGGTGGGACATATGCTCGTCATTTGCACCTTCTCTTTCGCTGGCGTCTTGAACATTTCGGTTAGCCCTGTGACACGAAAATATGGGAAAAGCAATGAACAGATCGCTCACACGTGTGAACAACCACGTGGTCCTCACGCACAGAGAAGCGATTATGCCTGGGCAATCCGGGGCGGGGAGAGTCACAGAAGGGGCTGGTGTGTGAACCGTAAACTTATTTTGTTAAAAGAAGGTGATGGAAGTTAGATTCCTATCTGTCCTCTTCTTTGCCTTTCTCCTTGGAAAGAAAATTGAACGAAAGAAGTCGCCTGCAGTCTCCTGAAGTCCTGCGCTCTGGTCGAGGGACAGAGGCTGGCCCTCGGCACCTGCCCTCCAGGAGGGCA
>NW_011888969.1:1310483-1321521 GCF_000151845.1 Pteropus vampyrus | reverse complement strand
TATGCTCGTCATTTGCACCTTCTCTTTCGCTGGCGTCTTGAACATTTCGGTTAGCCCTGTGACACGAAAATATGGGAAAAGCAATGAACAGATCGCTCACACGTGTGAACAACCACGTGGTCCTCACGCACAGAGAAGCGATTATGCCTGGGCAATCCGGGGCGGGGAGAGTCACAGAAGGGGCTGGTGTGTGAACCGTAAACTTATTTTGTTAAAAGAAGGTGATGGAAGTTAGATTCCTATCTGTCCTCTTCTTTGCCTTTCTCCTTGGAAAGAAAATTGAACGAAAGAAGTCGCCTGCAGTCTCCTGAAGTCCTGCGCTCTGGTCGAGGGACAGAGGCTGGCCCTCGGCACCTGCCCTCCAGGAGGGCATCCAGAGACCCAGGGCCCACACGCTGCCTTCAAAAAGGTCCTAGGTCATGCAGAAATAAAATGTCCCCACATTTAAAAGATGGCAGAGAGCTGCCTGATTTTAGTATTGTCAAGTAATAATATCACTGTCTTTTCATTTTAAGACCAAAAAGTAGTATTAGCATAATCTCAGGAAAGAAAGAACCTCATAGTACTTCAAATGGAAGATTTAACTTTCTGATAAACTCATATTATCGCGAGTTCTCCTCACTTTTTTCATTCTGCCATCATGGATCGAAACACTGTCAGGCACTCGTGTGCAAACTGTTTGGGAAGCCTGTTCTGAAGGCTCCCAAAGCAGCCAGCTACTTAAAGACCCCTCTGGTCTATGGCCATGCCACCCTGAACAAGCCCGATCCCGTCTGATCTTGGAAGCTAAGCAGGGTCGGGCCTGGTTAGTACTTGGATGGGAGACCACCTAGGAAGACCAGGTGCTGCAGGCATAAAAAATAAAAAGTAAGGGATTGAAGGCTGACAAAATCCTTGCAATCTGTGAGGTCAACCAAGGGTCGTCTTGCCTATTAAAACAAACAAACAAACAAACAAACAAAAACCCTCTGCCACCTGTCAGGCCTTACTTAAAATACCTAGGATTTGGTCTTTAGCACGTGATGATGTTTCAACATGAAAATTACTCACACCAAGGGGTGAACCCTCCTGACTCTCCAGGAAAACGTCTTGAAGGAAGGCTGAGAAAATCCGGTCTTGAGTACTGAGTGTGTAAATTCTATTTATTTTATCTTAAAAATATTTTTGAGGACGTTTCAATAATATTTTTGAGGACGCTTCGTAGCACATATACATGCATGCTCACACATTCACGTAACTTACGGAGACACACAGGTACACGTATATCTGCATCCTGGGAGGTAGATGTGCAACATTTTCTACTCACGGAGCTTGCTACCAAAACTCCGGTTAGCGATGCCCTACAATGTCGTGGGTTTTTAAAAAACTAAAAGCATCGATCCCAATAAGACGCTAATCAGAGGGTATCTCACACGAGTTATACAGAGAACACCACCTGTTCCGTCTAAAAAATAAACACAAGGTTCTACCCAATGTGATCAAGTCTCACCTCCCTCCACCAACGTCGAAAGTGGAACCACGGGGTCAAACTCGGTCGCATGAAATGCAAGCCCCGGGTTCCTGCGGGGCTTCTGATCTGGCACAACCATAAGCAAGTCACAGCCCACTCCTGCCGAGAATGGCCGCACTGGCTAAAGTACGCTACTAATGCTCAAAGGAAACCTTCTCACGGGCCTTGGTTCCCCAAAACAGTTAAGCTACGAAAAGGAAAGGAAATCTTGAAGAAGCAAGGCGTCGCTCACACCGATTGCCCCAAGTCTGGGTAATCATTTAGTGCAAACGCAGGGGAGGGGCACGCACGAGAGCAAGTCTGCCTTCTTCCCCGGAGCGGGCCGCAGTTCTGCGCATGCGTGCCGCTCTCCGAGGTACTGACGTGAATTTACAGCTCGCACCTGCTTCCTTCAGGGTGCGTGGTCCCCAGATTGTCAGGGGCCTGTCCCTGTTCTCCCGTCCAGCTTTCTCTCCCTCGAGCATCACGGCCCCGGAAGCTGGCGGGTCCCTTTACGCTGCCGCCCCGCCCACAGCAGGTAAGCAGCACAGCACCCAGCACGCCCTCACCCGCGGGAGTGTCAAAGGCTTGTGTTTTACCTGAAAGATCTTCATTAAAGTCGGCTTTTCTGCTGAATATGAAGCTGTTCAGCATTCTGCAGGGCCGTGCGGGCGCGTTTACCTTCTCCAGGTGAGCTTTCCCTATGACTATGGTACACGGCGAGTTTGCGTGGCCGGTGCTGGACAGATGGTGGACGCTGCCCACGGGCTTCTGGAAAAAATCGGGAACGCAACAGTGTCAAAGCACAGACCCACACTTGGCGTAATCGTCAACGACGTCTGGTGTACAGGGCGGCCCGCCTCTACCGTGCGCACCTTCGGCGTATTGCTTCTCCGTTGCCGTTTGCTCGGGGGCCTTTGGGCGCTGCGTTTGGCGACTTTGGTTTGTGCTTGTTTGGCGCTGAGCCTCACGACGTCCGCCCACGATTTCGCCACTGTCAAAAGGAAAAGATGTTAAGACTTCCCCAAACCAGCACGGGCGGGAAAACCCGATTAAAACCCGTGTCCCCACCATGCTGACCGATTAGGTTGGCCTCGGAGGCGCCGCTCCGCCTCTTGGAGTGAATGGCCTGCAGGAGCTCCAGCTGGCTGCGCCCCACGGACGGCCTGGGGGGCCTGCCGCTGCTCCGCCGGCCCCCGCTCCGCGGAAGGTCAGTCCCCTGTGCGCACGGTGGCACGGAGGGCAGCGGGCGCGCGCCGTGCGTGTGCGCAGCCGCGGGGCCTGTGGGAGTCCGGGCCGGCAGGCTGGGAAGCGCGTTCTGTGCAGGTGTCCCCAAGCGGATCTCCGATGTGTCATCCTTCCCCGAGGGCGGAGGCTGCTCCTGAGTAGATGGAAACGGCCCTGAGAAGCCTGGCCGCGAGGCCACCCCGCAGACAGCTGCGGCCCATCTCCAAGCACCCAAACATTGCCATTGCCACCTCCACCTGCGGACGCGGGCGCGGGCAGGTCTGTCCCCCTCCCATGAGGGGCAAGAAAGAGACCAAAAAGCAGCCAACAAGTCTTATGTGGGGTATTTCAGGGGACAACACAGCCTGGGGCAGCTGATCAAAAGTTCTGAACAGCTGGCGGTGACAATCTCAGGTGTGCGCGCCCCGGATTGTCCCCTCACCTTGCAATTCTAAAAGAAAAAGTGACCAGCTTATGGCTATGTGTCCAGCCAGCTCCAGATTCTTTTAGATTGCTAGTTTTCACTGTCACCCCACAGTGACCTCTCATCCTATAAGCCCCCGGCAGGAAAAGGAAGCGTTCTGAGGTCCCACCTGTGCCCGCCACCTGCCAGCCAGTGGTTAGGAGCCCAGGTGTTCGTTTGCCCACCCAGGTCAATGAGCTCTTACTTAGATTTTTTTTACTTTTACTTCTTTATTAAAAAAGAAAGAAGGTCTTAGTTGTAATTCTACGGCATGAGGAGCTTGAAAGGAATGTGCCAAGGACACGAGTCGGCACCGGACGCTGCCTGCTGAGCGTACCTTGATGATCTTCTTCAGGACGGCTGGTGTGTGGGTTCCCAGGGACCTCCTCTTCGTTGGCGTTTCTCCTCTTTTGAGGGGTGTATTGGGAGGTAGGTTTTCATCAAATAATTCTGGTCTCAGATGACCACCGAAGGAGACCCGCCTTCTCTTGGAGGGCACCCCCTCCATCTTATCTAAGGTAATGAACACAAACAGGGAAAGGGGCTGAGAACCATGTCCGTACTCACGACTGGTTTCAAACCGCTGTTAAAGACAAACTGACAGCATGGAATTCAGGGACCCAACGTCGGCAGCAAACCCTCATTCCCTTGTGACGCTGGTGAAGCTGACACAGCTCTAAGAGCTCGTGAAAGGTCAGGGTCGACCCACGGAGACATCATGTCCCAGCTTGACAGCACAAAGATACTTTTTAAACGCTGAAGAGTCCTGTGTGGGACCGGCCTGCAGTGGAGGCTCTCACTGTGGAGTGGGGGCCTGACGCAGGTGGATGCAGCAGTGGCCCAAGGGGACCATCCCAAGACATGGACTTGGGCCTCCCCCAGACCTATCCTGTGAGCGGAATGAGCATGAGACCTCAGGCGATTCTCACAGACAGCTCTCGCAACTCAGCCCCCTGGATGCGTCTTTATGAACCGCCAATCAAGATAAATCCTGTCCAAACAGGAGACTCATGGGACATTGTGACCGATGTGAGCAGGTCTCAGTCCGGAGCGCTGCAGTGCCCCACACGGCAGGCCGCTGCAGAAGCAGAGCCCCGACAGTCAGCGCGCTGCCCCAGACACCTGGGGACCCCTGAAGAGAGCAGGGTGCCCACAGCTGCCAAGCCTGCTACAGATACAGAGGCCCTCCCTCCGCCACTCCCCGTGACATCAGGTTGTCAGTTTCCCCATTTGCAAACTGGTGATGACAAGACTTCCTGTGCCGGGGACAGCGCTGTCTGCTTGGACGTCAGCAGTGCAAAGGCAGCAATCCACGCAGCACCAGGGTGCCAGTGTAGGCCAGTGTCTCGTAAGACGCTACGTGCACGAGACCCTGAGACCAGACTAGAGATACCTAAGGGCCACCATGTCAGGAAAGATCTCCGAGGGACTTCCGTGACTTAACCTACAGGATCGAACTCAGGAGACAGACGCCTGGTCAGAACCGAACGTCCTGTGCAAAGCGAATGTGCTTATTCTCCTTTCTGGGCTGCAGACGCCAGAGGAGAAGCAAACGCTGTTGGACCAGCCTACCTGAGGCGCCCTGCCGTGTCCCCCTAACTACCTGCACCTGCCACCCCCGTCAGGCTCACCCAGGTCCTGGCTGCAAAGCTCTCGGGGTGGACAGGGAACACGGCCACCTTATCATTGTCCCTAGTGCCGCGTGGGTTCCCTGCCACAGAGCGAATGGTCACTGAAGGAAGGAAGGTCTCGTTAGCTCACTGGGGGGATGCGTGCTTTGGGGGAAAATAAGTTTCCAGGTAAATGGACTTACTGACGTCCTCGGCGGAGTTGCTGACGTCCAGCGGCTCAGGCGTGCTCAGGGGACCGTCTGGAACCTTCCTCTCCGCTTGAGCGCGCAGCGGGCTGAGCGGGGCTGGAGCCTGAGTGTCCGTGTCCACGGCGAGCATGTCAGCGTTCACAGGGACGCTGCTCCGCCGCTTTTTGGACAAGGCTTTTTCTGGTGTATTTCTCGACTTATCAGCACCGTCGTCTCGAGTGGCGGTCTGGGTCTGGGTCCTAGTTAAGATCCTCTCGGGAGCAGACAGTCCGCCGCCCGCCCCGAGGCTGACTTGGGGGCCCAGGCTCACGGAGTCACCCCCGCGGCTCCGGTCTCCGCCCGGCCCAGGTCGCGAGGAGTTTTGCTGCAGGCACGGTGCCGGGCTCTCACTCTTGGTCAGCTCCCTGGGGGCGACACGGGGACCCACGGCATCCCTGGGCGTCTGAGCGGGCCCCGCGTCCGTTCTCCTGGCCTCTGTCCGGCCGCGGCCCCGATCCCCGGAGGCAGACCCCGCCTCGCTTTGGGAGCGCGGGCCCGACCTCCGCCCAGGCTTTGGGGAGACCCGCAGCTGTGCCGCGCCCTGGGAGCCACCAGCACTTCCGTTGTCTGTCGTGCGGTGACTCCGTGACCCTGACCTTCTACGATTCTGTAGAACATTTTCCTTTTCTGACTTCACGTCTAACTCTTCCTTCAGAGACTCATAAAGCTTCCTAAAGGGAGACTCATTTTCTCCACACTTCTCGAGACACCGCGTAGAAGGACAAGTCAGTTCTCCACTCCCGCTCACTGAGGTTACACTGGAATCTTCTCTAAACTCGCCGGCAGTGGGACCCGCTGCGTTTTTGCCGTCATCTCCAGGAAGTGCTGAGGAAGGAACGTCAGGTGTTTTCCTGGCACTGGGCTCACCCGAGGCAGGAGGAATGCCATGGGCAGCGCCGACACCCACTGGGCCTGAGACACCTTCCTCTGTGACTTCTGAACGGGCGTTGGGATCTTGAACGTTCCCGTCTTGGCAGTGAGTTATGAAATAAGAAACAAAAGTTTAAGACTTTCTCAAAGATGAACATGCGCCGCATTCAAAATTTAAAACTGTTTCAAACTGGCTTGTAACCTAGCTTTTCACTTAGCCTGCAAATTACTTCATGCCCAGAATGTGGAATAACGATATTCTGATACCAGTATTGTGATCCAAATAAATCAATCCCAGGAGCCTCCTCTAACCAATCTGAGACATCGAATGCTATTAATCCACTCGGAATCAAGCCGACAAGTGGATCTATATGTCTACACTCTCTAAGAAGCATGGCGCCCCACACGTCACTTAAGAAAAAAGCTAGCTCAGGTGTCTGCCTATGTTTGTCAAGTTAAATGACACAACCTCCCATCTTCCGTGAGCCTGCTCTAGGACACTCGTGTGCCTGTCACTTCCTTGCCACATGCTACGCAGGGAACTGACCGTGAGGGATCCGGGAACAAAACCCAAAGCTACTAACCAGGGTCAGAAGAGAAGTCAGACCTTGTGCCCTGATGTGGAGAAACCTGTGAATTGGCAAAGTAACAGAGGTGAGTCAGAGACGTTCCCGGCACCCGCAGTCAGATGTATTAAATATTCTTCCTACTGATGACCTTCACCAAACTGTTAGGGGCTTTGAGAAACTAAACCCGAGACATTCAGCTGCTACTGCTCGCTGAATACAACTGTTTCTTAGCGGATTTTAAGAAACAAACTGGAAGCTAAAAATTGTTTAAATTGAAGCGCAGTGAGTTTTTATAACTTCCTCAAACTTCTTTCTTGTCATCATATGAAGGAAGAACCAAAGTTAAAACTAAACATTGCCTGCACAGTAGTATCCGTGACTCTACCTAAGGCACAGAATTACTGACTTCATACTCGGTTTCATCAGAAAGTGGCTGCAGGACTGTGGTGAACTCAGGCCCCAGCCAGCACGTGTGCTCCCGGCTGGCGGATATTAACGGTAGAGCAGCCACAGTGCAGCCGAGGCCCGGCCCCCCGAGAGCGCAGGGGTCACACCCAGCCCGCCCACGTGGACCCTAAATGAGCACCTTCATAACCTTCCTCAGGGAACGTTTCCGGGGGCCGAGGAACGACTCAGAACAACACATACTTAAGATACAAAAGTCCAGCGTTGTTTCAATTATTAAGGAGAAAGAAAAAAATCACAAAATACATCCAAAAGGCAAATAATTTCACTTCCTTCTTTAATCAATTTCAGATTGCTTGGTATCTCACACGTTGCTTCTCACACTTCTCATGCGAAGGGTCAGTTTCTAATTTCCAACCTGACGTTGACCAAGACTCTTACGACTAAACAATGAAAACGAATTAAAATTTAAAAATATGTACAAAATATAAGCCCCTACTTTTTGTACTGTTATATTCAATAGCCATAAAATTAACTGTCGAATTGCTGTAATGTGTTCTCACTGTTCAATTTTAGTACTTAATCGCAATCCAGACAGTAAACAGACACTGAGACCACTTAACCAACCCATTGTCCAGGTTTTGGGCTGGCTCTCTTACACCTAACAAGTTAGAATGGTGGCTGGTGGGTGAGATACCTCGAAAGCTAGTTTTCCCCCAAAGCGGATAAGCAGCAGGGTCAGCATTAAGGCCACGTCTCTAGGGCGGAAAGAGCGCTTAGCTGGAGCAGAGCTTCTATAAGTCGCCGCCTGCTGATTTCAAGTGACAAGACTAAGCCCGTGACTTCCAACCTGGTCCTGGGAGACTAGCTTGGGTAGCTTTGTAAAAAGTAAAATAGAAACTCTCCGCATTTACCTTAAACCTTCTAAGCCCTAGTAAACCTCCAAGGATGGGTCCAGAACTGCGTTTTTATAAGCTGCACCCTTTGGAATATGTTTCCTTCAATAATGGACACGAGTATGAAGATGCTCGCACATGACACAGCATGCTAACTCTCTTCCAGGGTCATGGGTCACCTGCCCATCAAAATGGAAAGCACCAGCGGTACTCACAGCCCTCACGCAGTTACTTCAAAGAAGTAAGACGGATGAGGACAATGGAAGATGAGGTGAGCCACCGGATAACGTAATTCCAGAATTTTAGTTGTGTATTAGGGCGTCCTAACCAAAGATTTGCAAGATCAGACCGAGAGAAACTCTGGGATCTTTTGGGCCAAAAGTATATGACTGACTCAAGACTCATTTTGAATAAAAGAGGAAGTATAGTTTTAAATTATTTTAATCTAAGTTCAATTTGTTTTAACACTTTGATTACACTTCCCTACTGTAACTGGTAAGTCATCTGCCCTTGGAAGAAACCGTGCATATAAATGATTTCCCACCATCATGCAAAAGTTGGATAAAACCCCCATCACCTGTTCGCGTCTCTGTCCTGGAAACTCAGTCGTCTGGCTTTCGTTCTCATACCTGAGGTGCATAGAATGAGACACACATTCAGATTACAGATCTGTGACGGATGGCAAAGCCTGCGTATCAGATTAACGTCCAAGGAGCAAGGAACGGAGTTCAAGTTTTGTTTAAAACCTGTTCCTGGAAATTAAAAAGTTAGAGTTGGGCAAGTGTTTTTACACAAAACTTAGACGAGTTGCCTGAAGCTTCTTTTGGAACCCCACTGTCTAAGGCTGGGGATGCAGACTAATTTTTTGCAGTCGACGAGCTCGTATGCTTCACACCCCCGAGCAGCTCCTGCGTGTGAACCCTCTGCGCGTCAGAGCAGAATCAGGCTTCCGCTTGTTCCCGTCCATGGAAATCCTGATGACTTGGAGGGTCACCCAGGAAGCCTAGTGGGGTCCACACCTTCCCCACTGTGTGACGTCACAGTGGTTCTGTGGGAACCACAGAGCGAGGGGTACTTTAAGGTCATACGACATCCTCTTCGGTTTCCCACTTTTTCCATCTGTATCTGAACCATGACAGGCGCATTTCATGGCCAATAGATACTTAGCACCAGACAGAGCTGTTCTCAGACCTCAGCTATAGATTCACCGATAACCTTTTGAAATGCATACGGAACTTAGGTTCCTCCGTGAAATGGCCCGATTTGAATTTAGAGGCCACCTGAGTAGGATCTGAAGTAGCGGGGCACTTGGAGTTGTTTCTTGGGGAGCAGAGCTTTGTCTAGCCCCCTCCCCGCCCCGGACCCATTTCCTAGTCATCGTTGGAGGCACTCACTCATCTCTATTATTCTCAGCTCAAACAGTTTCTCCTTTGGGCAAAAGTCCTGGTCTCTATTCCACAGCAAATCTTCCTACCTAGAAGTCTCTATCAATAACAATACCTTTGAAAAATGAAGGCGAATTCACAAAAAGCACAGTAAAAGAAAGGACCAGGATGTTCAAATGGTATGTTAATAAGTATCTATTTAATACAAATGAAGGCCACAATAAAGGTAGAGTTGTTTAGCAGAATAGATTAAAAAATGATCCAACTATACGTTCCTACAAGGGATGCAATTTAGATTCAAAGACATAAATATGAAGAAAGTAAAAGACACACCAAGCAAAGAGTCACCAGAACAAGCTGGGGAGGCTACACAAATATCGGACAAAGCAGACTCTAAGATCATAATTGTTCACAGAGACCAAGCCCATTTTATAATGATAAATGGGTCAATCTATCGAGGAGAAAACCGATTACAAACCAAACTGCGCCTAACGGCTGCTTCCCAGAGATACCTACACACTAAGGATTATGAGAAGTTGAAAGTATGTGGCAGCAAAAATGACAGCATGCAATCACTAATCCAAAGCATTGCTAAGGGTACAGGACATTTCAAAATGATAAACAAGAAAGCTTCATCCACCGGGAAGAGATAACGGCCTCCAATAACAGAAAGCAAAACCCGACAGAGCTATCAAACGAAAACAAACAAGAAACCTCAACGCATGATTTTAACTTACCTGTCTAACTAAGAATTGGAGGGAAAACGAAGATGATTCCAGAGTTAGAAATTTGAATCTAATGGTCATAGACACAAGAACACTGAACCAAGTAGCTAGAGAATACACATTCTTTTCAAAAGCACAGGACAGATTAGTAAAAAAAATTAACCATTAACCCTGTCCGATCACAAAGCAAGCAAGCCCTGACTCATTTCAAGAATGAGGTTACTCAAACGTCCATCCAGAATGAATAAATTGTGTATGATTGGGTGCATATAACTGCACATATTACTTCGATGGAACACTTACGCAGAGAGAAGCAACAGACTGTGACATCCATGCTCTGAATCTCACCACAAGTCGGTTGCAAATACTTCATTATTTCAAGTGTTTGGGCATTTAATACAGACAGACAAAGCCGTGGTGGTGAGGGGTGCAGGCCTGGGCAGTGGCACTCCAAGGACTGTCATGCCGTCGGAAAGCCACGCTCGTGATTTACTTGGTGAGAGGAAGCAGTGACCGGAAGACGCAGGAAAGCAGCCCCTAAAAACGCTGCGGTTGTGCCTCGGGGGCGGGTCAGCTTGTGGGGGTCGCCGTAACTCAACGCCACACACCGGGGCTCAAACAGCAGGCACTTATGCTCTCACGGTTCCGGTTCCGGAGGCTGGCAGCTGGAGGTCCAGGGGTCGCAGGGCGGGTCCCTCTGAGTCACCACTCCCCCAGCTTCTGTGTCCTCGTCTCTTCTTAAAGGACACCGGTCAGGTTGGACTAGGGCCCACTCTACAGGTCTCGTTTGAACTTTATCTCCTCTTTAAGGTCCTATCTCCAAACACAGATACATTCTGAGGGACTGGGGGTTAGGACTTTAGCGCAGGAATTTTGGGGGTCACCACCATTCAGCCCATAACATGTGATGATCACAGGGCTGTTTATTCATCTCATTCTGTTCCTTTCTCTATGAATGTATCTTACTTTAAAAAAAAATAAAAGTAAAAATAAAAGAATAAAAGCCCTAAAATAAAACGCATGCGGTTTCACAATACTTAAAACAAAATGAAACTTCCGTAGGGCCCAGCTGCCCTTCCACAGTTACCTGTGCTCGAACCC
This sequence comes from Pteropus vampyrus, assembly GCF_000151845.1. Taxonomy (NCBI): domain Eukaryota; kingdom Metazoa; phylum Chordata; class Mammalia; order Chiroptera; family Pteropodidae; genus Pteropus; species Pteropus vampyrus. Next base: position 1,310,533 of record NW_011888969.1, on the reverse strand, counting down.
TGGAACTGGGTCCCAGCGGCCCAGGTGTCAGGTGACTTTAGATTAAGAAT
>NW_011888969.1:1305536-1309687 GCF_000151845.1 Pteropus vampyrus | reverse complement strand
CACCAAAAGTGCTGTATTTTATGCTAGCACCTCTCTGTGCCCGTTTCTTCATATACAAAGAATTACATTAGCACACATCGCAGTGTTCTTCAGACAATTAAATGAGTTACTCACACCTGTCATTTACCTGGCACACAGCAAATGCTATTACTTGTGAGCTTTTTATTGTTGCTTTTAAAACTGTATTAACTGACAGATTCGCAAGGCTCCTATCACTAAAAATACTAATCTGCAAGCAACAAAAAAACATTCTCTAGATTCTACTTGTCTTTTCACAAAAAGCAGGAAGCACCAGGAAGGAGGATTCCCCAACACGCAGAAACTCATCAAGGTCCTTGGTAAGGTCTCTGGGTCCCTGGTGTCCCCGTGGCCACCCTGTGGTTTTATAAGCTTGGATGACTGTACACTCTCTTCTCCATTCTCAGGAGCCTCTGGAGTCTCAGTTCTTTTCCTACCCAAGTCCTATGAGCAAACCAATTGGTTTCTAAATTATAAAATCTTACATAAAAATAGGCTTATTCGCTGCTGTATAATAACTAGAATGGCTGCCCTTTGATACCAGAATGTTTTCATACATTTTTCTATAGAAAAGAAGCTATGGAAAGTGAACAGCTACTTTAAATCAAAGAAGAGAATTTGATTTGGAGGCATCAGAATATTCCAGCAAGAGGGAGCAACTATCTCACTAGAACTGAGAGTCTGTCCAGCAGGAGACCGCCAGCCGGATCGGTCATATAGAGGATGGCTCTTCGCCGTTGCCTGTTGACAGTGTAGGCCGGCCGGATAATTCTCCACAGTGGGATCTGTCCCGTGCACCATGGGATGCCTAGCAGGATCCCTGCGCTCCGCTCACTGGTGCCAGCAGCGTCGGCCTCCCACATTGTGACACGGAAAAATGTCTCCTGGGGGTCAGGGTGGCCCCCAGTTGAGAACCACTGCTATATATCATTTCCAATTCTCCACAGCCCATGTTTCCACTGGACACTGACCAGAGCGCTAAGCCCTCGTGACCTCTTACATGCCTGAGCCCGTACCAGGCACCAACGACACAGTTATTACCCCAACGGTCCTGCCTCTGGGGAGCTCAGCGGTGGGGCAGCTGCCTGGACACATGACCGCGTGTGGCATCAGGAAAAACAAGAGCCGTGTTCACCAAAGGCTCCTTTTCAGGTAACAGTTGGACTGACATCTTAAAGTTGGAAAGGACTCACTCATGGGAGGATGGAGAGAACGTTCCAGTCACAAAGTTCAAACCCGCTAAAAGCATCAAGGTGAGCTAGGGCCTGGAACGTCTGAGGTGGCATGCACAGGGTATGGGTCCAAGGGGGTCGGGGTGGCACCACACAGGGTTCTATGAGCCCGGGGAGTGGGGGGGAGGGTGACCTATCATTTGTCTAAAAGGCACGTTAGAAATCAACAGGGGGTGCAATTAGTAATGTCGCCTGTGCTAGGGGAGCCACAGTTATCACCACCACACACACAGGAGGGCTTTCCCACCCATTTTTGTTTTTCTCTGAAGTCCGGCAAGCCATACAGGAGCTTCCTTCTCCATTTGTTCTACAGTGTCCCCCAGAAGCCAATGAATGCAACCTTTTGGAGGGACTTCGGATAAACAGCTGTCTTCTGAAGACCGCCTGAAGTGAATCAGGATTTGAGATCATCTATATTTTTCTCCACTTAAAGATGTTTATCAAATCAACTTTAACGTTTATGTTTGACTCAAAAACACAGTTAACATATAGACATTGTTTTCAAACTTCTGTTTTGTAATAAACAACTACGTGAAGCTGACAACACAGAGGAAGCCTCAAAACGTGGGGGCAGGAACGACGCCGAGAGCCGGGTTTCCGGCCTGTTAATCTGTCCTTATTAAGATATTGAGGTCTTTTCAGCTAAACCGTCCACGCGTGCGCAGGGCTCACCTCCCGAACAAGCAGGTGCTGAGGCTCAGTGGAAAGTGGGGGCCGTCGACCCCGCTCCTTTTGATGGTGACAAGGCGTCCTGTAGGACCCATTTTCAAGACCAGAACTTGAGTAGCACCCGTACAGGAAGTTCAGGCATGAAAGTCGCTGAAGCAAGCTCCGAGCGACTCCTTCACCGCAGGGACACACCGCTGCATAAAATGACAGAAAGAGAACACGCGGCGTGGGGCGGGGGGGCGGCAAAGAGCTAAGAAGTCACTCTAAGTGACCAACTGAGGTTGCTTGTACAATTCACCGATGCCCTGCCACCCGGGCACACACCTTATCTGACATCTGTGGGAGATCCAGCCACACCTTGGGCTGTCCCCCAGGGCGCCCTCCAGCACCCAGCGCCCCCAAAGACCTGCGGCCGAGACGCCGCCCACCGTAGTCACATCTCCGGGTAGTTCCCACCGAGACCCCGGGCCCGAGCCCAGAGTGAGCCGGGCCCAGGCCGCGCTCCCGGCGTGGGTCTCCGCAGAGCCAGGAGGGGTCCCTGCGGCTCCGGGCTCCGGGCTCCGGGCTCCGGCCTCCGCCCCCGTGGTGCCCCGACTTACCCAGGTCGAATCACCGCGACCAATGGGTCCACCGCTCGCGGGGGCGCAACCCAAAGTCCGCACGGTGAGGAGCCGGCAACGTGTCCACTTGCGTCCACCGCCCACCCCGCGCTACAGGGTCCGGGACTCAGCCCGCGGGCCCGCGCCCACCTCCGCCGCAGTCCCCGCTCCCCCCTCCGTCGCCCTTGCGGGTGACCCGCTGGCCCGCCCAGGTACGTCCGCTAGGTGCCTGGCGTTGACGGCGCCGGCGCGGAAAGCCGCCCGCCTCGTTTTCCCGATTCAAATGAAAACAGCGATTCAAATTTGGCGCAAAGCGCTGCGATTGGACGGCGCGGCGCGGCGGGCGACCAATGGCAAGGGGTGGGGGCGGAGCTCGAGGGCCGAGGCGGGTCCGCGGGCTCCCAGAGCCCCGGCTAGGAACAGCTCGAAACCCGCGGAAATGAAATTCGGTCCCGCCGCCGCCGCCAACCCTCTCACGCTTCTTTAAGGACTGAATGTAATTGCACAATCAGCAATTGTACACAATATGTTACTCATTGCTGGAAGGTTTAAAAATCTTTAGTTTCTATATCTCCCCAAAGATAACCAATTATTATAAGCAATTTCTGTTTCTTTTCCCAGTTATGCAATATTATTTTCCTTCAAAGACACACTAAAAAGGCCATAATATACACATTGTTCTATACGTGTGCTCTCTGCTTAATAAACCTGCAGGCTATTCATACTGAACACGCCTCTTACTTTCTCTTTGAGGCCGCCCAGTGTTTGGCTTGAGAAGCTGTAATTTATCTAACCACTACTATTGTGTACATTTAGGTGTCCAATGTTTTCCTGTTAGAAAAACGTTCTTCAATTTAAAAGCCTCGTGCATGACAGAGTGGATGGATTCTAAAATAACCACAGGATTTCTCCCCAGAGCCACTTGCCTGGTGTGGGAGAGGGAGGGGGCTTATCTGGGACAAAGTGGTGTGAGTGAATGGATCCCAAACGTGCCTGCCCTGCTTGTCACCTCCCTCCTGCCAGTCACCCCAGACCCCTGGGAGCTTGGCTCCCATTTATCTGGATTCTCACCACGTAGACTAGGGACACCTGAGGGGGCCTGAGATGCTTGCAAGAGGTCCAAGAGGTGAAAAACATATTTGTAACAAGGTCAGATGTTCTTTGCCCCATTTGCTCATTTCCTGATGAGTGTCGAGTGGGGTTTCCCAAATGCAGAAGCAAAACTGAGAATCCAGCTGTCTTGTACTAAATCGGGTATTACAGAGAATTGCAAAAATAGAAAGTAACGCTGCTCTTTCCCATTATTTTGTTTTGGATAATGTAAACATATTTCATTAAAAGATTGTTTATATTTACACTGAATGAGTTCATCCTTGTGTTAAAATAAGTTGACAGATGAAGTTTTTAAAATTATTCAGTTAATAACCTACATAAACAAAATCTCTTAGTGGTCTTCAATGATTTTTAAGAGAGTAAAGGGACCGACCGTGAGGCCAAACAGTTTGAGCCATTCTGCCCCTAAGCGACAACTCGGGGACTGCTGCCTCCGGGAACGCCGAAAAGCTCCTAGGAACGCGAAGTGAACGTCCAGGACCTCCAGCTCTGTCTGGGACAAGGACGGTGTGGACAATTT
>NW_011888969.1:1297982-1304581 GCF_000151845.1 Pteropus vampyrus | reverse complement strand
GAGTGAATGTCTGATCAGTATCACATTTGGAATGTTGTTCGGTCATCTGCGTTCCAGGAAACGTCACAATGTCATCCCTGACACCAGTCCAGCCGGTGGTGGAGAGAGGGGACAGGGAGGAAGGCTCAGCGCGGGGAGTGTCGCGCCCCTGCAGCTGCAGTCAATAATCCGGGCGGGGTCTCACCCCAGCTCCCCCAAAACGGGAAGGGAGCAGGTGCTCCGAATCACGCGACGTTTCGGGTGGGCGGCTGCAGGGATGGGTAGCGGCACCAACCGGCGGAGCCCTGGACGCCCAACTCCACTTCCCCCTCCCTTGTCTCTTCATCACCCCCTCCTCCAGCCCGTCTTCCAATCAAGGGAGACAAAGGCCTAAAGTGGGGGTCGGGAAAGGTGAAGTGAGAGTGGGGCTGGCTGGGCCCTTCTGAAACGGATACAGTGCGCTCTCCCTCCCTGAGGTCAGCCGCTTGGCCGAGAACCTGGGACCCCAGAGGCTGTCAGCTCCAGCTCCGTGCTCAGGCGCTGACCTGGTTTCAAGCGCCAGCCCCAAAGTTGGACTCACTTCCTCGAGCCCCCAAGCCAGGGTGGGCCCTGCCTCCCCTTCCTGGTTCACTGGGCAGGATCCTGAGTGGCCTTTCACCCACATCAGAAGCGGGACTCCCGTGGACCACTCCCTATTGTCAGCCTTCTACGAGCAGGGTGACCAGGTGGTCTGTGGGGTCCCCCCTCCCTGACTTCCTAGCCTCTGTCCCCACTTAGTTTCCTAGGCCTTTCTACCTGGCCTGTCTGGGCAGGGCCTACATCAAGTGCAACTTTTCCCAAGGACACCTGGAGCCTGCCTTTTCCCCTCACTCAAATTCCGTCAACACTCCCCCACTCCCTAAATCCCCACTCTGAACATGATGTGACATAGCCCTGCTGACCTCTGGGGCCCCATCTCAGGACCCTATGTAGGGCGATCCCCATAGACCAAGTGAGCTGCTGCAAGTTAGCTCCAGATCATGTGACTTCCTGGCGTACAATACACCTTTTGGAGGTGGCTAATCGATTTTGACATAGAACCCAGACTCCTGCCAGGACTTCTGAGGCCATGGGTGGCTTCCTTGATCTCTCAACCCACTGCCTGTGCTCCTGCTCCCTCCAAGTGCTCAGATCCTTCCAGACTTAGCTTCTCCCTCCCCCTGGAACGCTTCACTGGGGATGGAGAGAAGGCGAGCTTTGCAGACTGGATGAACTACTCCTGGAACAGGTAGTTTCAGCACCTGGCTGCAAAGGAATCACTCCAGCTATGCCCAGGCCAGTGAAGACCTGCCCCAGCTGGGGGCGGGGGGAGGGGAGTGGGGTTCTACATCAGTCCTACGTGCCCACACTCCATTCACCCTGGAGAAAGGAGGACCAGGACATTGGTGTCTGCTCCCTGAGTTTAGGAAAGAGATTGGGACTAAACACGGCATCGAAAATACATGAACGAAATTTTGAAAAACACTTTTTTAATTTAAGAAGCTAATACTATATCTTTATTATAGAATATTTGAAAACTATACAAATATGGAAAGCAGAGAAAACCACCTGAAGCTGCACAACAAATATAATCATGTTTTTGTCGCTGTAATCTTTATTTTACATCAGAAGCATTATATATCTATGCAGACAAGCGCACACCATTGTATTTCTTATGCTTTCACTTAGCATTATAACAAGCATTTCCTCACTCTGGTGAATAACGCTTTAATAACCCTATTTCCCTGCATTAGAACATTTAAGTTTTTTCCCCAGTATTTTATTATTATGAATAGGATGAACATATTGAGCAAAATCCTTGTTTTGGTATACTAGACTATGTTCTTCATTTGTATCTCCCACAATCTAGTTGCTGGATCACGTAATATTTGCTTCATATCACCTAATTGCTTTTCGAGAGGCTTGTAACAATTTACTTATCCAGTTCAATGCTTGAGCATGCTTGTACTACTACCAAATCTTTGCATTCACATTATCTGTTTTCTGCGAATTTGATGAGCCAAAGATGGAATATTATTTCAACTTTTGATTTTGAAAATTACTAATAAGGTTGAACACTTTTCCTTACCTAGTTAAACATTTCATCTTTTTGACAAGAATCTTTTTGTGCCATTCACTTAATTATCTGTTAATGTCTTGGAGTTTTCCTTATCAACTTATTTAACAAATATATAAATTTTTGTTCGGCAGAGTTAGTAGAATTTTATTTTATTTCATTTTATTATTTTATTTATTTTATTTTATTATTTTATTTTATTAAGCTTTAACCTTAAAACCATGTTTATTAAGCCTACTGTTGCATACAGCCTTATTTTCTTTTTTTAAATATTTTTATTTTGCAATTACAGTTGACATACAATATATTAGTTTCAGGTGTACCACATAGTGATTAGACATCTATAAAACTCACAAAGTAATCTCCCTGATAAATCTAATACCCATCGGAAACCATACATAGTTATTATGATATTATTGACTATATTCCTTGTGCTATACTTTACATCCCTGTGACTATTTTGCAACTACCAATTTGTACTGCTTAATCCCTTCCCCCTTTTTTACCCTCAAATTGTTCTTTGTATCTGTCTGTCTGTCTATGTTTTCTCTATTTTGTTCTTTAGATTCGACATGTAAGTGAATCATTTGGCATTTGTCTTTCTTTATCTGCCCTCAGCACTGTACCCTCTAGATCCGTCCGAACTGTTGCGGATGGCAAGATTTCATTCTTTTTTATGGCTGAGTATCCATCGTATATAGGTACCACCTCTTCTTTAGCCATTCATCCATTGATGGACACCCAGGTAGAATCCGTATCTTGACTCTTGTAAATAATGCTGCAATGAACTTATGGATGCACCTGTCCCTTCAAAGTAGTATTTTGAGTTTCTTTGGATAAATACCCAGAAGTGGGATGACTGGGTCCTTCTTGTTCTATCCAGCCTTTGTGCTAGCTTTTGTTTAAAAGTCTATTTTATCTGGTCTAAGTATTGCTACCTAGATTTTTTTTTTTCATTTCCATTTCATGAAATACCTTTTTCCATTCCTTACTTTCAGTCTGTGTGTTTTCTGATCTGAAGTGGGTCTCTCGTAGGCAGCATATGTAACGATCTTGTCTTCTTACTCATTCAGCCATCCTATCTTTTGATTGGAGCATTTAATTCTTTTTCATTTGAAGTACTTGTTGATAGACATGCAGTTATAGCCATTTTATTATTCATGTTTTTTATACATATTTTTTTTCTGTTTCTTAAAGAAGTCCCTCCAACATTTCCTGTAATACCGGTTTGCTGGTGATGAACTCCTTTAGTTTTTTCTTGTCTGGGAAGCTCTTTCTCTGTCCCTCGATTCTAAATGACAGTTTTGCTGCGTAGAGGAATCTTGGTGGTAGGTCCTCACTTTTCATCACTTTGAATATTTCCTACCTATCTCTTCTGGCTGCAAAGTTTCTGGGTGATTGCTTCCTTGTAGGTAACTAAGTGCTTTTCTCTTGCTGCTTTTAAGATTCTTTCTTAAAGCTTTGGCTTTAAGCTTTGGCATTTTAATGATCCTGTGTCTTGGTGTGGGCCTCTTTGGGTTCATCTTGTTTGGGGCTCTATGCTTCCTAGGCTTGTATGTCTATTTATTTCACCGGGTTAAGGTTGTTTTCCATCATTGTTTCTTCAAATAGGTTTTCAAGTCCTTCTCTCTTCTCTTTCTGGTATCCCTGTGATGTGAATGTTGTGCTTGATGTCCCAGAGGCCCCTTTAAACTCTCCTCATCTTTTTGGCTTTTTTTTTTTGGTCGTTGTTGCTGTTCTGATTGGGTGTCCTCTGCTACCCCATCCTTTAAATTGCTGATTCGATCCTCCGCTTCATCCACTCTGTCGATTCCCTCTAATGTGCTCTTCATCTCAGATATTGTGGTCTTTATTTCTGGCTGGTTTTTTTTTTTCATGTTTCCATCTCCACTTTTATGTTTTCTATCTCTTTGTTAAAGTTCTCACTGAGCTCATCTACTCTTCCTCCAAGCTCCCGGAGCATCCCAATAACCAGTGTTTTGAACTCTGCGTCTGATACACTGCTTGCCTCCATTTTGTTTAGTTCTTTTTCTGGAACTTTGTTCTTTCCTTTCGTGTGGAACATTTTTTTTGTCTTCCCATTTGGCTGCTTTCCTGTGTTTGTTTCTGTGTATTAAACGGGGCCACTATGTCTCTTGGTCTTAGCAAAGTGGCCTTACATAGTAGGTGTCCTGTGGGGCCTAGGGGCACAGTGCCCCTGGTCACCTGAGCTGTGTACTCCAGATATGTCCCTTGTATGGGCTGTGTGCGCCCTACTATAGTTGTGTGTAGTTGGTTGCTGTTTGCATGTCAGTGGGAGGATTGGCCCTCAGGCTCACTGGTTGTGAGGACTGGTTGGTGACTGTGTGCAGGGGTTGACCCTACGGAGCTAAAGGGTTGACCTTAGCAGGGCTCTGGTGCCTGCCCAGTCTACTCTTTGGGTGTGTTTTCCTCATATATGGTCCCAGGAGTGGCTCTGGTTCAGTCCAAAGTCAGCCACCAGACATGCTGGCTTTAAGGCCTCTTGAGAGTGGCCCCACCACAGGGCAAGTTCAGCCTAGGCCCTGCTGGGGTCACCTGGCAGGAGCCACCAAGAAATCCACAGGTGGTCACCACCCACACTGGGCTTAGAGGTCCCTTGATAGGCCAATCCATGAACTGAGGCCAGCTGCTACTAGTGCCAAGCTTGGGGCTGCTTAGCAAGAGGTATGGGGCATACTGAGGCCAGATGCTGCTTGTTTGGGGTTTGTGAACCTTTGAGAGATTTTAGGAAAGTCTGCAGCATGAGCAAGACAGGCTGTTTGAATGGAAAAGCCACGAGAAGGGGTTTGGGTGGGCCTGCGAGTTGGGAGGGGCAGGGTCTCAGGGAATCACCTGGGCAGGGCAAACGGAGTCAGCTGGTTGATGAAGACTCAGATATGGCGGCCACCTGTGTCTGCACGCTGAGTCGGGGAGATCCCAACAAAGTAACAGTGGCTTCTGCTAGCACTTCTGTCTGAGAGGAAGCCTTCAGCCCTCGCCCTGAAGCCAGACAATTCAGTTCCTCCCCGTATGTTCCTGGCCCCCTTTGAGCCTCTGCCCCAGCACCAGAGCTCAGAACGAGCAAGTCTGTCAGCAGGTAAGTATGTGCATGGGCCCTCCAAGAGGAGTACTAGCTGCCTTCCATCTCACTCAGCCGCAATCTCTGCTGATTTTCACAGCCAGAAATTAGGGGGACCTCTCTTCCTGGTACTGGAACCCTTTGCTGGAGAGGCTGAAGTTGAGTGGGGACCTTTCACTCTTCTGGGTGTGGGTCTCTGCAGCTGAGATACCCCTCCCGATTCTGGACCACCATATTCGGTTGTGGGACCAGCCTGTTTAGCGTCTCCATCACTCCTATCAGTCTCGAGGTGACGACTTACATATATCCCCAGTTGTAAGACTTCTATTCAGCTAGATCTGAGGCAATCCCCAGTGATTTAAATTTGTTGTAATTTGGGGGTGGTTGTGAGAGGAGGTGAGCTCAGCATCTTCTTTCTATGCCGTCTTGACCAGTATTTTCCAGAGTTAGTAGAATTTTAAAAATTAGCCTTAATGCCAAAGAATATTGAGAAGCTGCTTGTTGGGTTCCTTAGATAAGTGTGTGCAAGGAATAAAACTCTCCATCTCTCTGAGAAAATTCTATGTGTGGCTGACATTAATGGCGAGGACCAGGACGGTGAGATTTTAAAGAAGCCATCTTCGAAGATGACCTGAAAACACACAGTGAAACTCCCAGAGTAGGGTCACTTGGGTATAAAATGGGAAAATAAAAGTAAATAAGGTTAGAAAGGACATTGAGTGCACTTTGATTTCTGTCCAGGAATGGCCTCATTTCAAGTGGGAGACACTGGCACAGCCACAAGCAAATGGCAGTGCAAGGCTCGGCCAGCAGAGACAGATACTCAAAATTTGCTCATTGAAATTGCTGCTGTAAAGGGTGACTGGCATAGAAGGAAATTGTCACCTCTAGGTGTAAATGACGTGTGAGTACTTGAACTAGATAGGCCATTGATAACCCAGTATAAAAGATCATTCTTTCCAATGCCATATGTTTGATTAGCAGCCTGACTCACTGTGGCCTTCATAATTCTTGAGCTCCCATGGCCCGAGGGTACCCCTGGAGAGCATTACTTCCTTTAGATGAGGGGTATCATTACAAAACTTTTCTGGAAAGGAGACCCCTCAAACTGATTTTTAGCATCTGGCTCTTATAAAATAAAAGGAAACATCTGTGAGTTTAAGTTTAAGTATTTGAATTGCTTGAGAACAATTTCAACAATAAGGATCAACACTCATATTAGTTCAGATAAGCTTCTATCCTATAATAATTGATTTATTTACTTCAATAAGATCTTTAGATATTATCAATGGTTATATGTAGTTATTAGAGATTATAGAATTCTAAGTATACAGTATATCTATGATTGGTAAACTTTCATTATAGTCCTGTCTGAAATGTTGCTTTCGAAACGTTGGAAATATGTGGGTAAGGAAACATAATCATTCTAGAGACTGACTTTTTTTT
>NW_011888969.1:1294002-1296489 GCF_000151845.1 Pteropus vampyrus | reverse complement strand
GGTGCAGGGCAGGCTTCTCATGAGGGTCTGAAGTGGCTTGAGTCAGCAAGCACGAGACTGGCTGGGGTGTCGCTGGAGGGAGGTGGGTAGCTGCAGAGGTAGCTGGTGGCAGGGGCTTGAGGGGTTGCAGGAGTGAGCACAGGGCTTTCTTATCAGCTCACCCAGAAGTGGGGCAGAAGGGAGGGTGAGGGGCGAGACTCAAAAGCTGTCAGCGGTCAAACATCAGTAAATAGTGTCTGACCCCTTGCTACATTACGTAAATTTTTTTTTTTTAGGCAAGGCAACCCTTGGTTGACCTTACAGATCGCAAGGAACTTGTCAGCTTACATTCCCTTATTTTTTATTTTTTTTACACCTACAGCACCTGGTCTTCCTAGGTGGTCTCCCATCCAAGTACTAACCAGGCCCGACCCTGCTTAGCTTCCAAGATCAGACGGGATCGGGCTTGTTCAAGTAAACTTTGAGTTGCAAACGTTAGTATGAATTCATGGTGTATTGATTCTTTTAAAATTTAAAAGAAAAGACATATTTCCTGATATAGTCATCAAAAAGACTTTGACCCCCCCAAAACTTTGAATTTACCCAACAGTGATGAGTGCCCTCATCTCCTAGATCATGGGCTCCCAATATCATTTCCCATGGAAAGGAACCCAGTTTCCCTGTAGAAATGGGAGAATCCATGTCCGGGCCAGAGGCTGTGCAAGGTGACCTTAGGACAAGTGGTCACACCAAAAAGCAAGGACTCTTAGGATCACATCTACAGGACCCAGGGGCCATTGTAAGGAGGCTCCTCTGTGCAAAATGGGGAAACTTTGACCTTTGGTAAGAATGATAACTACAGTGAACTGAAACACATAAAATAAATTAAAATTCCTCAAGTTCAAAATGATTTTCTTTTTTTTTAAGAAAGAAAAACAAAAAAGAAACTCATTGAACACCTTTGGACACACAAAGAAACCGGCCTGTTTTGGCAAAGAGAGAGAGCTCAAGCTTCTGCCGGCCTTCCTGGCTGAACTGTGTCTCAGCGCGATGACACAGTTGCTTCTGGAAAGTTTATAGACACATTCAGTAAATGAACACCCCCGATTTCTGCGGGGCCAAGCGGAAGGCAGCGATCTCACTATGTCGACGGGGCAGAGACGGGAGTTTGGAGCTGATGAGAAGGATGGTTTGTGGGGCATGACGCTGCGAGGCAGGGCAGGCAGAGATTGGGGTGAGGGCTGCAGGAGTCGTGAGCCGAGGGCTGGGGTTCACAAGTCTGGGGCCAGACAGCAAGGCCTGGTGGCAAACAGCCTCTGGAAGAAAAACCCATCCACCTAGATTGTTATCTCCAAGAGAAAGATGCTGTTAAAAATCAGAATGAACAAGGACATTTTCAGAGAAACATGGAGAGAACTAGAACTCATTCCCAATACACCAGGGAAACGCAACTTAACCCCTTTACACATCCAACGAAACAGTCAAAATGGAAAAGATGGGGAGCAGCGAATCTCCTGTGTGGCTGGTAGGGACGTGAGGGGTGTGACCGCCCTTCAGAACTCTGCGGCAGTTTCTCATGAAGTTAAATACGCATCTTTCCTGTATGCAGCCATTCCGCTCCTGGGCATTTGCCAAAGAGAAATAAAAGCACACTGCCACGAGAAGACTAGCAGAAGCAGCTTTTGCCCTTAGATCCCAAACTTGGGAACAATCCGAATATCCATAAACAGGATGTTTCCTAGCTGGGTGCTTGCATTATAAATGGCATTGTATTCACATGGCAAAATACTACAAAGGAGCAAACAAGAATGAAGTATTGGTACATGCGGCATTGTGGCTGAGTCGCAAAACCATTAGCATAGTGGGCGAAAGAAGTTAGATACTGAAGAGCACCTATTGTATGTCCATTTATGCAGATTTCTAAAACAGGCAAAACTCTTCCGTGATAATCAGTGGGTTTTGGTGGGCTGGGTTGGTTGGGTAGGTCTGAGTGGGGGCTGGAGGGGATGATGGCAACCTTTCATTTTTGATTGAAGTGTCGAGAAAATCAGCTGTTAACATTTTCAACCATGAAGGCAGTTGGAGAAATTGGGATGCCGACTAAATATTTGTGACATTAAGGAAATATTTTTGGTGAGATAATAGTATTACTGTGACAATAATAGTGTTATGTTAAAAAGTTATCTGTTAGAGGTACACACTGGAGTATTTATGGAGGAAGAGATATGATATTTGGGATTTGCTTCTGAATCACCCACTGGGGGCAAGAGGCGCTCGGGGAAGCATGGGGGGGCGGGGCGGATAGATAACATCTGACGGCCATGAGTATCAATTGTTGGAGCTGGTTATGGGTGCACGGTTCACTATGTTAATACTCTTGCTGCCTCTGTATACTTTTAAATTTCTCCTTGTGAGACAGTTTTAGAAACTGTTTCCAGCGGCAAGGACACCAGGAAGCATCTCCTGGGTGGGAACGGGGTTCCTCGGCCACTGGAGCAGGCGAGGCAG
>NW_011888969.1:1290041-1292802 GCF_000151845.1 Pteropus vampyrus | reverse complement strand
GCTGGTTATGGGTGCGCGGTTCACTATGTTAATACTCTTGCTGCCTCTGTATACGTTTAAATTTCTCCTTGTGAGACAGTTTTAGAAATTAAGTGTTTCCAGCGCGGCAAGGACACCAGGAAGCATCTCCTGGGTGGGAACGGGGTTCCTCGGCCACTGGAGCAGGCGAGGCAGAGATGCCACGGGGAGATGGGTAGGGATCCATGTGTCTTAAGTCTTGAGGGGCCAGAGGACCCTCCCTCTCCCCGCTCCTCTGCCTCGTGACCAGGTAATTCCTGGGTCCTCCAGGTATGAAACGCCTGCTCTGGGCTGGGGCGGGACTGCCGCCCTCACCCCGGCAGCCTCAGTCCTGCTGTGTCCCAGGCCCGCCACCCGCGAGGTCAGATGCACCCCGTGCCAACCCACATCCTTGATCACCCCTTGGAAAAAGGGTTTCTATTAAAACACTTAATATACAATAACTGCTAGCATTTCAAACAAAAACCTAGCTTAGGGCCGCTCCTGAAAGCAAAAGATCGGGACACCTCGGCCAGCCCGGGTCTCCACCAACCGCTGCAGCCGAGTGACGGGAGCCTCCGGCAGGGCCACCGGCGCCAGTGTCCCCGGCCCTGCCCCGCCCCCACAGCGACCCCGCCGCCTCTGCGGGTGTGGTGCGGAGCCCACGCAGACCCGAAGCGCCATGCCTGGGGCCGCAGCGCCATCTGGCGACCAAGCGGGGCCACCGCACCCTTCCGGTAGAAACGCGCGCGGAAGGTCGGCGCAGGTGCAGGACCAGGGCAGGGCCCTGTGGCCTTGGGACCACTGCTGTGCCATGTCGCGCTGCAGTGCCATGCTTGCACCTAGCGTTTGTGCCTGAGGTCGCTGCACTGTTCAGACATGGGCTGGCACAAGGGGGTGGAGACAGCGCAGCCTGCGCCAACTCGGGGGGCCCTGCTGTCCTCCCGGCAGGAAGTGGCCAGGAGACCCCGAGAGTCCCGTCTGCTCCGATTTCTGGAATCACGCAGCCGCCCCGAACAAAACCCAAACCTGCTGGAATCGGGTCCATGGAGGTATAAACCACTGTCACCTGAAAAGCTCTGTTCTACAACACTATGGAAGAAATGTCTCTTAATTGCCTCACGAAACCTTTGGGTCGATCTTACAATGTGGGAGTTAATTCTTTTGATTAATTTACTACTGCTGTAATAATAAGAAATTATTATTTGGAAACTTTAACCTTTTATCATAAACTCTTAATTCGTAAACGTTAGACACAGCTGCCCGATTGGCCATGCCACATTTACTCGGTGTCGCTGTGTGTCAGGCAGCGTGTTAAAAAGACACCGGCTGTCGCCGGCACACAGCCTGCAGGGAGAAAGCGCGCAGGAGACTTCTGGAAAGGTGCACCCTGCCCCAGCAGCCCCTGGTGTTATGTAGAGTGACAGGATCGTACGCCACCTAGAGGAAGAACTCGGTAATCCGACCTAGCGAAGCTGTAATGTTGGGGTACGGACAGGAACCACCCCATTTTAGTTAAGTTCGACTTCTTTGCCAACGTGTTTTTCAGGTAAATTCTGGAAAGATGGATCTGAGAGACATGTGCGAGGCATTAGAATCTATTTTCGTGAGCTCACGGAGGGGCGAGTCGGTCATCGTAGTTCTGGTTTGTATTGAGGGCCCCCCTACGTCAGGCACTGGGCTGAGCAGGCAGGTTTGTCTTAAGCCCTGGGTCCCGGGGTTATTCCCGCATGGCCAGGACCAGGGCGAGGTATGAAAACTTGGGGTGCACAACTTAAGGAAGTGCTGGCTCTCAGGGCCAGCCTCTGCTTGCGTGCCCCCGAGCGTGGGTGCTCCGGGATTTGCCTCTCTCGTCTGGCCCAGATTTTCATTTTACAAGTGAGGGAACAGGAGCCCGGCGAGGTTTGTGATGCTTCTATGGTCACGCAGAGCAGGTGTTTCCAAGTGGGCGTCCGAACCGATGGTTCTGTCCACTCTTAACACCTACGATGTGGTTTCTTCTTGTGGCCCCAATGTGGCTATTTTTGTTTTAAGGCTAAGTAACCCCCCCTTATATTATAATATGTATATTATAATATATATATAATCTTGTAAGCTGCCAATAGTCAAGATTATATATATAAACAGTGGAGAAGGAGCTACAGGGTCTGCCCATGTGAGGAACCTTGATGCCTGGGCTGTGAGTCTCTGTTTGGGCTGGGAATGGGGGTGGGTTGGGACTCAGGTGCCATGGCCAAATGGCCACCTCAGAGCTCAGTATGCAACCTGAGAGGTGAAAGCTTCTGCAGCCGGCGCGGGCCAGCCCTGCCCCGTGGGAAACCGGCCCTCATCCTTCCCTCCCCTCCCCACTGAAGCCACGCTTGTCTCCTGGGACTGACCAAAGACTGAAGCTTTGGATCCCGCTGAACTTTAATACAAATAATGATGCTCATACTGTTGAAAGTCGCAGCAGTAGCTCGCATCTGTTGTGAACTAGGATGACAACTCTCCTGTTTTGTGCCCTATCTCATCAACCTCTATGATGATTTCATGGGAGAAGAATTATCCCCATTTCGCAGATGGGAAGTTGAGGCTCAGAGAGGGAAGTGGCCTGGTCCCTGTCACATAGGTAGCAGAACAGGTGACATGCGGGTCTTTCTGTGATTCCAGACACCCTCTGTGCGACTTCTATGTCTGTAAAAGGACTCTGTCTCCCCGCATTTCTAAGTGAAGGGGGCTGCTGCTGTCTCCTTTGCTCTTTGTGGTTGGGATGATGCTCTGCAAA
>NW_011888969.1:1287925-1289676 GCF_000151845.1 Pteropus vampyrus | reverse complement strand
CCCATGTGAGGAACCTTGATGCCTGGGCTGTGAGTCTCTGTTTGGGCTGGGAATGGGGGTGGGTTGGGACTCAGGTGCCATGGCCAAATGGCCACCTCAGAGCTCAGTATGCAACCTGAGAGGTGAAAGCTTCTGCAGCCGGCGCGGGCCAGCCCTGACCCGTGGGAAACCAGCCCTCATCCTTCCCTCCCCTCCCCACTGAAGCCACGCTTGTCTCCTGGGACTGACCAAAGACTGAAGCTTTGGATCCTGCTGAAATTTAATACAAATAATGAT
The DNA here is from genome assembly GCF_000151845.1 of Pteropus vampyrus. Classification (NCBI taxonomy): domain Eukaryota; kingdom Metazoa; phylum Chordata; class Mammalia; order Chiroptera; family Pteropodidae; genus Pteropus; species Pteropus vampyrus. The sequence continues at coordinate 1,289,400 of NW_011888969.1, read as the reverse complement.
GCTCATACTGTTGAAAGTCGCAGCAATAGCTCACATCTGTTGTGAACCAGGATGACAACTCTCCTGTTTTGTGCCCTATCTCATCAACCTCTATGATGATCTCATGGAAGAAGAATTATCCCCATTTCGCAGATGGGAAGTTGAGGCTCAGAGAGGGAAGTGGCCTGGTCCCTGTCACATAGGCAGCAGAGCAGATGACATGCGGGTCTTTCTGTGATTCCAGACACCCTCTGTGTGACTTCTATGTCTGTAAAAGGACTCTGTCTCCCCGCATTTCTAAGTGAAGGGGGCTGCTGCTGTCTCCTTTGCTCTTTGTGGTTGGGATGATGCTCTGCAAAGTCCTTTCCGAAGGGTGTGGATGAAGTGGTCGGTGACGGCGCAGAAAGCTCCAACATAAGTGCTCGGATAATCGCGCCGCCAGCAAATAAGAACGTGATTTAGGACAAAGCAGTGCCTCCGCCACCAGCTTCGAGTTGTCACTGGGTCCGCCGGCTCAGAGTAGACTCGGGAAGCCAGCCGGAGCAGGGAAGCTTGCTGTTTCGCTCATGTGACACGGGCACCTAGCATCTCAGAACGTCCGACTTGGCGCTTGACGTTTAAAACGACTACCCTATTACAATTTTGAAAATACTCTTTTTTTATTAGCAATCAAATATTTATTCCAATTAGGAATAATGACCAGGTTTATTTCTAAATGTTACCAAAGCGATGAGCATCCCGTTTTTTGCTTATGTTCTGCATGACACCCATAAATCTTCTGGGGGCATAGGCCGGTGAATCGGCAGCAGCTTCCGAGAGCTGTGGACCCGGTTTACCGCCCCTCTTCACCTCATAAACAGCAGTAATAACACCGACTTTTAGGGTTTCCTTAGAGAATTACATGAGATCAAATGTGCAGAGTGGCTGTTATAGGCGGAATTAGTCCCCGCCCCCCAATTCCTATGCTGAAGTTCTAATCCCCAGGACCTCAGAAGGTGACGTATTTGGAGATAAGTTCTTTAAAGAGGTAATTTGAATTACAATGAGGTCATAGGGTGTGGTGTGATCTAATATGACTGGTGTCCTTATAAAAAGAGGAGATTAGGACACACACAGAGGAAGGAACCGGGGGAAGATGGCCGTCTACACGCCAAGGGGAGAGGCCTCAGGAGCACCAAACCCTGCAGACGCCTTCATCTCGGACTTCCGGCCTCCGAAACTGTGAGAAAATTCATGGCTGCTGTCTCCAGCATGTGGCACCCGTGACGGCAGCCCCGGCAGGCTGCCACGACGGTTCTCCCAGACCCAGAACATAACAGGCCCCGGCAAGTCCCAGCATCATTTTCTTGTCTTGTCTTTTTTTGGGGAGGCGCCAGCTTCTATTAATTTTCGACTTCCTTGAGGCCAGGACTTGTGTCATGCTCGATTTGGTATCGGCAGTTGGGTGACTTAGAGTGCCTCGTTCCAGACCCAACGTCACCCGGATCCTGGGGACA
>NW_011888969.1:1284647-1286875 GCF_000151845.1 Pteropus vampyrus | reverse complement strand
GAAGGGACCTCACAGGCTTTTCGTCACTCAGGGTGGTATTGCAGCCGCTTCGGCCACGTGCTGGAGAGCTCCATAGGGGGTGGGGAGTGTGGAGAGGGGGCGGGGCAGGGCAGCAGGACAGGCGGGGAAGGGGGTGTGGGAGGGGCGCGTAGGGGGTGGGTGGCCAGGAGCTGGGGAGTCTAGAGAGCTGGGTGAGGAGCGTGAACTCGCCTCGGTCTGCTCAGGTGGCCGTGACAGTGTGCCACAGCTGAGGGGCTTGTACAGCAGAGTGTGCTTCCTCACAGTGTGGGAGGCTGTGACTCCGTGATCAAGGTGTTAGAAGGCTTGGCTTCTCCTGAAGTCTCTCTTGGCTCGTAGGTGGCCACCTTCCCACGTGTCCTCACCTGGTCTTTCTTTCCTCAGTGTGTGGGTCCCTGGCGTCTCCTCCTCTTCTTGTAAAGACAGTCATACGGGATCAGGGCTCGTCTTACCTTAATCACTTCTTCAAAGACCCTCTCTACAAATACAGTCCCATTCTGAGCAGCTGAGACTTCAAATTACAGATTTTGGTGGGGGGGAGATGCATTCAGCCCAATGCAGACCCAGCGTTCTTGAGGAGAGCCCCAGGACAGTGTTGGGGAGAGAGGAGTGGACCGATCTACTGAGGGCAGAGGGATTCTGGGGTCCAGCGAGCATGGTCATGGGGAAACACACAGTCCAGATCTCCTTGAACTTGGGAAGCTGTGAGCAGAGACAGAGGAAGCAGGGGGGAGCTGTGTGCAGGAGAGGGGAACCCTTGAATTAGAGCCAGGCCACAGCAGCCCGCTTGTCTACAGCAGGGGGTCCAGAGATTTGGGGTGCAGAGGTGATGAGCTTGGTGCTGGACTTTAACTGTTTCCTGTTATTCTCCCTCAGCCTCTCTCTTGCTGCCTAATCGCCCACCGCCTCTCCCTGTTCCTCAAAACTGGAAGAGGCAGATAACCGTAGGGCACCGTGGGAAGCAGGCTCTCTGTCCCGCCCGCCTCCCTGGCCCATAAGTCTGTGGCCCATCTGAGGTCCCACTGGCTTGGCTCTGAATTTACCATGTCGTGCCGACAGCACGTCCCACCGATCATTCCGTGTCACTTCTTATGGAAATGACCTTCATTTCAGAAGCCATGTGGCCTTTCTGGTGTTCATATAAGTTTATACCCCTGGACCCCGTGACCAGCTCGACTCGCATGGTAATGAGTGTAACGAGAGAGCATGAGATGACCGGCAAGGTCATCGCGTGACCGTCGCCCGTCCGCTCGCCGTGCGGGGCTGTGTGCGGGGCAGGGAGTGGAGTCCGCTGGCCCTGAGTCCTCCGCAACCCGAAGGCAGTGTTAATTTTAGACCGGGCGCTGTCGGGTCAGCTGCAGCTGAAGCTAAGTGACTGGGAGTTGTCTCTCCATCACGATGACGATGTCGTGCGGCCGAGGCCATCTCCTGTGTAAACATAACGGGCTTTATCGTCTGCTCACAGGCAGCGGATGGGGCGGTATATACTGCGTTTTTACAGCAGCTAAATCACAGCTCAGCAAACTGTCATTATTAAAAATGAAACGTACTAGTTTCCACGCCGAACAGTAAGTCGGTGTGAATACTTTGCTGGCTCCATCGAGAAAGGTCCCCATGTCCCGAGTTCTGGAAAGGCGCAGCTGACCCGACGGGGCCGGGGACCCGCTGGAGTGACGGGCGCCTCCCGCGGGGCTGTGCCGGCCGCTCCCTCTGCGGACTTTCGTGGGCGCAGAGCTGAGCGGGCCTCTTTGAGTGGAGCCATCGTGCTCACGAATGCCTCTTCCCTCTTCCGTTAATGCAAGTTCACGGATGGAGACAGAGAAAATGGGAGGAAAGATGAACGAAGCGAGGCCAGAGCGTGCGCGTTGAAACCCCCGCCGCGCCCGCGCCCCGCCCCGCCTCCCCGACCCCCCATCTTTCTTGCGCACGCGCTTCCTGGTGCTCACGTTCCCTTTCTCGCTCGCTTTCTTCCTTCCCCGTCTGCGGTTGCCGGGTTTTATCCGTTATCCTGTCTGAGGATTTGCGTCTGGTCAGCTCTGAGCAGTGGTGGTCACGTGGTGGGTCCACGAGCCGTGACTGCTAAAGAAATGAGCAAAAACTTTGGTCCCCGAATTTCCAGCTCGCCATGGTCCCTCCCCCTTGGGTGCTCTAGAACAATCTCGAACTCGCTTTGTCAGAGGAGAGGGCAGCTGCTGTTGTGTCTGGGCCTC
>NW_011888969.1:1275856-1283567 GCF_000151845.1 Pteropus vampyrus | reverse complement strand
CCCCCGGAGGACAGACACCGCCCACCCAGCACTCACTCCTTCCACCAATGGTAGAGCCCCAACGGTGGAACTCAAGAGTTCACTCAAAAAGAAAAAGAGAAAAGAAAAAGAGCTCAGAATGATGGCAGAAAGGTGGGGACCAAACGAGCTGATGGACTTAATCGTGATTGGTCAAAAAAATATCCACGTACGTCTCGGTATTTCCTGCCTGTTCCATATAAACTGGCATGTGACGTCATGGTGATGGTGAGCACGCTTGCTCACCCAGCGGGCAGGAACACGTGTGACGTGAGGAGTGCCCGCTCATGGTACAAGGCCGTCACCTCTCGTGGGAAAAGGCACTTCATCCCTCGTTCCCGAAGCACCACACTAGGACTGTGGGGGAAAACGGCTGTGACAGGGGAAGTCCCGCCCTCCAGACCTCACCAGCTGGCTGCTGGAGAAGGCCCCTTGTTCCCAGCTTCATGAGAAGTTCAGGCCACCCTGGTCCCGTGGGGAAATGACCGAGGTTTCGCGGGGTGATGGGGACCCACTGGGGCACACAGAATCAAGGCCCGGGTCTGGCGGCTCGAGGACACGGGTCTTCCTGCAGCCCGTCCCTTGGTGGGGGCAGCTGGCAGAGATCAGGTGCTCAGGCTGAGGGTGGTTTCCAGCTCCGTGGCAGCCTGCAGGGGGCTCAATTTGTCCATCCTGAAATGGGCACAGCTGTGACTCGGGGTGGTCAGAGCCTCGGGGGCCTGGGTGATTTCTCGGCAGGCGCCCGGCCCAGCTGTTCTTTGACCTCTAGTGTTTTTATCTTCTGCCTGAGTCCGGCCCTCGGTGTGCCTTACAGAGTTGCCCAAAGAGCAGCGGGCTTGTGGGTCCGGTCGTCCCAACCACCTGGGGTTGGTCCTCATCCAGCTTGGGGTCCTCATGGCATCTCCGATCAGGCTTCAGAGGACTGGCTTGTTTGGCAGAGAGTCTGGATTTCCTGAAACGTGGATCAGATGCTCAGCAGAAAAGAGCTGTCCCCCACCTTAAACCCTAAGCATCTCGGGGTCTCTGCCCGCCGACCTGCCCCGTGATGCTCTTGGGGACCCCACAGACCCCCGAGCGCCGAGAGCTGGCCTCAGTGGGGAGCTGGTGGTGTGAGAAAGGACAGAATTAAAGAACAGAATTAAAGTCGACGCGTGTCTCACTGTGCGGCTTGGGCTGTTGGACTCTGGCTTCGGATGCACGGTCACTGCCCACGGCCCCAGTTCCGGTGGCCAGAGCTGCCGGTGGCGCCAGGATTTTATGTGAAACTGCAGTCTTAGGTCACCGCTTTCTCATGATCTGTAAGAAAACATTGTTCATACTCCAAGGGAATGATCACTTCTATCACTTCAAATTAATAGATTAATGCGCGATAAGCACATTAGGGAATTCTTTCTTCAAAATGTGTGCGAAACTCTGAGTCTGGCACAGAAAGTCTACTGAAAACTCCAGATTATTTCGAGAAGCCGTGCTAATAAAATTAAGTATAGAGACCACTCACGGCAGCTTAGGGAGAGTTGAGTAATTTAATAAGCAGCGTACCTGGTTTTTTGTTAAGTGAAGAGAACACAATTTCTAAAGCAAGAATGTGCGGTATGATCCCATTTCATGAAAAAAAAAATACAAGATAGAAAAATACAATGTATATAGACACTAAAATATCTGGAAGGATAGTTTTTCTTCCTTTGAATTATTTTTATTGCTTATAGTGAACATTCTTCTTGTAATGAGAGATGAGCAAATAAAAAATTCCTATTTTTATGTAACTCTGGGTGGAAATATAGTCTTGCCAAAATAATCAAACCTGAGTCTTGATAAATGCTTTAGAGTCAACTACCAATTTCCCAGAAATACAGTGGGTGGAGGAACTCGTAAAGGGGACCCCAAAGGGATGCAAGCGGCAAAACCCAAACCGAGGCAAATTCCATGGGACAAGTGACCTGGCTTCTTCAACAGATAAATACATTGAATAGAAATAGAGGTAGTGATAGAAAGGCAGACAGAAGTCAAGAAGAGGGATAGAGAGAGAGAGAGGGAGGGAGGGAGGGAGAGAAGGAGGGAGGGAGGGGGAGAGAGGATGGGAGAGAGACGGAAAGCCAGAAGGAGGGGTGGAACTTAGAAATGAAAAGAGGCTTAAGAAACATAACAACCAGTTACGACCTGTGAAACTTATTTACATTTTGACTCAAACGGTAAAAGACATCTTCCAGAACATTCACAGGACAAGTGGAAAGTGGGAGTCTGGCTGGCTATCTAGTTATATTAAGAAATTGTTGTTCGCGTGCTTTAGGTCTGACAATAATATTTTACAGGTGAAAAAAGACCCGCTTTTTTGAGATACATCCTAAATCCCCACAGCTGGGATGATAGACTGTCCAGGATTTTCTCCATCGTAATGTGGGGAGGGGATGGAGGGGAGGGGGGCCCAAGGAAAGAGGGTCAGCCACAGTCGCTGAGTACTGAAGCTGGGTCACGGGGCCAGGCCTGCATGTCACTGCCCTCTTTATGTTGAGACTGCTGACATCTTCTGTAATGAGAAAGTTTGAAGGAAGCTGTTGCTTTTCTGGGCTGACTCAGGCCAGCTCCCTGGACTAGAGTCTCTGCCCGCCTTTCTTTGGAGGCCCCTAGGTGTCCCGGCCCCCCGGGCCCCCCCACCCCGCCCCACCCGCCGCTTCCTTTTCTTTCCCACTTACTCTCAATTATCTGGAGAATGCCCAAGCTAGTCCCACCGGAAGCCCGCCTCCCCGGCAAGGTGCTTCGAGGTTCTTCCACTTCGAGGAGATTTATCTCTTGAGTACCTGGAGACTGGAGCTTTCCGTGGTGGGAGGTGTGTTCCTGGGGGCCTCGCCACGGCAGCCTCTGCCACTCGCGGTGGGCAGCGAGGCGCCACCTTTGCCGTCAGGTACGTTGCCAGCTAAACCCAAATTATTATCCCTAATACAATTTTAAAACAATTATTGAGCTAACCGGATGCAAATTAAACAAAATGAACCTATAAATATATGTGTTTTTCAAATTAGTAATTGGATTTTTTGATGATCTTTGGCGTGACATTGATAAGCTGCCTCTCATAACGGTCTAATTAGGCAATATGTAAACTTTGGCACTCGGTTCTGTCCTGGTGGCTTTTTCAAATGATGTTTGTAAAATTTGCAATTTCATATTACAGATTAAAAATTAAAAACTGCAGGAGGCTAACATTAAAATGAGAATTCATTTCAGGGAAAGCCCTGTAGACAAAATTCACCCTAATAGAATTGAGCATAAGGGGTTGCAAATCACGGTGTAGAGTTACACAAGGGAGGACTTGTCAAAGGCAGTATTGTTGGTCTGTAGTTCTATTCACAGTATTAAACCCATCAGCAAAGCCACTTTGGGGAAAATGTGAACATTATCAAAGAACAGTAAATTAGCAAGAAATTAAAGCATATACCCTTGCATTTCCAAAACAAAAGATCCCTTCATTAAAAACCTTTCATCAGTGGTTTAATATTCATAGCAGTAATTTGCATAACTAAATCAGTTTTCACTGATGAGAGACGACCAAAGTTTTTCCACTAATTTCTTTTTTGAATGAGCTCTCTAGTTTTTTGATTAAAATTTCACACCAGTAGTTGAACAGAATTGAAACCTCGGCTTAGTCATATTTGCGAGGATCATCTTTTAAAACGCCAGATTAAATGTTACTTCTTAGGAACGAAGGTATTGTTCAAACAGCTTTGTTTACTTGCAATGCATATACTTCTCTCTCCTTGAAATTGAGGTTTTGGATAAAAAAGCTTTATCGGAGGCAGAGTCAAGTTGCTGGAGTTCGGACTTGCTGTTTTTCCTCTTTGATCCCATAGGTGGGCGCCGAGTAAAGTAGCCTCCAGGACGTCCTCATATGGGACAAGTCACAGGACCGCGTGGAATTCCAGCATCTTATCAAAGAGAGCGTGGTTCTCCAGAAAAAGCGGAAAGAAGGTGGGGGGCCAGCTGCGTACACCCCGGAGACGCCAGCCAGGGGATGGCGTTTGTGGGCAGAGTGGGAGCTTCCCCCCAGTTCCGAAGTGCCTCTGGAGCGGCCATGTTTCCTGAGGGCCACTGAGCGACCGCTACGTGCGGTGCTCCGGTGCTCGGGTGCTTTTCGTGCGACACAGCCACCCGTTCGTCTAGCAATTTAATCCGAGTTAAAAACAAACTCACAGCCTCTGTTCAAAGTGAGGGGGCGCGTGATTCCTGTCTTCCCACTTTCAACCGCAGGGGCCCAAAGGTCATCGGAGCACGTTTTTGGGGGGGAGGGGAGGTAGTCACTTGACTTTAATCAGTCGTGGGTGAGTTTCAGACTTTCAGAAAAAAAGTACAATCGAAAATGCCAGGGGCTCTCGGAGTGCAGTGGAGAGTGCTGTGGCTTACTCGAAAGTCGCGTTCTGGAAGATGAGTTGTCCCTTCTGCTGGGAGCAGCATTGCCCACGTCCCGTCCCAGGTGCCCCCGGTCACTGCTGCAGAAGTTTTAGCTGCCAGAGCTATGAACTCTGTCTAAACCCACTGTCCTCCCACGTAATTCAGCTCTTCCTGGTGATTTGGTTTCTGGAGATTCTTCTGTTTTTTGATCAGTTGTATTTCTTGATACTCAAACCGAGAAACTCAACCGTTGACGTAAAAATGAGGACCTTAGGAATACATTTCATCAAAGGTTTATGATGGGTCTTTATATTTCCTTATCCATTCAGCGTATTTATGGGGACCCAAATGCACTCCCAGCACTGTGCTTTTATTTCAAGGAGACCCCGAAACCACTCCCCTGCGCCGTGGATTAAACAGGTGACTATACCATAGCTCCCCTCCCGCACGCCTGGCGAGAGCCCACGTTTGACTCTTAAGCAGTTGAGATGATTCGGACCAGGCAAAGTCACGTTAAATTCTCTTTCTGATCGGATTATCAAGTCAGAACGCCAACCCGTTAGCCTTGGAGCCTGACCTCGCTAGCAGCTCAATCCGTGCTTTTGAAATTAGGGGGAAACATCCCATGTCGTGAGAACTTGACTTGAGGAAAAGCTGTTTTTCCTTCAATGGGCCCGTTTCTCAACCCACTGTTCATTTCTCTTAAACGGGCATTTTTATGCACTGGCCCCTGTGGCTGTACCGTGGCCTCCTGACCCCTGGCAGTGGGGTCGGAGAAATAGAGGGAGCAAGGGGGAGAAAATGAGAGGGGGCGCGCTGGGCGGCCACTGGCCTGTGCTCCCCCGATCCCGGGAAACGGATGAGGCAGGGCGTCCGCAGGGGCCTCTGCGCGTGGGGTGTAGACGGAAGAGGTGACCCTGGCCTCCTCTCCCGGCGGCCCGGTCTTGGACAAGCCGGTCTGAACTCAGAGCACCCTCCTCCTTCTCGGCGGGGGTGATGATCAGCCATAGGGTGCTGGGGGAGGGGCGCGTTTACAAAACGGCCCCAGTCTAAGCCAGGGCGGATTTGAGAGGGACAGAGGCCCGTGGGCCGCCCTGGAAACCTGGCCGTCTCTGGCGTGGGAGCGCCGTGCAGCTCGCTGCCCTGCTCCCCTGGGCCCCCGGGTCCCAGCCTCCCGGCCTTCTGTGACATTTTTAGGGGGGCGTACTTCTCCCACAAAAGTATGAATCGGGGAACAACTCCAAGGCTTTTTTGGTACATGGAGGGGCGTTACATAGAATTGCTCAACATGCGGGCGGAGGGGGCTGGGATGTAAAGCAAAGGCAGAGTGGGGGAGGGCATCGTTTGGAGCGTGGCGTCAGAGGCGGGGTGGGGTTTGGGTGGTGACCCCGGGGTGGCCGTCGGTCTCACCGTCTCCCTGCCCTCGTGGGGCAGCGGGAGCTGAATGCTGGTGCACCCTCACAGAGGTCAGGTGTGCTTTGGGAGCTGAGGTTGTAGAGCACGTCTGGCCACTGGGTGCTAGGCCCACAGTGAGCCCCACGCTCCATGACCCTGTCCGTCCGCCTCAGGGAGGGGCGCTGGCACCTGCGGAGGCCCAAAGCCACGCCCACCCACACTGCTTCCCCAGGCTGGAGGGACCCGCGGAGCTCAGACCCGCAGAGCTCAGCACCGTCGGTGTCTGACGCTTCTCATCTCTGACACCCCGCCAGCTCAGGAAAGATTTCATAATTAAAAATGTAAAAATGTTAATTACCTGAAGGTACTTGGTGACGGGTAGTGCTGATCAGGAGGGAAACCGATGGTATTAAAACAGGGAAAATGATTAGATTAAGCAACGTTCACGGGAAATGGATCTCGTAAGAGCTCTGTGTGTGGTCACGGTGTTTGGTGCTATTTCCTGTGTGATGCTTGGTCTGTGGCATAGAACGCATGGACGAAGGGACCGTGATGACAGGAAGGGGCTCGGCAGAGGGAAGGGTCTGTCTCCCGCTCGGTGAGACGGGTCGCTTGGAGACACAGGGATGAGCAGAAAGGGACCATACAGCTCCCACACTTCTGTGGCCGCAGTGGGGAGCAGGGGCCAGAGGTGGAGCTGGGGGCGGGGGTTCTGCTGAGGACCTGGGCTGGGGTCCTGTGGGGACAGGCTGAGTGATGGCAGCATCTGTGCCCGAGAGGGCCTTGGCTCCGGGCCCCAGCACTTCAGAGGGGCCTCGGCCGCCCTGCTAGGTGCCCTGGCTGCGTGATGACTCCCGCGAAGGGCCAGAGGGTCAACAATCCGGGGCTCCGCTGGGTGGTGACCCCATCGGCTCTGCCCCCGCGGCTCTGGAGCACGCGCGCCCACACCGAAGTGTGAATTTCACCCGATTTTTCCGTGCGAGGCAGCATCTTCGTGTTTTTTAAGCGATGGGAACCTCACTTAAAAATACAAACTCCACTCTTCGCCCAGCGCCTGGCCTGGCCTGCCCACCGCCCGAGGCTGGCCAGTGCCCGCTGCAGGCGGTGTCTGAGGACAGTCACCGGCAAACGCCCAGCTCGCCCAGGTTGGTGCGCTGTGAACTCCAGCATGGAGCTCACGGTGCTGTTTGCACAAAAGCACATTCATGAGAAAGGAACGACTGAGCGGCCCCAGGCGACCATGAGTAATGATCGTGTCTGTCCCTCGTCCTGGCGTGCTGTCACACTGGTACTGGACGCTGCTCCGGCGAGAGCTGCTGGCCTTGGCTTGGGCGCCGACGGGCGCCTCCGTGCCCTGAATGAAACTTCGTGGGGCGTCGTCGTGGCTGGCGCGGGCCTGCGCTGGGCCCTGGGCGCTTCAGCCGTCCGCGGAGGGACCAAGCCCCTCCTGCACTGTGGGGCGACAGGCTGACGTTCGACCCACACGTCTCAGAACCCGTGTCGCTAAGAACTTGTCAGCCGTTGCTCTCCCCTCCCAGTGCCCTCCCCGGGGGAAACCCCGCTGGGCAGCCAGAGGTGTGGCAGACCCCCGCCCCAGGGTCCCCTGTCTGGCTGTACCTCTGCTGAGGGCTTAGGAGCGCAAGTAAAATGCCCCATTCCCCTGCCACCCCAGCAGAAAGATAAGAGGTGTCTGATCTGTTTTACACCATTTCCTAGAATTTCTCGCAGGGCTGTAAGTTCTTGTCCCCTACCCTGGTCCTGGCTCGAAAACAGACAGATGTGCTGACATGTGACAGACACGTGACAGCTCGCAGTTAGTCTGTTGGATCAGGGGAGCAATATTTACACGGGGTGCTGGTGCCTGAAGTGGGAGCTGGCCGGCGGGGAGGGAGCAGGCTTGCACGTCAGTGAGGGAGGA
>NW_011888969.1:1273819-1275271 GCF_000151845.1 Pteropus vampyrus | reverse complement strand
GCCCAGCTCGCCCAGGTTGGTGCGCTGTGAACTCCAGCATGGAGCTCACGGTGCTGTTTGCACAAAAGCACATTCATGAGAAAGGAACGACTGAGTGGCCCCAGGCGACCATCTGGGTTGAGTAATGATCGTGTCTGTCCCTCGTCCTGGCGTGCTGTCACGCTGGTACTGGACGCTGCTCCGGCGAGAGCTGCTGGCCTTGGCGTGGGCGCCGACGGGCGCCTCCGTGCCCTGAATGAAACTTCGTGGGGCGTCGTCGTGGCTGGCGCGAGCCTGCGCTGGGCCCTGGGCGCTTCAGCCGTCCGCGGAGGGACCAAGCCCCTCCTGCACTGTGGGGCCGACAGGCTGACGTTCGACCCACACGTCTCAGAACCTGTGTCGCTAAGAACTTGTCAGCCGTTGCTCTCCCCTCCCTGCCCCCTCCCCGGGGGAAACCCCGCTGGGCAGCCAGAGGTGTGGCAGACCCCCGCCCCGGGGACCCCTGTCTGGCTGTACCTCTGCTGAGGGCTTAGGAGTGCAAGTAAAATGCCCCACTCCCCTGCCCCCCCAGCGGAAAGATAAGAGGTGTCTGATCTGTTTTACACCATTTCCTAGAATTTCTTGCAGGGCTGTAAGTTCTTGTTCCCTACCCTGGTCCTGGCTCGAAAACAGACAGATGTGCTGACATGTGACAGACACGTGACAGCTCGCAGTTAGTCTGTTGGATCAGAGGAGCAATATTTACACGGGATGCTGGTGCCTGAAGTGGGAGCTGGCCGGCGGGGAGGGAGCAGGCTTGCACGTCAGTGAGGGAGGACTGGAGCAGGTGGGAAGGGCCGCCTGGGGAGCCACCCTCCACCCTCCGCCAGGGGCAATGGGGCCCCGACTCTTGTGATCAGGTTCCTAGAGAAATAACTTCTGGCACTTGTTTAGATCTTTTGATTCTCATAGTATCTTCTGGTTTTTGTTACTTTGCCCCAACAACAGCCCCATGAGGGCTGAGGAGGGGCACGTAGTCAATATATGTGGAGAATTCATTGCAGAAAGCCAAAGGTTTGGGAAGGCATTGGGCTTCTTGTATTTTTTATATTTAAAATTTTAAGTCCTGTGGAACTTATTTTGGTACAGAGGAATAGGTAGGGATCTAAATGAATTTTTCTCTTCGCCTTTTATGAACTCCCATCAATTCCTGGATCCGTGTCTGCATTCTCTGTGCCGTGATCGATGGCTCGGTCCTTCCCTGTCCTTGGACACACAGCCTCGGTACTGTCTCTGGAGAAGATCCTCCAGCACGCAGTATGGCCAGGTCGAGGTCGGGGATCTAATGAGCTCTTCGATCTAATGAGCTCTTCCTCCGGTCTTATTTTGTGTTTCCGGTTTGTGACTAGCTTATGCATACGTCTCTTTGCGTTGCTTTGTGGTTTCATTTTAAGATGTACTTGTATAGTCTTATTTTTCTTCTCCTATTTTTAT
>NW_011888969.1:1270071-1272409 GCF_000151845.1 Pteropus vampyrus | reverse complement strand
TGGCAGTGATGAGGGGGCGCTTGGTACAGTGCGTGGCAGGTGCAGAATGAGAGTCGGCTTTTGTCGTTTGAGAAGAGTTATTGTGGCTACTTTGTGGAAGGCCGGAATGAAGCAAGTCTCCTTCAGGGCCTCTGCCTGCCGCCTCCTGCAGGAACGAGCCCCCTTAGCATGGGGTAGAGGACGCAAGTGTCTCCTGATGGCCCCCCCAGCCATGTCATTCTTCAGCCCTATGACATCTGGCCTCTGGTCGAAGCTGGGGCTGTAGGGGCCCCCAACATTCAAGGTCTGGTTCCAAGTCGCAGCAAACCTCTTTCTGGAAAATATGGACTATCGCCTGCTGTTTGCTTTCGCGTTACTCACTCATGTGTGAGACAAGCTGAGCGGCCAGGTTTGACTTTAAAATGAGGTATACTACTTCTCTCTCTCCTGTTGTCCCCAGGCTCGGCTCCCGGCCCTGTCCCAGGTCCCCACCCACCCAACAGTCCTGGGAGCTCGGCCTTGATTGAAGACTCGCAGAATAGCCGGGGCATCTGGGGTTTTGGGCTAAAATTTCTTCTTCTTCTGACTACAACAGATTTGCGTCTAATCAAAACCCTTAATTAAAAAAAAAAAATCTCAGGTACTTAATTTGATTTGCTTATTTGCATAATATTGGAGGACAAAAGAAATCTTCTCCACAGCCTGCATTCCTGCTGTGGGCCAAGGTCTGGCCCCTTGTGACCTGCCCCATAATCGGGGCTGGCCTTGGGGGGACAGAGGGCTCGTGCCTGTCAGCGCATTTCAGCTGTTGGGGGGAGGGCTGCTTCATATGTAGGAAGATTCAGGAAGTGCCTTTGTAGGAAAAAGACTTTTGTCTCACATTTCAACTGTTGGTTTGAAATGGTTTAAAATGGCAGACTCTCTGAAAGTGGATGCCTTTTGCGTATATCATGCCCAAGTGTACACGGAATGTGATGCCGGGAGCTTTAGGGAGTAAGCGTGGTGGAGTAGGTGACAGTGCCAGCCTCGGCTGACCTTTGCTTCTTTTGCGGGTCCACCTACCTGACCTCACTGGAGTACCCTGTTCGCGTCTAAGCACAGACGTTCACAGAGCATTTATCCTAAGGACCAAATATCAGAACCAGTAGGAAGGAAAAGTTGCACTTAGACAGTGTTGACATTAAGCACCTGAGCTAAGTCCCATCCCAGACTTAGCTGTTCTGGTCTCAGGTCCGACAGCATGGCAATGTGCCTACTGGCCAGCAGGGGGAGCCCCCGAGTCTGAAGGAGAGCCAGGTGGGCAGTCAGCCTTCAGCGAAGAACAGAGAAAGAGAACTCAGGAAAACGTACCTGCTGAAAAAGGCAGCTTTAGAGATCTTCACATTATTTACACCGCACATTAAATGCCCTTCAGAAAAAGGTAAAATCGGACTACCAGAACTTTAAACAAATGTTTGTGTCTATTTTATTATTAAAAAATGGCGTCGGATAAGAGTATTTTTTTCCCAGCTCAGATGGTCTAAGTGATGACTCGGAAGAGCTCCATTTCCTGTCTTTTAATTTTGAATTATTCTCTTACCTGTAATAAAGTCAAGCGCAGAATTAGTATTCCGGAAGAAAGGGCTTAATGGGCTAAAACATTTCTATCAGGGGTAAGGAGAGCACCTTATCTTCCTTAAATGTTTTAGAAGGAATTTTGTAAGGAAAGAGGCAGAATATTTGGTACAACTAAATGGAAAAAAAATAGGTCGGCCTCTTCCCTCTTCCCGTGTGCATAATAAGCCAGTTCGCATGGCAACACCTGCAGTAGGTTCAATGCAAAGCACTCGGAATAAAACTCCTCATTTCAGACACGCTGAGTTCTTTTATGAACAAGAGTTAAGGAAAAGCACCTTCTTTTTTCCGGTTATGTTTCTGGCATCAGATGCTCTACAATATATCATCGGCGGCAGCAGGCGACTTTGGAAATAGCTGACTATTAGCAACTTAATTGCCCTTGAATATACAATGCACACCAGTGCAGAGTACATATGGAGAGGGCTGCCAACAGACAGTGAAATTAGAAAAAAATGGCCTCCTGGGTTACATCTGTATCGAAGTTTTAAAGAAGAAATAAAAGGAGATGTGGCTGTTAATGGAAGTTTTAGCAGGAGTTTAAAAACTGTTTGTTACTCCGTTTTTGGCACCTATTAGGATTCTCGCTCTGTGTAAAAGGGTAGTTAAGATCTAGTTACGGATAAACAGATACCCAAGCATCATTTTCCAAATGTCTGACTTTTTGAATTATAGATATGAGAAAGATCTTTAAAATATATGTTTGATAGTCATGGGTTCATAATAAAGCATATTTATTGGATGC
>NW_011888969.1:1268496-1270021 GCF_000151845.1 Pteropus vampyrus | reverse complement strand
GCAAAGCACTCGGAATAAAACTCCTCATTTCAGACACGCTGAGTTCTTTTATGAACAAGAGTTAAGGAAAAGCACCTTCTTTTTTCCGGTTATGTTTCTGGCATCAGATGCTCTACAATATATCATCGGCGGCAGCAGGCGACTTTGGAAATAGCTGACTATTAGCAACTTAATTGCCCTTGAATATACAATGCACACCAGTGCAGAGTACATATGGAGAGGGCTGCCAACAGACAGTGAAATTAGAAAAAAATGGCCTCCTGGGTTACATCTGTATCGAAGTTTTAAAGAAGAAATAAAAGGAGATGTGGCTGTTAATGGAAGTTTTAGCAGGAGTTTAAAAACTGTTTGTTACTCCGTTTTTGGCACCTATTAGGATTCTCGCTCTGTGTAAAAGGGTAGTTAAGATCTAGTTACGGATAAACAGATACCCAAGCATCATTTTCCAAATGTCTGACTTTTTGAATTATAGATATGAGAAAGATCTTTAAAATATATGTTTGATAGTCATGGGTTCATAATAAAGCATATTTATTGGATGCGTTTTATTAAGTTCTGAGAATTATATCTGGGATTAAAATTTGTCTGTCATGGCGGTATCTCCAGGGATGAGCGAATGGCACCATTTTGGTTTGGGTAATTTATGAAAGAGAGTTAATTTAGAAGGTTTGTCGGTGTGCAAATGTCGACATAAAACATTAAGTAGGTTAATAAGATTCATGCTGTGTCCAGGCTGTTAAATGGTATTGGTCTTGGATAGTTATAACATAAAAGACTATTTTAAGTTTGGATAACTATGAAAGGACCCAGAAAATGATAATAAAGAGGAAGAACGTGTTGATCAACGAGGCACTGAGCTAGAGGTGGTTTCAACATTTGACCCTACCATTCATTTTGTAGAAAGAAATCCTTGTTACGCTTTGATTTAAATTTCTTTCTTTCTTTCTTTGGTGAGGCAACCCTTGGTTGACCTCACAGATTGGGAGGACCTTGTCAGCTTCCAATCCCTTATTATCTATCATCTATCTATCTATCTATCTATCTATCTATCTATCTATCTATCTATCTATCTATCTATTTATTTATTATGCCTACAGCACCTGGTCTTCCCAGGTGGTCTCCCATCCAAGTACTAACCAGGCCTGACTCTGCTTAGCTTCAAGATCAGACAGGATTGGGCTTGTTCAGAGTAGCATGGCTATAGACTAAATATATACATTTCTTCAAATCGACATACACACGCACCGCAGTCAGGACTCAGAGCAGTTCATTACCCCCCACACTGCGTCCTGCTGTTCCTTGGTGGTCACGCGCTCTTTCCCCCTTAACCCCAGCGGGTGTCGACTTGCCCTTTGCCACCAGGGTTTTGTCTTCTGGAGAACGACAAATGCAAAGAATCAGGCAGGACGTAGCTTTTCGAGCATGGATGCTTCCACTCAGCGCAGTGCCTTTGAAAGTCATCCAAGCAGTTGTCACTGGTCATTTGCTCTTTTAATTTCTGGTTACGAACCCATTGGGGATACCC
>NW_011888969.1:1264988-1267361 GCF_000151845.1 Pteropus vampyrus | reverse complement strand
GTCGACTTGCCCTTTGCCACCAGGGTTTTGTCTTCTGGAGAACGACAAATGCAAAGAATCAGGCAGGACGTAGCTTTTCGAGCATGGATGCTTCCACTCAGCGCAGTGCCTTTGAAAGTCATCCAAGCAGTTGTCACTGGTCATTTGCTCTTTTAATTTCTGGTTACGAACCCATTGGGGATACCCCGGGTTGTTCTCCATTCATTAGTTGGAGGACTTTTGGGTTCTTTCCAGTTTTTGGTGATTACGAACAGATCAGGTTTTAATTTACAGCCAGCCGTCTAACGGCCAACAGTGTTGACCGTCTCCTCGTGTGCGTGTCACTCACATACGCGGTAGCGTCCACTCAAGTCTTCTGCCCACTTTACTAGT
The DNA here is from genome assembly GCF_000151845.1 of Pteropus vampyrus. NCBI lineage: Eukaryota > Metazoa > Chordata > Mammalia > Chiroptera > Pteropodidae > Pteropus > Pteropus vampyrus. The sequence continues at coordinate 1,266,989 of NW_011888969.1, read as the reverse complement.
GGATTGTATTTTCTTCCTCCTGAGTCTTAGTGTTCTTGAAATCTTTCGTATGTTGTCGAATATGTGATTTCTAAATATTTTCTCCCAGTCTGTAATTTGCCTTTTCATCCTTTTAAAAGTTTCTTTCTTAGAGCAAAAGTTGAAAATTTTTTTGCATGCACCAAAAGTTTTTCATTTTGACAAAGTCCAATTTGTCAAAATCTTTGCTTAATTCCAGGTCATCAAAATGTTTTTTTTTTAAGTATTCTATAGTTTTATGTTTTACTTTTACATCTATGTTCTTCTATTTTGAGTTATTGCTTATGTAAGTTGTGAGATTTAGGGCGATGTTTATTATTATTATTGTCATTATTATTATTATTTGACTATGGATGTGTCCAAAGTAATTTGTTTCAACACTGCTTGTTGAAAAGTCCATTCTTCCGCCATTGAATTGCCTTTGCACCTTTGTCAGAAATCAATTGGCCATATCCGCGTAGGTCTGTTTTGGGGTTTATGTGGTTCCATTGATCTATTTGTCTGGCTCTTTACCAATGCCATTCTGTCTTGATTACTATAGTTTTACAAAACATCTTAAAATTTCACAGTGTGTTTACTCTGATTTTCTTCTTTTTCAACGTTATTTTTTTCTATTCCCATTTCTTTGCCTGTCCAAGCACATTTTAGCATTAGCTTGTTTGTGTCTTTAAAAAAATCGAGCTAAGATTTTGGTTGAAAGTATGTTACTTAGACATCATTTTAAGGAGAACTGATGTCTTTACTATAGTGACTCTTCCAATTTATTATGTTTTATGACTATGTAGGTATTCTTTGATTTTTCCATTGACATTTTGTATTTTTTAGATTCTGTACAGATTTGTGTAGATTGCATACGTATTTTGTTAGGTTTATTCATAGGTACTTTATTCTGAAGGGAGTTACTGTAAATGATTTTTAAATTTACTTTTGATTTCCAATTTTTTATATCTGCTGTGTGGAAATATAATTAATTTGAGTGTGTTTGTGTGTATATGTTAGTATGTGTGTGTATGTGTATGTATGTGTTTGCGTGTATGTGTGTTTGCGTGTATGTGTGTTTGCGTGTATGTGTGTTTGCGTGTATGTGTGTTTGCGTGTATGTGTGTGTGTGTGATCCCTGGGATTTTCTATGTAGACAATCATGTCTCCCGTGAGAAGGTACAGTTTTTTTTCTTTTTTTTTTCAATCCATGTACTTTCTCTATTCGTCTAATCAGGCTTCTCTAACGAAATATCACGGACTGGGTGGCTTAAACAACAGAAATTTATTTCTCACAGTTCTGGGGGCTGGAAGTCCAAGATCAAGGTGTCAGCAAGGCTAGCATCCAGAGAGAGTTCTTCCCTTGGGTTGCATATGGCCTGCTTCTTGCTATGTGCTCATCTGGCCTTTCTGTCGTGTGCACGTGTGGACAGAGAGAGCAAGCTCTCTGGTGTCCTTGTCATAAGGACACTAATCCTATTGGATCAGAGTCCCACCTCATGAGCTCATTTAACCTTAAGTACTTCTTTAGTATTCCTGTCTCCAAATACAGCCACATTTGAAGTTAGGGCTTCGACATATGAAATTGGGGGGAACACAAACATTCGGTCCATACACTTTTTTTTTTTTTTGCCTTATTGCATTGACTAGGACTTCTTCTAATATGATACTGAAGAGGAATGGAGAATGGACTTCTTGCCTTGTGCGTGATGCTGGGGTAAAGTCAGTCTTTTACCTGTAAGTGATGTTTGCAGGAGGTGTTTCTGTAGGTGCCATGTATTAAATTCAGGATGTCCTTTCTATTTCTAGTTTTTTAAGAGTTTTTTTTTTAAATCATGAACGGATATTGAATTTTCTCAAACATTTTTTTCAACAGTTGATATGATCATGTGGTTTTTCTTCTGTAAATTCTCAGTATGGTGAATTACACTGGTTGACTATCAAATAGTGGACAAGTCTTGCATTATCAGGATAAACTCCACTTGGCATGATATGTTATTTATT
>NW_011888969.1:1261982-1264008 GCF_000151845.1 Pteropus vampyrus | reverse complement strand
TTTTTTTTTTTTTTGCCTTATTGCATTGACTAGGACTTCTTCTAATATGATACTGAAGAGGAATGGAGAATGGACTTCTTGCCTTGTGCGTGATGCTGGGGTAAAGTCAGTCTTTTACCCGTAAGTGATGTTTGCAGGAGGTGTTTCTGTAGGTGCCATGTATTAAATTGAGGATGTCCTTTCTATTTCTAGTTTTTTAAGAGTTTTTTTTAAAATCATGAACGGATATTGAATTTTCTCAAACATTTTTTTCAACAGTTGATATGATCATGTGGTTTTTCTTCTGTATACTCTCAGTATGGTGAATTACACTGGTTGACTATCAAATAGTGGACAAGTCTTGCATTATCAGGATAAACTCCACTTGGCATGATATGTTATTTATTTTACATCCTGCTGGATTTGGTTTGATGATATTTCGTTGAGGATTTTTATGTCTATGTTCATCAGCGATACGAGTTTGTAGTTTTGTGTTCTTGCACTGTCTTTGTCTGGTTTAGTGATCGGGATAATGATGGCCTCACAAAAAATGTATCGAGAAACATTCCCTTGCCTTCAAATGTTTAGAAGGGATTGTGTAGAATTGGTATTATTTCTTCTTTAAATGTTTGGTATAGATCTCGAGTGAAACTCTCTGGGTCTGGAGGTTTCTTTTGTGGAACGTTTTAAACTATAAATTCAAATTATTTAAAGTTGTAGGACTACTCAGCATTTCTGTATCATCTTAGGTGAGTTTTAGCAGTATGTGGTTTTCAAGAATTGATGAATATCATCTAAACTGCTGAGTCTATGTGAGTAGGATGGGTCTTAGTATTCCATATTATCTTTTTAATATCTGCCAAGCTTGTCTATAATAATACCCTCTCTTTCATTTTTGGTATTGATAATTCGAATCTTCTCTCTTGCCTCTCTCTCTCTCTGTCAGTCAGGCTGAAGTTTATCAATTTTATTGATCTTTTAAAGAATCAGCTTTCTGCTTCATTGATTTTTTTCCTATTATTTTCCTCTTTACGATTTTATTTTTTCTATTCTTATATTTATTATTTCCTTCTTCCTGCTTTGGGTTTATTTTGCTGTTCTTTTTTTTTTCTAGTTTCTTAAAGTAGAAGCTCAGACTATCGCTCTGAGGCCTTTTAAATTTTTCTGATATAAGCGTTTAATGCTATAAATTTTCCTTTGAGACATTCCTTCAGTGTTGCAAAAAGAAGGTAAATGGTAAGAAGTCAAGTCATTTTCAAGAAAGCAAATTCCAAGCTGTTTCTCCCCTATCCAATTTAGTTAAAAAACACAACACAACACAACAAAACAAACAAACAAAAAACAACTCACGTCGTGCACCTGTAGGGTTAGGCTGGAGACGGGTCCAGGGTTCATCGGGTGTTCCATGCTACGTATTTGTATTTCGATGGCATGATTGTAACCTTGAGTGTTGGAAAAAAATTTAAATAATATTCTAAAGGTTCTGTTTGCTGTGTCATGGGAGAAATGCATAACATAGTTTAGATCCCTATCGTGTGCCACCAACCTGACTGACTGCCTTCACTGTCCAGGACCCCCATGACCAGTGGCATCACTGCGGTGCAGTCAGAAAACATTTCGGACTTGTTAGCACTCCCAAAGGGACTCAACGTTTATGGGAATTTCTCAGAGAAATACAAACTATCCATAAAATTATCCTTATGTCATGCTTTTAAGAAGAGCCAGTGCAGCAATTAATCACTGGGGCCCTTACCGTCCACTCTCCCAAACGATTTGCTTTCGGGGGCTTCCTGGGAGGAGCGAAAGCTCCTCTGAGGGCCACAGCAACTCTCGTGAGCCACGTCCACCTTGGTGCTTCGAACGTGAGCTTCTTTATTCTCTGGAGTTTCAGTAGTAGCCACCAGGGCCTTCTGTGTTCTAGGCAATTTTTTTGAGGGGCAGATGAATTTCTTTATTGTGGTGAAATTTATATAACACAAATGTTACCATTTTAACAATTTGAAAGCGGCATCAGTGGCATTAAGGACATTGACGTTGTTGAGCGGTC
>NW_011888969.1:1252409-1261932 GCF_000151845.1 Pteropus vampyrus | reverse complement strand
ATTTTATTTTTTCTATTCTTATATTTATTATTTCCTTCTTCCTGCTTTGGGTTTATTTTGCTGTTCTTTTTTTTTTCTAGTTTCTTAAAGTAGAAGCTCAGACTATCGCTCTGAGGCCTTTTAAATTTTTCTGATATAAGCGTTTAATGCTATAAATTTTCCTTTGAGACATTCCTTCAGTGTTGCAAAAAGAAGGTAAATGGTAAGAAGTCAAGTCATTTTCAAGAAAGCAAATTCCAAGCTGTTTCTCCCCTATCCAATTTAGTTAAAAAACACAACACAACACAACAAAACAAACAAACAAAAAACAACTCACGTCGTGCACCTGTAGGGTTAGGCTGGAGACGGGTCCAGGGTTCATCGGGTGTTCCATGCTACGTATTTGTATTTCGATGGCATGATTGTAACCTTGAGTGTTGGAAAAAAATTTAAATAATATTCTAAAGGTTCTGTTTGCTGTGTCATGGGAGAAATGCATAACATAGTTTAGATCCCTATCGTGTGCCACCAACCTGACTGACTGCCTTCACTGTCCAGGACCCCCATGACCAGTGGCATCACTGCGGTGCAGTCAGAAAACATTTCGGACTTGTTAGCACTCCCAAAGGGACTCAACGTTTATGGGAATTTCTCAGAGAAATACAAACTATCCATAAAATTATCCTTATGTCATGCTTTTAAGAAGAGCCAGTGCAGCAATTAATCACTGGGGCCCTTACCGTCCACTCTCCCAAACGATTTGCTTTCGGGGGCTTCCTGGGAGGAGCGAAAGCTCCTCTGAGGGCCACAGCAACTCTCGTGAGCCACATCCACCTTGGTGCTTCGAACGTGAGCTTCTTTATTCTCTGGAGTTTCAGTAGTAGCCACCAGGGCCTTCTGTGTTCTAGGCAATTTTTTTGAGGGGCAGATGAATTTCTTTATTGTGGTGAAATTTATATAACACAAATGTTACCATTTTAACAATTTGAAAGCGGCATCAGTGGCATTAAGGACATTGACGTTGTTGAGCGGTCGTCACCACCACCCATCTCCGGACGTTTTTCATCTTCTCCCAGCGACTGCTCCTTCTCTCCCCTCGGCCACTGGCGCCCGCCACTCTACTTTCTAACTCTGTGAATTTGACCACTCTAGATACGTCCTATGAGTGGCATCATATTTGTTCTTCTGCGTTGGCTCATTTCACTTAGCGTGTTTTCAAGTTTCATCATATTATAGCAAGTGCCAGAATATCCTTCCTTGAAACGACTGCATAGTACTCCATTGTTTGCACGTGCTGCATTTTCTTTGTGTGTTCATCTGTCGATGGACATTGGGTTGTTTTCCTTCTAGCTCATTTGGTATCAGAACATTTTAAGTTTCCTTTTGGCACGAGGGCAGGTAGCAGGAAAGAGCTTCTGCGGCCTATAATGTATCTGACTTCCTGGAGCGCAGACCATGCTTGTGCAGCTCATTGTATCCGTGGCACAGAGTTACAGCTCCCTACAGGGGATGGCGGGGCTATAATGTAATCTCCTGGGAACTCGTTCAAGTGTTACTTCTTCCTCTCTCTTCCAAGCTGCTTTACTGATGGGAGTGGGTTAGAAGTCTTGGTTATGTTGGGTGAAATTTTCATTTTTTTGAGACCACATTGTAGACTCAGAGACATTTCTGCAATCGGTTCTTTGCATTAACCCTTGGATTAACGATAAATGAGTATTTATCTTGGCCGGAAATACCCAACCTTGCCATTCTTCAAATTTCCATATTTATTCCCTGGGGCTTCATTGGTTTTCTCAAAACTTTATTTTTAGGGCGCTCTGCCAACTTTCTCTCATGTGATTCTGTTTCGATTCATCTGTTTCTTCAGAATGGAAGTTATGTGGGTTATTTTGAATCAAATTGGGTGCCATAAGAAAAAGGTCAGAGATATCTATCTCATCTTGTTATAGGGGGTGGGAAAGCAGGATTTTGACAGCTATGAATAGGGGTGGTGGGCATTTCATTTTGTGGGGACAGAATTAACAAAGACTCAGTATGGAGGTATAGAACCGAGCCAGAAAGAGAGGAAGTAAAGACGGCGAGAACAATACTCTATCTTCTAGAATTTCTTAGTTTTTTTCTGGCTTGAATGTCCTCCCCTACCACCTTCAATTTGGCTGTAGGTCAATGTCCTCCCCAACGGCCCCAGGCAGAGTGTTTCTCCAGCACTGTCTTACTTCTGGGATATCCCATACAGCTTTATACGGGAATTGATCTCTTCCTCTCTTTCTCTTGAGCCGGGATGGGGTATCCCACCCTTCCTGAAAAGTCAGTGAGAAACTCAAGGCTTATCCTCCTGGTTTCTGTAGATCTTATTGAAGGGTCCGACACCATTGTAATTTAAAGAGAAGCAATTCTCAACTGACTGATGGACGGAAGCACTGGAGGATGATATAAGACATACAGCCCTTGAAAATGACCTTGTAGATGACTATTTGATGAAAGAAGACAAACTGTCTTCTTTCTACGGAAAACTAGATTCTATGACGTGATGCGGAATACTTAATTTTCGTAACCATCCATTTACCTGCTGTATTCACGCACAGAAAATGCTGGACTGAATCTTTACCAAAATGTTAATAATTCGTACCGCTGAGGGAAGTTCTGGATGATTTTAATTTATATTTTGGGATTTTTCTAAATTATGTGCGCCCCCACCCCCACCCCTTTCACAGTGGATTATGTTTCATGACTCTGTTTTTGTGGAGCAGAGGCCTGGCCCTCTATTAGTGTTTGTTGAATGAATAAACAAACGACTAATATAGCAATGATGAAAAAGACTAGTCAGTGTTTAAAATTGTCTGAGGGGGTTTACAATTAATAGATGATCTGAAAGGCCTTTATGGCTCATAAGATGGCATACAAAAACCAACATGTTTTAACTATCATAATTGTGGAAACATTGCTGGGCCCCCTTCATCTTTGGGGTGCTGCTCATGCTGGCTAGATCAGCTCCTTTTGGATTTTCCCATCTAAGCAGTCTTTCCTGGATGTCTCGGGCAGGTAACCTGAGCTCGTTTTTAACTCAGATTTATTTTACTTCAAGTTGTCCTCTTTTAGAGCTAATTTAGCAACACACATGCCCTTTCTCAAGATTTTTATCAGGTGGTGGTGAACTTTTAACAATTATAATAGAAAACATTTCCCCGTCGTAGAAAACGGAGGGGATTCGAAACGTGTTTTGACCTCATCAGCTTCTTTCATCTGCTCTCTGCAATCAGTTTTATAAAAAGCACATGGCCGCCCTGCTGTATCTTGATAAAGAACAGTTTTTGTGTTCCATTAAAGAAAGTCAGAGAACTGTTTTCAATCTTGGGAGATAATGGGGGTACAGTGGAGGGCAGTGGGGTGATGTGTCTACTCTCGCCCCTGTTTCGGGGATAGGCAATGGAACGGTTTCCACTTCTCAGTCACGCTCCTTCACTACAGTGATGACATGGGGGAGCCGCCTGGGGAAAGCCTGTGCCTTCCCCCACGAGGGCTTTATGGGATTCATGCCTCAAATCCATGTGGATCTGGGGTCAGGCAGGCGAGAGGCAGCAGCAGCATCCGATGGAAAGACAGAGCCTTGCTCTCATCACGACGTGCTGAGAGGAAGTCGAGATGGTTCTCAAGGCTTTTTCAGAGAGTTTCCTAAATGGGAAACGTTTTGAGGTAACGGGCCCCCTGCCCAGCCGGCTCCTCCGCGTCCGGACTGTTTGATCTTTAGTCGGATCATGACTACTTTGCAGCGGTATCTGCTGTGCATCCAGCAGGTGCCAGCCTCGCTCCCAGTGCTCAGAGGGAGTCTGAACAAAATGGAACAGGACCCCTGCCCGCAACGAATCGATGGCAGGGCACGTCTGAGAGCGACAGTGCTTCAGACAGAAGGAGAGTGGCACGCAGCTCGAGATCGAGAGTGCCGGGCCGGAGGGGCTTCCACATTGAGGGGGACACCTGGTCATCCTCGGTGGGATGACGAGATGTGATCTGTGTGCTCGTTCCACCTCCTGAGGATTCTAAACCTGAGACGCGCGAGGCCTGGTTAACGACAGCCGCGCGAAGCCGATGCCTCCGCCCGCCCGCAGCGGACGGTTTATGTCCGACGACCGGCCCTTCGCCCACGTCCGTTTCTCCTGAAAACCCGCCCTCGCCTTGCTGTCTCCAACGTCCACCCTCTTGCCCTTTTTCCCTTTGACCATTTCCTCTTAACTCTTTCATGAGTTTCTTCTTCGTCACCTGATTCTTTGAATGCGGGTTCGGTCCAGGATTCCAGTCACTCTGTCCCTCTGTTTCTTTGCCTCTGCTCTCCAGCTAAGGGCAAAGTCAGGACCCTGGGAATCATTCGAGGCTGTTCTTCTCGCTTCACCAACAATGATCGATGTGCAAGGTACTAACGAACCAGTTATAACAGCAAATGTTTGCTGAGTGTTTACCTGGCGCCAGGCACTGTTCTAGGAGCTTCTCGTGAGGTCATTACAGGTGGAGAAACTGGGACACAAGAAGCTGAGGGAGCAGCGGAGCTGAGGCTGTGAGTGGCTGGAGCATGTGCCTTTAACCGTCACCTGAGACGAGGTCACGGAGATGGCCGGGGAGGGCGGTGCAGGCCACGGTGAGGGGTTTGTCTTCTCTTCCTCAGCAAAAGGAACTCACGGATGGGTTTGAAGTGGCGTAGGGAAGAGAGGGAAGTAGCTTGTTTTTTTAATATATATCGAGTTCTTCCGTTCATTCATGGGGGACATGTTTCTTTGTCTCCCCATGTTGGCTGCCTCCCTGTGTTTGTTTCTATGTACTAGGTAGAGCTGCTATGTCTCCAAATCTTAGTAGAGTGACCTTATGTAGTAAGCGTCCTGTGGGGCCCAGTGGTGCAATGTCCCTGAGTTTGGTGCTCCAGGTGCTCCAGGTGTGTCCCTTGTATGGGCCGTTGTACTTGATCCTTGGTTGCTGTTCGCATGTCAGTGGGAGGGACTGACCCTGGGGCTGACTGGTCGTGAGGATTGGCCCTAGCAGCGGAGGAGGAGCTGCTGTGCAGGGCTGACCCCACGGAGCAGGATTTGCTTCGGCAGGGCTCAGCGCCTGCCCGTTCTGCCTTTTGTGTGTTGTCCTCAGACAAGGCCTGGGGAATTTGCTCCAGCTCAGATGGAAGCCGGCCATCAGGCATGTAGGCAATGCCTCCTGGAAGGGGCCCGCCACAGGCCAAGTTCAGCTGCAGCCTGTACCCAGCCCAGGGCCACCTGGCATGAGCCACCAAACAACCCAGAGATGGCTGCCACCCACACTGGGATTAGATGTACCTCAAGAGCACAAGCCACAAACTGAGGCCAGCTGCCACTAGTGCCAGGCTTGGGGCTGCTCAGCAAGAGGTACGGGACACGCCGAGGCCAGATGCTGCTTGTTTGGGGTTTAAAAGAATTTAGGAAAGTCCGCAGCTTGAGCCAAGACAGGCCATTTGTATAGAAAAGCCACTGGAAATGGCTTGGGTGGGCCCATAAGTTGGGAAGGGTGGGGTGTCAGGGAGTCAGTCACCTGGGTAAGGAAAATAATGTTAGCCGGATGATGGAGACTCAGGTGTGGCTGATATCTGCATCTGCAGGTTGGGAGTGGGGAGGGCTCAACAAAGGAGCAATGGCTTCTGCCAGCACTTCTGTTTGGGAGCAACCCGCCCCTCCAACCTTCACCCTGAAGCCAGACTCTCAGTTCCTTCCTGCATGTCCTTGGTGCCTTTTGAGCTGTGTCTCCAGTGCTGGAGCTCAGAGCGAACGAGTCTGTCTGCAGGTAAGTTTGTGCGTGGGAGCACCTGCAACTCCAGCAACCCTCTGTCTCACTCAGCCACAATCTCCACTGGTTTTCACGGCCAAAGGTTGCAGGGACTTCTCTTCCCAGCACCGGAACCTCGGGCTGGGGAGCCCAGTGTGGGGCCGGGACCCCTTGCTCCTCCAGGGTGACCTCTGCCGCCAAGATATCCCTCCCAATTTTTAACCACCACACAGATGTGGGACTAGCTCGTTCCGCATCTCTGCTCCTACCAGTCTTGAGGTGGCTTCTTCTGCGTACCCTTAGTGGTAGGACTTCTGTTCAGCTAGACTGCAGGCATTTTCAGTGATGGTTGTTCTGTAGTTTTGTCGTAATTTTGATGTGGTCATGAGAAGAGGTATTTACCTTCTCCGCCAACTCGACCAGAAGCTCGCAGCTTGGTTTTTGTTCAGGAAGGTCACTCTGGGTGCAGGTGGAGAGGTCAGGGGACAGATTGGAAGAGGAGGGTAACAAGACCGCGAGAAGAAAAGCAGTTGATAAAATATTGTGATAGTATCGGCGAGAGATGCTGGGAGCTTGAAGTTCAGCAGGGTGGAGAGGAGGGGACAACATGTGTCGCCATCAAGAATTTAGCGAAGTGAGCTGGGCAGGGCGGGATGCAGGGAACGGGGAGTGAGCGGGATGTCTTATCTTCTCTTACAACCAGCTGGTTGCAAGCGCATCTCAATTGCATGTTTTTCAACTCCTTAGAAAAACGTCTCTCGATTGTAAAATTCTCACATTTTTTTGTGGAATGCAGAAAGTACAAAAAAGAATAAATAAGAAAAATATGTCTAATTGCACCATTCAGTGATAATCATTTTTAATATTTTGTTATATGCAAACTATATATTAATATTTGGTATATATATTTGTCACATGTTTTGCCACATATACCATATACCTATCCATATAGCTTTTATGAGATTGACCCACTTCTAGCGTTATACATATACGTATAAATATATGATCTGTTTAAGGTATATATGGTGTGTGTGTATATAATTGAGTTTTATTTTACAAAAATAAGGGTCATAGTTTATGTACACACACACACACAAACACACACACATATATATACTATATATAACACACACATATCTATATCTATATCTATATCTGTAGCCTAAAAAATAAGGTCAATGTCCAGATCATGTAGCATTTTTCTTAAACGTTATTTTAATGGTTGCATAGTCTCTCTCTCCCACCCTTCTTTCTCTGTCTACCCCTCTCAACACCCCGTAACTAATTTATGAAATTCCTTATTACTGATCATTTATGTCATTTCTGAATTTTTGCTCCCACAAGGAACCTCGCAATGAACATCCTTATTCACTATTTAGATCTTTGTGTTTTCTTGGCTCAGGTTTGGCTCATAGGAAGAATCCATTCGGAACAGATTTATTACCTCCCCCGGGTAAATTCTCAGAAGTGGACTTGGTGAGTCGAAGGGTAGGAAAAGGTTGAAGGCGTTGGTTGTTACTCGTTGCCAAATTGCTCTTTAAAAAAGTTCTTCAACTGCATTTTCACCACCGTGAGTGACATTTTTGCAGTTCTTCCAAGTTTCCAAATCTTTGCCAAATTTCCTTTCCTGGGACGAGCATTTTTTTCACATGTTAATTGGCTAGTTGTATTCTTTTGTGACTTGCTCATTCATGCCTTTTGTCCGTTTTTCTATTGGGGTGTTTTCCTTTTCTGATTGTTTTTAGAAAAGGATTCGTTCTAATTAAGACTTTGGGCTTGCTAGAGACAGAAGGAGGCTTGGGTTGGGACCTGCAGACGTGGGAGTTTGTTGCAAGGAGACGGGGCGGGGGTGTGGGCGGGGAGAGGAGACCCAGGCTCTGCATGAACTGAGAAATGAAAGTGTCCGGAACCCAGCACTTTGCTCCTCTCTGATTCTTAAGAGGCACGTAGCCCGCTTCTCGTTACTGTCTTGATGCTGCTCCAGCCTCTAGCCTCAGACGGCTTTCTCTGACTTCTCCTCTTGCTGGCGGACCCAACATGGCAACCAGCCTAGCATGTCCCCACAGTAGAAATTTTCAGCTCTAGTACCCTCAAAAGTTTCTGTGTCTTTAAAGACAGAAACTGCTGAGCCCAGCTCTTCCCTGAACGTGGTGGATGTGACACTTCCACCTCTAGTTCCATGGTCCCTTCTAGGTCTACGGGGGAGGCAGTTTCTCTAGACGGGACCGGGGCCAGGCAACGAGGCACGGATAATAGAAATTTCAGCCTTTTGTTTGTCAGACAGGCTCTAGACTCCTCCCACCGGGGACATATGTATTTTTTCCAGCAGTTCATTTCTCAACATTATTTCTTGAATGTGGTCAGTTACCTTCATCCCCACTGATGACATGGCCTTAATTCAGTCTTTTGTTACTTCTCGACTGGATGAGTGCTTCTTACGGGTCTCCACGCCCCCAGTCACAACGCTTCCTGTTCCAGCCTGTCAGCGGAGATTTACCTGAAATGCAGGCCTGGCCAGGACCCTGCCCTGTTTTCCATCTTCCAGTGGCTCCTGATAACCTTCTGGATAAAGTCCAAAGTCCTAATAGGTCAAGATAGACGCTTTCAGTGCGCTGAGGATGAGAAACTGCTCTGGGGCGGAAGGGAAGGGAAGTTGTCCAACGAGAAAACAGGGATGACGTTTTCTATTGTCAATATTCAGACGGCTTATGTTCTGTTCTCTTTCTCTTCCGACACCGTTATAGGAAGCTCAGCGAGTTTGTAAGACTGAAGCCCAATCGGCTGTATCTCTAGCAGTGTCTGCGGGTCCAAGACAGGGGGGCTGGGCATTCTTTGGATGCGCTAGTAGATTCCGCTAGAATTTTGGCAAAGAGACTTTCTGGTGAGCTCAAGCTCGTATCACTCCTCTGTCCCAGAGGGAGCCTGTGCAAAGGATTTTAGGGGGTTAGCCCAGCACCCTAGATTATTATTGCCATATGCAGAGATACTTGCATTTTAAAAAGCTTTCTTTTTAGAATAATTTCAGACTCATAAAAGTTGCGAAAGTAAGACAAAGGCTCCCTTTACCCAGAATCCCAAACGTTAGCATTTTCCCTCACTTGCTTTATTATTCTCTCCTTCTCTCGACATATTATTATTTTTACCACTTGAAAGTGAATGGCAGATCAGATGCCCCTTTACCCCTAAAAACTTCGGTGTATGTTATCTAAGGACAAGAAATTCTCTTATGTTCCCTCTGTACAATGATCGAAAGAAGAAAATTAGCACCGATACGATAATATTATCCAATCTACAATTTGTTCGAATTTCACTCACCGTTCTGCTAAGGTCCTTTATAGCATTGTTTTTTCTCCTTTTCCCCTACGAGCCAGTCCAGGGTGACACACTGCTTAGCCGTGCGGTCTCCTCGAACTCCTTTAACCTGCCACGGCTTCTGCGTTTCCTTTCTTTTATGACCTTGACAATTTCGAGGGGGCAGAGGACAGTTGTTTGACAGAATGGCCCTCGGTCTGGGTTCGTCTGATGTTTCCTGTGATTAAGTTCAAGTACGTGCATTTTTACCGGGAACACCGGGGGCGTGCAGTGTTGTATTCTTCTCTGTGCCTCAAATCAGGAAGGAAACGATGTCCATTTGTCCCATCCCTGATGATGGGAGCTGCCACTTGGTTAGCGTGGTGTCTGCCAGGTTTCGCTGCTGTAAAGCTACAATTTCCCCTTTGTGATTATTAAATATCTTGGGGGTGGTTCTTTAAAACTCCCTAATTATCTT
>NW_011888969.1:1243939-1251104 GCF_000151845.1 Pteropus vampyrus | reverse complement strand
GTGTCTGCCAGGTTTCGCTGCTGTAAAGCTACAATTTCCCCTTTGTGATTATTAAATATCTTGGGGGTGGTTCTTTAAAACTCCCTAATTATCTTCGCTCATGAAATTTTCACTAGTATCAGCACCCAGTGATGCTTCTTGCCTCAAACTATTATTACTATGATGGAGGCCCCGCGCGATTTTTTTTTTTTTTTTTTTAGAAACCCATCATTCCTTCCATATTAGCTAGAATTCTACCATAAAGAAGAGCTTTTCCTTCTCCCACTTTATCGTTTTAAAATGTATCTATATCTATACAGACTCACGGATTCTTATTTCATTCTCTGGGCTATGAGCCATTAGTGTCATTATTTATTCTGATGCTCAAGTTGTCCTAGATTGGGCCACTGGGGTCTGGCGCCTATGTCCTTAGGCCACTTGGAGCTTTCTGCAGTATAAGATTCTGGAAGTCTTAAAGAAAGAGCCTTAGTAAGGTGTATAGATGTCTAATCACTATGTTGTACACCTGTAACTAATATGCTATTGTATGTCAACAGAAATTGGAAAATAAATTAATATTTTAAAAAGAGAAAGAGCCTTCCTATTACAATTACAAGTATTTCCTGTAAGAAGCAAATAGAAAGTTAGAAGTCCCATATTTACCATCCTCAAAAAGTTGTAAAAGCCTAGGAGAGCTATGAAACAGGCATGGGCCAGTCCGCGTGAACGGAGTAGAATACGAGACGTGAACACACACAAGATTTATGGGAGAACCTAGCATTCCTTTGCCAGTCGATAGCAGAAAAAGCAGGCGAGAAATGAATTAAGATTAACGTAATTAGTAAGGATGTGGGCGTCGATGCGCCTTTTAGAGATATATCATTTTTAAGTATTCGGCAAACGTACACGGTTTCATGTACTGTGCATTCTCAAAGAAAACCTCAGAGAGGTCCCAGAAATAGAAATTGACCAGCTCATATTCTTTAATTAGGATTCAATAAAACTAGAAATTACAGATATGAGTTTGCACAAACCATAAAACTTTCTAACCTACTAATCTGAACATTAAAAAATCACTCTCTCAAATGTCAAAGAGAAAATAAAAGACAATTTAACATGGAAAACGTAGAAAATAATTGAAATGAGAATCTTATGCATCAACACTCTGTTGGTTCCTCATAGAGCAGACTGGGGGGGTTACCAGGGCCTGGGGCGTGGTAGGATGGAGGGTGCCAGTCAAAGGGCACGCGCTTCTGGTTATGAGGAAGTTCTGGGGATCTAACGCACTGCGGTGATCACAATAAATACATACTGTATTATGTACTTGAAAAGTGCTCGGAGACTAGATCTTAAATGTTCTCACCACAAAAGAGAAATGGTAATTGTGTGACTTGCTGGAGGAGTTAGCTGACACTAACCTTTTGCAACATATAAGTGTGTCAAATCTACACGCTACACGTCTTAAACCTACGCTATATAACGTTGGGTGAGACGTATGCTCTGTACGATTCCTGTGACTTTTCGTAAAAATAAAACCATATTAAATAAAAATCTATTTTAAAAAGTGCCTTCCATTCATTCTCATTTATTCTTCCTGATCGCCCTGAGGAGTGATACCCTTCTGCGGATGGAGGCATTACGCAGAGAGGTGAAGTGCTTCGTGGGAGGTTCCCAAAGTAAGTAGATGGCCAGGCAGGACCGAAGCAGGATGGCCAGGCTCTGGAACTTTCCCCCGAAACCCAATGGCTCCGTAAGTATTTGTGGGGAGGGAGCAGCGAGGAGGCAGGCTTATTTCTCCACGACAGTTTAACACATCCAAAGCAGCCTGGGAACTGGTCTCTCTGGTCGCCGTACTCCCACAGAAACCTGCTGGGACTTCCAGCTGGAGTCGCTTTTTGAAACCCTCAAAATATCCGCACCAGGAAACTGGAGTGCGAAAAGGCGGAAATGAAGTTGCTCTCCTTCCCAAGTTAATATGAAACAATGGGCAGCTTAATTGTACTTTGGGTTTAACAAGTTCTCCAGTTGCCATGGTAACCCAGAAGTGGCATTTAAGCATACATTCCATCTGACCTCGTTCCTTTTGATTGATGGAGGCGAAGTCCCGCGCAGGCGATGCCTCCCGTGTGGCGCCAGGGCTGGCCACCAGAGGGCGCGCAGCGGCCTTCTCAGCACAGCCTGGACCTGACCTGCAAATGTTTTTCCACTTAGAGTCTGGGGGCGCGGAGAAGGGCGAGCCCCACACTGCGCGGACCCACAAGACCCGGCTGAGTCTCTGTGCTTCCTCTTCTAGAGCAAGGCACCTCCTCCGAGTTTCATTTCTGAAGCACTTGGTGAAGATGCCCGCCACGGCCATGCTGAGAGTGGCTGGGCCGCTCTAGAGGCCAGTGTCCCCAGGCCCGTTCTAGAGGCCACAGAGGGTTATGGAGCCAAGGTGGGCCGCGGCAGGAGAGCCGGCGTGGGCCTCAGTGCTGCCGTGTTCCAGAAGGAAGGGGAGCAGGCGGGTCTGCGGAACTCCTGTGCCTCAGCTTCCACCTTCATGGGGGGCGGGAGGTTGCTGTGCCACGTTTCTGTTGACATTTAGACGATTTCACACTTCTACCAAAGGAGTGATACCTGTCACATTTATAGTGACCTTATTTCTTGAGAGTTCCTAAAACCAAATGTTTTGTTCTGTGACCCTCTCTCTTGTGCCCGGGTCCCTGGTTCTGTCTCAGGGATGTGGGCACACCCCCAGGTGTTCCCCTGGGGCTTTGACCTTGGCTGACCTTGTAGGCCTGATGGGGAGCCCTTCGCCCACCCCAGGACTCCTGGAGCCTCCAGCTTGTGAGGCAGGAACCCCAGAGGGCACTGCTTTTCCCAAGAGGTCGCGTTGTCACGGGCAGCCTTGCGCTTCCTGGGGGAACAGCCTGGACCAGGAATTAAACAGAACGTGACCCGGGGCTGGAGAAGCCAGCTGGTGACTGTCCAGTGACCTCCGGAAAACAGCTCTTCTCACCTTCCTCGTCCCAGTTTCGCTCACCCCAGATGAACACTGGCGGCCGTGGTGTGGCCGAGTCAGCCTTGGCAGGTTGTGCGTGTGGCCCAGGCCCGCGTGTGGCAAGCCACCCTCTCACCTCTGCCTGTGGGACCGTGCTGGGAGTGCACTGTCCCTGTTCCCTCATGGTCAGGGAGGCACGTGACTGATGGCCCGGGGGAAGGAAATGACAAGGAGACAAATGTCCCATCTTCAAGAGGGCCCTGGGTAATGCTCTTTTCCAGGGACCGAGGCCACAGTGGTTGAATGTTGCTAGAAGCTTTATGTTTCCGTGCGTCGTATCATGATTGGCATTGGGTATCGCTATGTATGTGGTGTGCGTAGGTGACAAAAAGCACTAGATGGATAGCACATTTTATTTGTGTGGTAAATATTTAGAAACTCCCGTGTGTTTTGACTGTAAATGTGTACTGCTGGGCGATTTAGTTCCAGAGGTTTCTCTCTCACGTCAGGTCTATTAATATTCATGAGGCGGCGACAGTGGTGTGCTTGAGCGCACTCGAAGGTCTCCGGAATGAAATCGGGGTGCGGCCGGTGACTACTGCCCGCCGGTCCCGCTTACAGCCGGGCCTCCGCCTGTTATTGAGACGTGGTGACGGGCTCTGCACGGATTAGCAGCGTCATAGTGCCGGGCAGGAGCGAGGTGACTTGTCGGAGAAGCCGCCTCGAGGGCTAGGTTTTTCCATTATTGCAGAGGTGGCCACATGTTCCTCCAGGGACGGGGTGAGTGGGGTGAATTCATCTGGGCAGTAAATCTCGAGGTGCAATTCCCGAAAGGGCCACCAGATGGCGGACAACAGGCTGCGGGGAAGCCGGGAGGTGGCTCGCAGGGAGGGCGGGTGGACATCAGGGGCAGAAGCCTTGTCTCCAGGTGTCGGTGGCCTGCTGTGGGCTGGAATTAATTTCACACGGAGTGATGAAGGCGCCCTCTGAGGACCACCTGTGGGAGGGACATTTTCCGTGTCCCCCATCTGGTCCCTGCGCCCCAGGGCTCACTGCCAGCTCCCCCCGCGGGGAGAATTCCCGTGTGGGGCCCCCGGGGCGTTCTTTTGGGGGCTGTGGTTGGCATGCAGAGATGGAGCCCGTAAACAACTGGAGGGGATGGGGGACTGCGCCCTAGTAAGGAACGGAAGAGGGCGCGCTTGGCCAGAGTTCTCTGCTGTGGGATAATTAATTGTCCCTTGGCCCCAAAAGGTGCATTGAAATTCTAACCCCCCAGTTGTGGGACCTGAATGTGAACTTATCAGGAAACAGCGTCACTGCAGACTTGATTAGTTACGATGAGGTCATGCTGGGGTGGGGTCCCTAATCCAGTGACCCACACAGGGAGACTGCAGAGGCCGGGGGGAGCGATGCGCAGCCAGGAATTGGGGGAGGCGGGAAGAACGCTCCTTGCAGCCTCCGGGGGGCCCGGCCCTGCCCACACCTGGACCGGAGCCTCTGGCCTCCAGAGCCGGGAGGCCAGGTGACTGTCCGCATGTCTGTGACAGCTGGCCCGGGGAACCAGCGCAAGTGCGGGAAGCCGGATGCAGGCGAGGCTTCTGCGAGAAAGTCGCCGCGCTCTGCCGCGTCGTGGGGTCCCCGCACCGGAAGGGGCGGGGCCGTGATTGGCCCGCCCGGCGGGGGGAGGGGAGGGGTGGGCCGGGGCAGCTTCCCGGGAGGCTGGCTGGAGATCCACCTGCCCCCGCGTGGCCTTCGCGACCCTCCCGTGTCAGGGTGACGTCCTCCCCTACAGGGCGGTGGTCGAATCGTGCAGAACAAGAAGCCGTATTTCAGTCTCTGCAAACTCAGGCCAGAGCCTGGGAGCAGGGAGCCTGCCGCGTGAACGCCACGTGTCGCGAGGGCTGCGACAATGTCCAGCCGCTGCCTTCTGCAGCTTGTCGTGCAAAGTGACGCCTTCGGCCTGCCCCGGTGCCATCCAGATCCTGCGGTGTCAGGGCGCAGGGGACAAGGAGAGGGCTGTGCGCGTGCCAGCACTCACCATGGCCCGGGGCCTGAGGTCCCCGCTGAGGTGATAACTCAGCACAGGTGGCGGGGGCCTGGCCTTCCCCAGGGGCGGCGTCTCTGAGACAGCGCCCATTCTGCTGGACCCGCAGGAGAGACGTGGGGCCCCCTGGCTTCCCCCTCCTCCCCCCCAATGTTCTCCCCCGGAAAAGGCGAGCCCAGGCGGGTGGTCAGACCGCGCGGGACAGGCTGGCTGTCCAGGATAGAGGGACGTGATCGAGCCCCTTTCCTCTTTCTCCTGATCAGAAACCACTTCCTGTCGGGAATTTGGCTCATGCGGCCCCCTCCCCGCCACCCCCGGCCTGTGAGGAGTCCGTCCACAAGCTCTGATCCAGCGTGCAGATTACTCACAGCCGCCATCCCCCGCCATGGCACGCAGTTGCTATTCTCTGAGAAGACAAAGCCAGGTAGTCAGGTGTGCCTCCTCCAGCCTCCAGGCCTCGGCAGGGGGCACCCCTCCGTGTCACTTTCTGAAAGGAAGGAAGTCGAGGTGGCAGAGGAGAGTGACCATCTGCTGCCCCAGGCCCCCTCCTAAAATCACCGCGTGATTATGGACTCGCTAGTCTTTGTATAGGTCTGAGCTTCCGGTAAACATTAATGGATGGCTTTTTATTCATTTAGCTTATGTTTTTGAAAGATGGCCTCAAACAAAAAGATCATATCTGTATGTTGTGCTTTAATTTATTTTCACCTTTTTTTCTCCTTTGGAGACCCTAGTGTATCATCACTTTGTTTACCACAAATTAAACCGGCTGACTGTTTACCGGGCTGTGGGCCCCTGTGCACTGGCGGCAAGCTCATTTTTTTTTTAATAATCACATCCTGGGATTCGTTTGCAAGAGGCCCTAATCTGCATGAGAATTATACAATTAACTTTTGATTAACCACCTAGTTCTTTTTGAAACCACAGTGTATAGGATACTCTGCATTTAAATAATTTTCCTTAAATTGGGAGCAGGCCTTTCATTAAGCCGGTGAGTTTGACTAAACAACAACATTTGGTGACAATGAGGGTCAGACAATAGCCAGGGTGGCAGGGCTAGAATGTCATCTTTAAATATAACAGCCGAGATAAAGGCCCCCAGATTGCGCCTTATCGAAACACAAGAAATCAAAGCACTCTCTTGTCTGTGGCAATATGCCGGGGGGGCCGGGGTGTCGGGCAACCATTGTCTGGGCCTCGGCGGCAGCAGGATTTGCATTCAGGGGGCCCGGCTAACACACATCACATCACGTAGGGCCCTTATCTCCAAGTCTGACAATAATTATCAGGAAGAATATACTCAGAATGACTTTTTTTGTGATTTTTATGCCTCCCCAACACAAGGAAGGGGAGATAACAGCATTAGGAGAAAGGGGACCGTCTCGGAAGGGCCTCCCCAGAGCTGCCTCTTCGATTAAATTCGCTGTAGCACCCCGGTGCCGCTGAACAAGTGGGGAGCAAGCCTGCGAGCCTTTTATACGCGGCGATAATAGGCCTGAACACAGCCCTCGCCGCAGATAAGATCCATTGTCGACACAAACAAAGGCAGCCGCATCGAGCGCCACCAGAAGAATATCTATGAGCAAAGTTTCCAGCCCTCATTCTCTCTTCCTCTCCTTGCTTGTACCTTCACCTGATTCTGCAAGACGGGCATGGGGCGGGGCTCCGAAGAGGGTGGAAGGTTGCCAGGAGAGCAAGGTCATTGTCCTGGGGTCACTGAGGTCGACCTGGGACTCGCCAAGGTCAAGGTCACGCCCTTCGTCCTGTGGGTCTCGCTCTCCTCGCTTTCATTTCTCTCTCTCAAAGTCCAGCAGAATTGACCTTGAGACTTGGCGGAGGGTCGAGTTCGAGAGACGCTGGCGGCCAGGCCTTCTGCGTCCTCTGCTGCTCGGTCCTGCCAGCCTTCCCGGGCCTTCGGGGCTGCAGGGGTGAATTCGTCCTTAAAAGAACTGTCCGGCTTCCTTCTCCTTCCGGGGAGTGGTGGGCGCCCGGTGCCGGGCACCCAAAGTCAAGGCTGACTGCAAATACGGCGGGACGTCCTGCAACAATAAAGCTCAGGGCTTCAAATTGGCTGCTTTCCCAGAGCTGCCCGCGCTGGGGGTCGGTGAGGTCGTGGCATCGCTTTTAGTCTGCCCCCGACTCCTGAGCGGCGTCCTGGGGGG
>NW_011888969.1:1240417-1243889 GCF_000151845.1 Pteropus vampyrus | reverse complement strand
AGGTTGCCAGGAGAGCAAGGTCATTGTCCTGGGGTCACTGAGGTCGACCTGGGACTCGCCAAGGTCAAGGTCACGCCCTTCGTCCTGTGGGTCTCACCCTTCTCGCTTTCATTTCTCTCTCCCAAAGTCCAGCAGAATTGACCTTGAGACTTGGCGGAGGGTCGAGTTCGAGAGACGCTGGCAGCCAGGCCTTCTGCGTCCTCTGCTGCCAGCCTTCCCGGGCCTTCGGGGCTGCAGGGGTGAATTCATCCTTAAAAGAACTGTCCGGCTTCCTTCTCCTTCCGGGGAGTGGTGGGTGCCCGGTGCCGGGCACCCAAAGTCAAGGCTGACTGCAAATACGGCGGGACGTCCCTACAACAATAAAGCTCAGGGCTTCAAATTGGCTGCTTTCCCAAAGCTGCCCGCGCTGGGGGTCGGTGAGGTCGTGGCATCGCTTTTAGTCTGCCCCCGACTCCTGAGCGGCGTCCTGGGGGGCATCGGTATGGCCCCCCATCCTCCGGCCTCAGCAAGGAGGATGCTGGAGGATCGAGAGTGGGTTTCCTCGTTCGATCCGCACCAGCACGCCAGCCTTTACCCCTTCACCCGGAAGGAAGGACCGATAGTCAAGTTCGTTCAGCACGAGTGATGCCCGGCCGGCGTGGCTCTCCCCTCCCTCCATCCACACAAACCATTCTCGTTCGTGGGTCTGGATCGGGGCGAAGGTTATTCCAAGGGGCTCGCCCCGAATGCTCTGCATTGGGGCTCCAAGCTGCTGGACTGGGGCAGGGAGAGTGTCATGGGCCAGCCCTGGCTGACAGTGGGACCCAAACACTCCCGATGGGAGGCCACAGACCAGCGGGCGGGACCTGTGGCTGCTGCAGCTCCAGGAGCAGCAGAACCCTGCGTTCTGAGCACTCAGTGTAGGGGGCGGGGCTGCTGGGGTGCAGCAGGAGGGGGGCAGATAGACTTGGAGGGTAGGTGGAGGGCAATCTAGGGCCCCGTCTTTCTACAAACCTACTGTGTGGCCTCGGAGAAGTCCCTTTTCTGAGCCTCAATTTCCCCTTCATAAGTCACAGTGCTTCTCAGAGCACCCTGCATTCACCGGGACCTGAAATTTGCAGAGGCGGTGATTAGAAATCCTTGGGGACTTCCCTGGCAACAGGTTTGTCCTCCTGGGGTTTTGGGGGGATGGGAGGAGTTGGGGAACACAATGAAAACCCGCAGTGCAGCACCCTTGTGTGGAGACCTTGCCCAAACCCGTTCCTGCATGCGGTGAGCAGGCCAGCAAAGCGGAGGGAGGCCGCTGCTAGCCGGACAGCAGGCATTCCCGTCAGCTGTCCCCTAGCCAGTCCCTCCAAGGCGAGGGCCCCTGGTTTGGCCCTCAGGGGTGCCCATCTCTGCAGATGTCGGGGGCCAGGAGGAGAACCCCTGCTTGAACGCGTTTTTTGGTGGGAGCTCGCGGAGAATGGGCCGGAGGAGGCGTCAGAGGACCGGGTTGCTCTCTGTGCCTGCTTTCGTCCTGCGATTTTCAGACCACACAGGGACATTCATTAGGAAGAACTCTCGGAAGCCATCCGCACCTCCCCCTCCCCCTCCCTCGCGACTGTGACTCGCTCCCCAGCACGGACCTTTCTTCCCCAAAGAGGCCTTTGCATCGACCAGACTCTGTGGCCAGTCAGGCCCCCATGGGTAGGCGACGGCGAGGCTGCACCTAGCTGCTCACAGCTCCTTCCCTCCGACGCGCAGTCAGGGCACAGCCCGCAGACATCCTCTCCAGCCCCGCTTTTTAAAAAATCAGGAAAGCATTGAAGTTTGATTTTCGAAACAGTCTCCCTGCGAGTGGCCAAAGTCATCTTAAAATCCAGAGAAATGTAACTCTCAAAAAAACTCCGTATGTCGTTTTGGATTCTGGGCGACCTGTGGGCATTGGGGTTGATTTCCCTTAGTTTGTCACTGGTGATGGAGGTCGAACCAGCAGCACTCTCAAGCTCTGTGCATCCCGGGGTCGGGTCTCCTTGGCAGTGGAGCTGAGCATGCGTCCTTGGGCGTGGTCTTTGGCGAGGGGCGCGGGGGGTTGTTTTGAGCAGGCATTGCAAGGGCAGTTGGGGAAATAAATGCCAGCCTAGGGGTTTGCTCACGAGCGCGTGAATGACCAGGTGCAGCTGGCAAATGCCAGTGAGAACCGGCCCTGACTGTCACGATGGGGACAAGTTCTCACGCACCTAGCGGGTGGCTGAAAACACACAGCAGAGGGCGAGGTGGCTGGATATCATGATTACAATTAAAAAAGGGCTTTGCAGATGGATTCTTTTCACTAGTCTCTGTCTTATATCATAAAAAGTGGAAAAATATAGGAAGGGCAAATTGGGGACTGGGAAGATTATAGTAATATAGCTTCCCAGTTAATTGATTAGCAATTACGGCGGGTAATATTGTTCATTTTAATTGTGTTTAATCTCTATTTTGGTAATAAAGATTATTGTTTTGGATTATGACTTTATCCTACTATACTAATTACTAACTTGTGAAATTAAAGTGTATATTTTCACATCCTGAAAAAAGTCACACCGTGCCCTTAAATACTCGCTTCCCGTTCTGAACAAGACTGTTGTTTGGGATCTTTCTATCCGTGACCTGTGAGAAGGACTCTACTCGGGCAAGCAAAGTAAACGACGTTGGGTCTACTTACCAAGAAATATGGGTTTTTTCCAAATATGGGCTTTTAAAGAAGTGATAGAAACAGAAGATATTGCCAGAAATAAACCCGAGATCTGAGGGAACGCAAGTAGATGTCCGTGGAAAACCGTTTTTAATTCGCAAGGGGTTTGTTTCCCTCTATACAGTCGTTTCTGCAGGTTTTGGCCGGGGCGCGTAGCATCCCCGCCCCCCGCCCCCCAGGGCTCTGAAACCCCGGTTTTCACCGTTCCGCCGTCAAGCACTGCCTGAGACGGGTTTCCGGCCTCCTGAGACCAGCAGCAGTTTGACACGTTCATTTCCTGTGGTTAAAATTTCCACCTCGCAGACAAACGTCGTGTACGCACGGCCCGTATTCATGGCTCCCTTTCCCTCCGCCGTCTCATGCTGACCTTTGTAGGCCAACCCGCATCGGAGCCCTTTTCCCAGGCCCCCCGCAGGACCCCCGCATCGCCCGTGACCTCGTCATCATCGACCTGACCTCCCTTTCCTGGCCTTCAATATTCAAATTTCCCGAGGCTCTTGGACTGGACAGTGCCGCTCCGCTCCGCCCCGCCCCGCCCCGCCCCGCTCCGCCCCGCCCCGCGCGGCTTTAAAGCTGAGCTGCCCTGTAGCACTCATGCGATTGTCAAAGGATGCGCAGCGTTTTCTGGTCTTTTTTCTTCGTGTTTATATAGTTCAGGGGTCCAAAAATTAATCTTTTTTTTTTCTTTTTTATTGTAAATCCTCTGGGCTTTGGAGGTAGGTCTCTGTGACAACTATCGTGATATAAAAACAGCCATAGATTGTACCTAAGTGA
>NW_011888969.1:1239257-1240367 GCF_000151845.1 Pteropus vampyrus | reverse complement strand
GTATTCATGGCTCCCTTTCCCTCCGCCGTCTCATGCTGACCTTTGTAGGCCAACCCGCATCGGAGCCCTTTTCCCAGGCCCCCCGCAGGACCCCCACATCGCCCGTGACCTCGTCATCATCGACCTGACCTCCCTTTCCTGGCCTTCAATATTCAAATTTCCCGAGGCTCTTGGACTGGACAGTGCCGCCCCGCCCCGCCCCGCCCCGCCCCGCGCGGCTTTAAAGCTGAGCTGCCTTGTAGCACTCACGCGATTGTCAAAGGATGCACAGCGTTTTCTGGTCTTTTTTCTTCGTGTTTATATAGTTCAGGGGTCCAAAAATTAATCTTTCTTTTTCTTTTTTATTGTAAATCCTCTGGGCTTTGGAGGTAGGTCTCTGTGACAACTATCGTGATATAAAAACAGCCATAGATTGTACCTAAGTGAATAAGCCCGCAAAGCTTTACCAAAGATAAGACAGGCTGCGGGTTAGACCCGGCCCACGGACTGCGGTTTGCTCCTGCGTGATGTAGAAGCTCACCTACAGAACGTATTATATATGTTTCATTAATTTAACATGAATTGGGAAAAATTTCCTTGTCAGTCAAGATCATTTAAAAAAAAACGTTTCGTGTTATTCTTTTTTATTTTTTAAAAATTTCTTTTTAATTATAGTCAAGTTTAGTTTTGAATATGCCGTTAATGGTTGTATAATGTCTCAGTCCAAACACTGGTGTTATTTAATTTTCAGAAAGGCTGTACCAATTTATAATTTTGCCGGTAGTGCATGAGCGTGCAAATCTACCGTGGGCCTGTGCTGAGTCATTAAAAAAGAAAAGATAGCAATTTCGAATTCGCTATGGACACGAGATCTTACGGCATCCCGGCTGGAGTTTTGTGCCGCCCGGGTCTGTTGCGTGATGGTTTGGACACCCTCACCCCGGAGCAGATCCATGCGCCCAGAGCTGCTGGGCCGGAAAGCTGTGCTCTGCGTTTGTCACGCGGGTCTCTCCCCATCCGCAGCGAGTCCACCCCTGCTCCACTCTCCACAGGCGTCACTGCTTGGAAAGGACCCCTCTCCAAAGTCTCAGGCCAGGGTGTGACTTGAGACAGGTCTTCGGACTCTTGCCC
>NW_011888969.1:1236320-1239207 GCF_000151845.1 Pteropus vampyrus | reverse complement strand
CTTCAGAGGGAGGCCTGCCCAGCCGGCGCTGCGCAGCCAAGCGTCCCCTGGAACGGGGCGAGTGGCTAGTGCCCAGGTGCCCTTGGAAAGCCCGCACCTCCTTTTGTCTGGGCAATCTGCATGTGTCGCACGGTGTCTAGATGCGTGAATCCAGACCCTGAACATGGTTTGGAAACATCGCTGGAGGGCGAGGCATTCCAGAGGGCTTTTTCGTTCTAACGACCCCAGGCGAAGTGGGATGGGGACGCGCCCGCCTCTCCAAATACCGTGGTCAGGGGCTCACTCCTGTTTGAGACAATCCTTTGATTTATTTGTCTCGGCACTAATGCCAGAACCAACTGTATTACAGGCTGACTAATTGAGGCTTGGCAGCGCACGGCCCTATCAAAGGCAGCCCGGGCGCCGATCTGGGCTCCCAGGCCAGTGGGCTCTTAGTGGGCCTCCTGCCGCCCGCTTTCCAGCGGTGCGTGCCAGCCCGCTGCCTCAGCATCCCTGCAGCTGAGCCGTGCCTTGCTCTGCCATCGGTTCCAGAAGGAGCCACTTGTGAGCTATTAAAGACAGCAATGAAGTGCCTCGGTGACAGTGGTGATTCAGGGGAAGATGGAGGAACCATCTGGGAGGGCTTTCTCCCCTTTTCCACTGTGAGGGGTCTGTGAGCAGCACTACGGAGTGGGGGCGGGGGGATCCCGCGGCAGGACCAGGGTGGTGGGGACCTGCCAGCTCCTTCAGGGAAAGGAATGTGAAAGAACGTTTTAGGAGTTCACGGCAGCGACTTGAACCATATTCTTATGTGTTTACTAATTCAAGAATCCTATTTTCGAGGAATAACTCATTTAATAATAAGAACACAGCTATTTGATATAAGAGCAAATCATCTCAATGTTGATCTACAGATTTAATACAAAATGCACCAAAACCCAGCTGCCTTTTCTTTTTTTTAAGAAGTTGACAAGCTGCTGCTACATTCCTGTGTTGATCTGACAACTGAGCAAACCAAAACAGTCTTGAAGAAGGACCAATTTTGAGACTGCCACTTCTGGACTTGCTACAAGTTATAGGAACTGGGACTTAGCAATGTTGTCTGCCAAGCCATGAATGTAGAATGTCAGTTTATTTAGATGTTTCAAAACTGTTTTCTATATTTTTAAAATTAATAGACTTAATTTCTTTAGAGCAGTTTTAGGTTTATGGAAAACTGCAGAAAGCTCAGAGTTCCCAGTGCCACCCCACCCGTGTCACAGTCTCCCCCATTTTTACCATCTGGCATTAGTGTGGTACATTTGCTACAACTGATGAACCAAAATTGATACATTTTAATTAATTATAGTCTACCGTTTACATTAGGATTTGGGTTGTATAGTTGTATGGGTTTTGACAAATACACAACATCATGTGTCCACCATGATAGCATCATACAGAATGATTTTGCCACCCTAAAAATCCCTTATGCTCCCCCTATTCACTCACTCTTCCTTTCCCCCAATCCCTGGCAACCACTGACTTTTTACCGTCTCTATAGTTTTGCCTTTTCCAGAAAATCAAAGAGTTAGAATCATACGGTGTGGCTTTTCAGACTGGCTTCCTTCATTTAGCATAGGCATTTAAGATTCCTGTGTGTCTTTCCATGGCTGGAGAGCTCATTCTCATCGCTGAATAAGGTTCATTGGCTATACTGCAGTTTATTCATTCACTTATTGACGGGCGTCTTGGTCGCTTCCAATTTTTGGTAATTATGAATAACCATTCATGCACAGGCTTTTGTATGTACCTAAGTTTGCAGTTCATTTGAGTAAATACTCAGGAGCGTGATTGTTGAATTGATGGCGAATCTCTGCTTAGCTGTGTAATGAATTACCAGTCGTTCAAGTGGCTGAACTGTATTGCATTATTACGAGCCCTACATGAGACTTCCTATTGTTCCATATCTTCTCCAGCATTTGGTGTTGTCAGTGCTTTGGGTTTTAGCCATTCTGATAGTTGTTTACTGATATCTCATTATTGTTTAATTTGCAATTCCCTAATATATATGATATTGAGCATCTTTTTACATACTCATATGCCAACTGCATATCTTCTTTGGTAAGATGTCTGGTCAGATATTGTCTATTTGGGTTGTTTGTTTTCTTTTGTTTTATTTAATAACTTTTATTTTCAAATTACAGTCTGCATACAATATTATATTAGTTCCAACATGGTGTTTAGACATTTACGTAACTTATGAAGTGATCATCCTGTTAAATCTGGTACTCATCTGACGCCATACGTAGTTATTATAATATTATTGACTATGTTCCTTATGTTATACTTTACATCCCCATAACTATTTTGTAACTACCAATTTGTACTTCTTTTCACTCACCCCAAACGTCTTCCCATCTGGCCGTGGTCAAAATGTTCTCTGTATCTATGAGTTTGTTTCTGTTTTTCTGTTCGTTTTTTGTTCTTTAGATTCTACATGTAAATGAACTCGCGTGGCATTTGTCTTTCTCTGTCTGACTTATTCTACTCAACACGATACCCTCTAGGTCCATCCATGTTGTTGCAGAGGGCAAGATGTCATTCTTTTTTATGGCTGAGTAATATGCCATTGTATATGTGCACCACCTCTTCCTTATCCATCCATCCATGGATGGACACCCAGGTGGCCTCCATATCTTGGTTATTGTAGATAATGCTGCAGTTAACATATGGATTCACATGTCTCTTTAAAGTAGTGTTTTGGGTTTCTTTGGATAACTCTCCAGAAGTGGGATAACTGGATCTCTCTTTGTCTCTTGTTATAACCTTTGTTTTAAAGTCTATTTTGTCTGGTATAAGTATTGCTAAATTTTTTTGTTTGTTTTCATTTTTATAAAACATCTTTTTCCATCCCTTTCCGTTCAGTCTG
>NW_011888969.1:1231528-1236270 GCF_000151845.1 Pteropus vampyrus | reverse complement strand
TGCGTGATGTAGAAGCTCACCTACAGAACGTATTATATATGTTTCATTAATTTAACATGAATTGGGAAAAATTTCCTTGTCAGTCAAGATCATTTTAAAAAAAAACGTTTCGTGTTATTCTTTTTTATTTTTTAAAAATTTCTTTTTAATTATAGTCAAGTTTAGTTTTGAATATGCCGTTAACGGTTGTATAATGTCCCAGTCCAAACACTGGTGTTATTTTCAGAAAGGCTGTACCAATTTATAATTTTGCCGGTAGTGCATGAGCGTGCAAATCTATCGTGGGCCTGTGCTGAGTCATTAAAAAAGAAAAGATAGCAATTTCGAATTCGCTATGGACACGAGATCTTACGGCATCCCGGCTGGCGTTTTGTGCCGCCCGGGTCTGTTGCGTGATGGTTTGGACACCCTCACCCCGGAGCAGATCCATGCGCCCCGAGCTGCTGGGCCGGAAAGCTGTGCTCTGCGTTTGTCACGCGGGTCTCTCCCCATCCGCAGCGAGTCCACCCCGGCTCCACTCTCCACAGGCGTCACTGCTTGGAAAGGACCCCTCTCCAAAGTCTCAGGCCAGGGTGTGACTTGAGACAGGTCTTCGGACTCTTGCCTTGTGCTTGATTTTCATGCCCATCGCACTGTGTGGCCTGGATGTGTCGCTAAGATGCGGCTGAGCCTCGGCGCACACCGGTACCGGAACTGGCACTTTCTGGTTTGGTTTCTTGCCGTTTGCATCCTCAGGCGTTGCTTAAAAGACACCGTCACTTCTATCTGTCCCCAGTGTGGATTTCTCCACGTGCCCACGTATTTCCCAGTCCAGCCTGGGCTCCTGCCCCCCGCCCCTCCTTAGAGCAGCATGTGAAACAGATTCCACCACCACTGAAACAGGCGAAGATGCAGCTGGACTGGCATTCTTTAAAATAGGCTAAGTAGGTTAAAATAGCCTTTCTTCTTCTTCTTCTTCTTCTTCTTTTTTAAACAAAAGCAGTGCGATGTTTGCAGTTCCCTCTACCCTGGAGCGTCCTAGATTACTTCCTCTTTGCTATGAACCACTTGAATGAAAGGCTTTCAAACAACGCCCAGAGGTTAAGCTGGCACTGTCCTCAACCGCCAGAGCTACGGGCAACACGCCTCCGTGTGACCGCGGAATTAGAGACGAATCACATTCGTAATAAATGTAATCCCGCAGACTCTCTGACCGAATGGCGCTGAGAGCAGGAGCTGGCGGGGCCGAGTGCTTCAGAGGGAGGCCTGCCCAGCCGGCGCTGCGCAGCCAAGCGTCCCCTGGAACGGGGCGAGTGGCTAGTGCCCAGGTGCCCTTGGAAAGCCCGCACCTCCTTTTGTCTGGGCAATCTGCATGTGTCGCACGGTGTCTAGATGCGTGAATCCAGACCCTGAACATGGTTTGGAAACATCGCTGGAGGGCGAGGCATTCCAGAGGGCTTTTTCGTTCTAACGACCCCAGGCGAAGTGGGATGGGGACGCGCCCGCCTCTCCAAATACCGTGGTCAGGGGCTCACTCCTGTTTGAGACAATCCTTTGATTTATTTGTCTCGGCACTAATGCCAGAACCAACTGTATTACAGGCTGACTAATTGAGGCTTGGCAGCGCACGGCCCTATCAAAGGCAGCCCGGGCGCCGATCTGGGCTCCCAGGCCAGTGGGCTCTTAGTGGGCCTCCTGCCGCCCGCTTTCCAGCGGTGCGTGCCAGCCCGCTGCCTCAGCATCCCTGCAGCTGAGCCGTGCCTTGCTCTGCCATCGGTTCCAGAAGGAGCCACTTGTGAGCTATTAAAGACAGCAATGAAGTGCCTCGGTGACAGTGGTGATTCAGGGGAAGATGGAGGAACCATCTGGGAGGGCTTTCTCCCCTTTTCCACTGTGAGGGGTCTGTGAGCAGCACTACGGAGTGGGGGCGGGGGGATCCCGCGGCAGGACCAGGGTGGTGGGGACCTGCCAGCTCCTTCAGGGAAAGGAATGTGAAAGAACGTTTTAGGAGTTCACGGCAGCGACTTGAACCATATTCTTATGTGTTTACTAATTCAAGAATCCTATTTTCGAGGAATAACTCATTTAATAATAAGAACACAGCTATTTGATATAAGAGCAAATCATCTCAATGTTGATCTACAGATTTAATACAAAATGCACCAAAACCCAGCTGCCTTTTCTTTTTTTTAAGAAGTTGACAAGCTGCTGCTACATTCCTGTGTTGATCTGACAACTGAGCAAACCAAAACAGTCTTGAAGAAGGACCAATTTTGAGACTGCCACTTCTGGACTTGCTACAAGTTATAGGAACTGGGACTTAGCAATGTTGTCTGCCAAGCCATGAATGTAGAATGTCAGTTTATTTAGATGTTTCAAAACTGTTTTCTATATTTTTAAAATTAATAGACTTAATTTCTTTAGAGCAGTTTTAGGTTTATGGAAAACTGCAGAAAGCTCAGAGTTCCCAGTGCCACCCCACCCGTGTCACAGTCTCCCCCATTTTTACCATCTGGCATTAGTGTGGTACATTTGCTACAACTGATGAACCAAAATTGATACATTTTAATTAATTATAGTCTACCGTTTACATTAGGATTTGGGTTGTATAGTTGTATGGGTTTTGACAAATACACAACATCATGTGTCCACCATGATAGCATCATACAGAATGATTTTGCCACCCTAAAAATCCCTTATGCTCCCCCTATTCACTCACCCTTCCTTTCCCCCAATCCCTGGCAACCACTGACTTTTTACCGTCTCTATAGTTTTGCCTTTTCCAGAAAATCAAAGAGTTAGAATCATACGGTGTGGCTTTTCAGACTGGCTTCCTTCATTTAGCATAGGCATTTAAGATTCCTGTGTGTCTTTCCATGGCTGGAGAGCTCATTCTCATCGCTGAATAAGGTTCATTGGCTATACTGCAGTTTATTCATTCACTTATTGACGGGCGTCTTGGTCGCTTCCAATTTTTGGTAATTATGAATAACCATTCATGCACAGGCTTTTGTATGTACCTAAGTTTGCAGTTCATTTGAGTAAATACTCAGGAGCGTGATTGTTGAATTGATGGCGAATCTCTGCTTAGCTGTGTAATGAATTACCAGTCGTTCAAGTGGCTGAACTGTATTGCATTATTACGAGCCCTACATGAGACTTCCTATTGTTCCATATCTTCTCCAGCATTTGGTGTTGTCAGTGCTTTGGGTTTTAGCCATTCTGATAGTTGTTTACTGATATCTCATTATTGTTTAATTTGCAATTCCCTAATATATATGATATTGAGCATCTTTTTACATACTCATATGCCAACTGCATATCTTCTTTGGTAAGATGTCTGGTCAGATATTGTCTATTTGGGTTGTTTGTTTTCTTTTGTTTTATTTAATAACTTTTATTTTCAAATTACAGTCTGCATACAATATTATATTAGTTCCAACATGGTGTTTAGACATTTACGTAACTTATGAAGTGATCATCCTGTTAAATCTGGTACTCATCTGACGCCATACGTAGTTATTATAATATTATTGACTATGTTCCTTATGTTATACTTTACATCCCCATAACTATTTTGTAACTACCAATTTGTACTTCTTTTCACTCACCCCAAACGTCTTCCCATCTGGCCGTGGTCAAAATGTTCTCTGTATCTATGAGTTTGTTTCTGTTTTTCTGTTCGTTTTTTGTTCTTTAGATTCTACATGTAAATGAACTCGCGTGGCATTTGTCTTTCTCTGTCTGACTTATTCTACTCAACACGATACCCTCTAGGTCCATCCATGTTGTTGCAGAGGGCAAGATGTCATTCTTTTTTATGGCTGAGTAATATGCCATTGTATATGTGCACCACCTCTTCCTTATCCATCCATCCATGGATGGACACCCAGGTGGCCTCCATATCTTGGTTATTGTAGATAATGCTGCAGTTAACATATGGATTCACATGTCTCTTTAAAGTAGTGTTTTGGGTTTCTTTGGATAACTCTCCAGAAGTGGGATAACTGGATCTCTCTTTGTCTCTTGTTATAACCTTTGTTTTAAAGTCTATTTTGTCTGGTATAAGTATTGCTAAATTTTTTTGTTTGTTTTCATTTTTATAAAACATCTTTTTCCATCCCTTTCCGTTCAGTCTGTGTGTGTCTTTCGATCTGAAGTGGTTCTCTTACAGGCAGCAAATGTAAGGGTCTTGTTTTCTTATGTAGTCAGCCACCCTGTCTTTTGATTGGAACATTTAATCCATTTATATCTAAAGTAATCGTTGATAGATATGTAGCTACTGCCATTTATTCACATTTTTGACCTTTTTTTCTTTTTTCTTCTTCTTAAAAAAGTCCCTCCACATTTCCTGTAGTGCTGTCTTGTTGGTGATGAACTGCTTTAGCTTTTTCTTGCCTGGGAAGCTCTTTATCTGTCCTTCAATTTTAAATGACAGCTTTGCTGGGTGGAGTCATTTGGGTGGTAGGCGCTGGCTTTTCATCACTTTAACCATTTTGTGCCAATCTCTTCTGGGCTGCAAAGTTTCTGTGGAGAAATCAGCCGACAGTCTTATGGGAATGCCCTTGTAGATAACTAACTGCTTTTCTCTTTCTGCTTTTAAAGTTGTCTCTTTGTCGTTAACCTTTGGCATTTTAATCATGATGTGTCTTGGTGTGGGCCTCTTTGGGTTCATCTTGTTTGGGACTCTGAGCTTCTTGGGGTTATATGTCTATTTCCTTCACCGGGTTAGGAAAGCTTTCGGTCATTATTTCTTCAAATAG
>NW_011888969.1:1224306-1230228 GCF_000151845.1 Pteropus vampyrus | reverse complement strand
GGTTCATCTTGTTTGGGACTCTGAGCTTCTTGGGGTTATATGTCTATTTCCTTCACCGGGTTAGGAAAGCTTTCGGTCATTATTTCTTCAAATAGGTTTTCAATTCCTTGCTCTCTCTTCTCCTGGTATCCTTATGATGTGAATGTTGGTACACTTGACGCTGTCCCCGAGGCCTCGTATACGGTCCTCAGGTTTTTGGATTCTTTCTTCTCGTTGCTGTTCTGATCGGGTGTTTCCTGCTCCCTGATCCTCTGAATTGCTGCTTCGATCCTCTGCTTCGTCTAATTCACTGCCGATTCCTAAGGTCATCTTCGTGTCGGTCATTGTATTCTTCGTTTCT
Source organism: Pteropus vampyrus (assembly GCF_000151845.1). NCBI lineage: Eukaryota > Metazoa > Chordata > Mammalia > Chiroptera > Pteropodidae > Pteropus > Pteropus vampyrus. Next base: position 1,229,888 of record NW_011888969.1, on the reverse strand, counting down.
CACTGGTTCTTTTTTCTAGTTTCTATCTTTGTTAAGGTTCTCGCCGAGTTCATCTCCTCTTCCCCTTAGTTCATCGAACCTCCTTAAAACTAGTGTTTTGAACTCTGCATCTGGTAGATTGCCTGTCTCTATTTTGTTGAATTTTTTTTTTCTGGAGCTTTGTTCTGTTCTTTTATGTGGGACATATTTCTTTGTCTCCCCACTTTGGCTGCCTCTCTGCATTTGGTTCTATATATTAGGTAGAGTTGCTATGTCTCCCAGTCTTGGTAGAGTGGCCTTATGGAGCAGGTGTTTTGTGGAGTCCGGTGGTGCAATCTACGTGGTCCCCTGAGTTGAGTACTCCAGGCGTGTCCCTTGTGTGGCTCGTGTGTGCCCTCCTGTTGTAGTTGAGCCTTGTTTGCTATTTTTATGTCAATGAGAGGGCTTGACCCTGGGGCTGACTGGCTGTGAGGACTGGCCGTGGCAGCGGAGGAGGAGCTGTTGTGCACGGGCCGACCCCACGGAGCTGGATTTGCTTTTGCAGGTCTCTGGTGCCTGCACGGTCTGCCCTTTGAACGTGTTGTCCTTGGGTGTGGCCCTGGGTAGTACTCTGGCTCAGACCAAACCCGGCCACTGGGCATGCAGGCTGGGGCCTCCTGGGAGGGGCCTCTCTGTAGGCCAAGTTCAGCCACAGCCTGTGCCCTATTCGAGGCCACCTGGCATGAGCCACTAAGAGATCCGCAGGCGTTCACTGCCTGAGCTGGGCTTGGAGGTGCCTTAAGAGGCCGAGATATGATCTGAGGCCAGCTGCCACTAGTGCCGGGATTGGGGCTGCTCAGCAAGCGGTATGGGGGCATGCCGAGGCCAGATGCTGCTTGTTTGGAGTTTGTAAACCTGTGAGAGATTTTAGGAAAGCCTGCAGCAGGAGCCGAGACAGACCGTTTGAATGGAAAAGCCCTTGGCTTGGGCGGGTCTGCAAGCCGGAAGGGGCAGGGTCTCAGGGAATCACCTGGGCGGGGCAAAGGGAGTCAGCCAGGAGACTCAGATATGACTCCCACCTGTGTCTGCATGCTGAGTCGGGGAGGGCCCTACAAAGGGACAGTGCCCTCTGCCAGCACTTCTCTCCAGGAGAAAGCTGCCCCTCCAGCCCTCTCCCTGAAGCCAGACAACTCAGTTCCTCCCTGTGTGTTCCTGGTACTTTTTGAGCAGCTACCCCAGTGCTGGTGCTCAGAGCGAGTGAGTCCGTCGGTGGTAAGTCCGTGGGGGCCCTTTAAAAGGAATTCCAGGTGCCCTCTGTATCACTCCTTCACAATCCTGGCTGTTTTTCACAGCCAGAGGTGGGGGGACCTCTCTTCCTGGCACTAGAACTCAGGGCTAGGAGCCTGGTGTGGGGCTGGGAGCCTGGTGTGGGGCTGGGACCCCTCGCTCCTCCAGGGGAACCCCCCCACTGCCGAGATAGCCCTTCAGATTCCCAACTGCCACATGTAAGTGGGACCAGCCTGTTCCGTGTCTCTGCCCCTCCTATCAGTTATAGGACTTCTGTTCAGCTAGATTTCACATGGTGCTCAATGATGGTTATTCTGTAGTTTGGTTGTAATTTTGATGTGGTCATGAGAGTTGGTGAAGGCAGTGTCTACCTACTCCGCCATCTTGACCGGAAGCTCCAACTTAGTTTTTTGTTTGTTTCATAGGTTATATTTTGGGTGTTGTATCGAAAAAGTCATCACAAACCCAAGGTCACCTAGATGTCCTCCTATGTTAATGTCCAATTTGTGTTTTACATGTAGACATATGATCTCTTTTGTGTTAATTTGTGTGAAAGGTATGAAAATTAATTTAATCTGTGACTAATTTTTTTTTTTTATTATATGTTTTTTTTTTTATTATGTGTCTTCCTCTCCTGCAGCGCTGGGCATTGTGCTTGCAAAGAGTACACGCTCCGCTCTTTAACGAATTAATGAAAAGATGCTTGAGTGATTACTACTGAAACCGGATTATATACTTTAATTCTTTCGCTAGGAAGACTTAGAGGAAGGATTGGGAGATAGACCAGTGTTTTTTTAAAGCCTGGGAGCTATTTGCTCAGCGAAGCTATAGAGGAACCCCCTGGTTGAAGCGAGGTGGGGGCGCTCCTTGCTCCGGAAGGCCCTTCCCCCCCACCCCCCAACTCCCACTCTGTGCTCTGTGCTTGGCAGAACTGTTTTGAGAAATGCAGACCATCTTTTGCAGATGAGCCTTGTCTGGTTTCACACGGCTAGTTGGGACAGGCCCAGGGTCAGAACCCACATGTCCTGAATCCCAGGCTGGCACTCCTTGGTGCCTAGAAAGGAACCCCTGGTTGTGTGTCTTTGCCCATAAACCATGCTCCCCGTACTGCGAGTCTTCCCCCTTTCGGCACTGCTGGTGACAATCAGGAGAGCCTCAGAGATGATCTTGTATTAATTTTGTAGTCAAGCACATGGATGCCTGGAGGGGCGAAGTGGTTTTGGAGGTCGTGCACATGAGTTCATCTGGGTGGTGCTTCTGCTGGCCTCAGGCAGATGCAGTCAGACCCAGCTGGGAATGGGGTCGTCTGGAGGCTCAATGGGACATCGGCCTGGCTGGACCTCCCTTGCTCTTCATGTAGGTCTGAGCATCTTTTTTCCATGTGGCTCTTCATGTGGCCTTTCTTTGTAGTCTCTTCAGCAGAGTGGCTGGTCCTCTTTATATGGCAGCTCAGGGCTCCAGGAAGAAGGCTTGTGGGAAGGCCCCATGGTGCAAGGGCTTAGAAAGCCCCTGCTTGAGGATGCCCCACTGGCCAAAGCAACTCACGTGACCAAGGCCAGGATCCACGTGGAAGGAGACTGCAGAATGGCAGAAATACCGAGAGGCATAGTCCCCTGGGGCCACCGATGGAACTGTCCCCCAGTGAGACAGCATCACGCATTTATGCTGTGTGGCTAAAGCTTACGGTAATGTCCGATGGAGCAGCTAGAGACGAGGCCAGAAAGGTGGCTGCAGCCAGCCTGGGAAGGCCTCTCACTGCATTCGGGGGAGTTGGATGCCATCCTGCAGACCGATGACAGGAGCGGCAGATGTGTCCGGGCGGGCGGGGGCACGCATCCCCCGCGTGGTCAGGTTAGCTCAGGGGACGTGGGTGGAGGGAGACTTCTGGGGACCAGTGAGATGATCTGGTAAGGATGGCAGGGATCGAGGAGAGAGGTGATAGGTACCCGGGGTGGGGCAGCTGTGGGAACGGGGAGGAATGGGTGGTTCAGGGAAAACTTGGGAGAAAGACCTATGGGGCAACTCGTGGGCCAGAGGGGCACAGAGAGGGGGTGACAGCTACAGGAGATCGCTTCCGTGACACGGGGCGGGGGACAAGGCTGCTCTCTGGGTGGACACCGCTCCTCCATGAGTTCGGGCTGTTTCTTATCAGACAAATATTTTAGGTAGAACTCATGGCCGTGACATAATGTAGATCCTGAAAATGAGAAAACGATTTCTTGACACTAAAAATATGAAAGCTTGGTGACGAATGTTTACCGAGAACTCTTAAACTGTCCGCAAGCTGGAAGATACAAAACAGAAACCTTAGAAAATAGGATCTAGCGTCGTAAACCTCAGGTCCCGGGGCCCATCAGGTGTCATGGGGCGGTGGAGGCTCCTTCTTGCTTCTCCCTGGTAGGGTGTACACGTCCGCGGTCTGCCTGGGACCGTCCCTGGGGCCAGAGAGTGGCCAGGACTCAGGGCACAGCCCCCAGAGCTGCAGGGGACGGGGCTTGGAGCCTTCCTTTCGCCCACGCCCACGCGGTGCTTGCCGAGGAGGCTACGGAGTTATGGATCCCACCCTTTGTCCTCCTGCCTCTAAGAACAAAGGCTGGGGATCGGTAGGGGTGGGGTGGGTGGAGTGGGGGGCTCTGACCACTTCCTTCCTTGCTTTGCTTGGAAGGGTCTTGGGAAGGTGACAGAGAGCCACTTGTTGCACGTGCTGGCCGGGCGAGCGCACGCGTCGCTGTACCGCCGTGTCACCGTTCCTGGGGCTTCGCTGTCGGCAGCATTGGGGAAGCAGCGGGCGGCTTAGGGGGCGCTGTGCCCAGGCCCTCTTCGCATGAGGGCTTCCTTTCCAGGCTTGGCACGTGAGCGGTGTGGTGGGGACATGTCCAACGACCTTCAAATGGATCCGAGGGTTGAACTGGACGTTAAAAAAGGGCATTGTCCAGGAAGCGTGGTGAGGTCACCGGCCGGCCCAGCTGGGCGGCGTGGGGTGTGCAGACTCCGCACCCTGTGTCCGGCGCTCGAGTGCCCCACACCGTCTCGCTCAGGTGACCCGGGCGTCAACGTGGTCCCGGTTAATCGTGCTAGAAACGCCAGCTCGTCATTTGATCGCTTGTGTTTCAAGGATGAAGGGACTCCTCGTACTGTGATTCGAACGGCATTTCTTGTGCTTTGGAAAGTCTCGTTTCTGATTCTAAATATGAGAGTCAAGCCTGCTGGCCCCAGTTAGGCGACATGAAGTGATTTCAGCTCTGCCGGTTGAGAGTGATCGAGGGCTTCCCTGAGTCTGAGGGACTCTTAGGAATTTGTTCTCTGGGATGCAGAGAGAAAGGGGTGCCCAGCGTCCACTAGTTGGTCTGATTTTAAATTTGGGGAAATATGGAGCGTTTGTTGTGATTGACTTACAGGCAGTGGATTCCTCTAATAATGGCAGGAACACCCGATATGACTCTGAAGTAATTGTGTATGCTGCTGTCTCTCTGAAATAAGATCGCACTTAATTAATAGAATTTCCCAGCTGAAAATCTCATTCAATTTTCATGTATCACCATGCTGCATTCCAGACTCTACATATTAACTCTTTTCTTAATATTTTTTTTGGGAGAAAAAACATCATTCAGATTTGATCTATTTTGGAGAAAATTCCACTTTATTGAGAACTAGATTGAAAAGAAACTCATGTGGTTTTGGAAATCGGATCATTTCCAATGAATATCAAAAAAAATTGCAATATGGCATGTGTATAAATGTGGACGAGATAAAACTTCTGTTTTTAAGTTGCTAATATGATGTTTCTTAATATCTGTCAAAACGAAATGCTCTTTTAAAGCCCATACACGCCACACGCACTCTCATGGATGGCGTGATTCTAATTTCTTTTGCTACCCGAAAGTTGCAGCCAAATTAAATTAATACATAAGAGACTCGTTTTGTTCGGCTCTTGCTGTAACTACTTCTGTTCCTTGAAAGGCCTTTCTTTTTCCTGACTTCCTTATCTGAAAAGGTTTCCCATGTCTTCGTACAAGTGGTTGTCATGCTTTAGAAAAATCACAAGCAGCGAAAAGTCAGAGTTGTCAGTTCAGAAGACAGTGCTTGTTCCACTGGGTACTACTGCGCAAGCGATGCTCGCAAACGATCTTTAGAAAAAAAACAGGACGGCAACGGGGGCAGAATGAGGATGGAAAGGGCTGCCGGCTTTCTTCTCAGCGAAGGCTGGCAGCAGGAGCCCGCAGAAGCGGGACGCCTATCAGATAGGTCATCTGTTGGGTAATGAAGACTAGCAGACAGGAGCCGGGCCGCGGGGGCAGGTGAGGCTCGCTCTCGGAGGGCGGGGGAGCCTGGAATGG
>NW_011888969.1:1210111-1223616 GCF_000151845.1 Pteropus vampyrus | reverse complement strand
AACGCCTGTGAGTTTGGCCCTTCCAACACGGAGACCCCAGCCCTGGTCTTCTATCTACTCAGGAGAGTGTGGGAGACAGAGCAGGGGCCTTTCAGCCAGACTCACTCGGGCAAATGCCCCCGCGATGCAGAATTTTTGAGGTGGATCTTTTAAGAAACACACTGCGACCACATGGACCAGGCTGTGTCTCCCAGGAGCCGACCGCTCTGGTCGGCCTGCTGGAGCCCATAAGGAGCACTTGGGCTCAGTGAGGAGAGTCAGTCATCTCTCCTGTGTTGGCCGGCTGGGGCACATGCCCGTGGCCGCGGCGGCCAGCGTTTCATGCCCTTGGACCACTCAGCCGGAGAACTGTGGGTGGGGACGGGCGCCTGGATGTGGCGCTGGCCATTCATCAGCGGCCGTGGCCGTGGCCGGTGCCTCGCACGCACACATGCATCATTCATCAAGCCCGCCCTCCTTCACAAACAATCTGACGGACTATGATTCTTTGCTTTCTGCCTCCCGACGTGCAGGCCCGGCCAGGGGACCCAGCAGTAAATATCTATCTTAAACAAATTGCTGTCAGCGCCAAGTCACCAGGGGCATTTAAGAGGGAATTAGGAATTAAGAATTTGTGGCGATGGGTAATAAAAGATGGATTGGCTTATTTGCGTGGCTCTGCAAATGTGTGCATTAAAATAGGTGGGGAAAGCTAAAATAGGACAGCAATTATGCTTCTCAATAGGTCGTACCCCGTTATCTGGCAATTAATTTGCTAGTAACTTTGTTAAAGCAGTGTGTGTATGTGTGTTTATATCTATGTCTAATCTACATGTATATGTATATGTAGCCATTTCTATCTATTTATCTGTCTCTGTCTCTATCTATATACCTAGTATGTATCTCGTACACATATTACTGTGTACCGTGTATATATAACTGCACAGGTGTAGTATGCATTATGTACACACATATTAGAATGGGGAAATTAAATATTAGCGTGTATCTTAGAATGGGGAAATTAAAACAAATAGATGCTAACTGTACATCTTACTGTAGTAGCAATAGTTTGGTGATCCAATGACTATGCTTTGCAAAAGAGACACAGTACATCTTTGCTTTTATATGTGCAGGTTGTTTGAATAATTTAAAATTCATATCGAAAAAGTCTGTGTGCCCACATTTTAGGATTTAATCTTTCTGGCAATCTAAAAGAAAAATAAGTTAACCGGCGCTAAATAGCTCGATTATTCTCGCTGTCTGTATTTTACGTGCTGTCAACACTCTGCGATAAGGAGATTATGATATTTAAAATCAGGCTTACACATGTATTTTCTACTTTTTAAGCCAGAAAACCCTCCAAATTGCTAGGCCTAAATTCTTTAATCTTCCTGCTTAGGCCAAAAGGTGAGCTCATAAAAAAAGACCCTCCGTGCTCCACCGTAAAGACAGGCTTCGGGAAGTGGCGGCTTGGGTGTGCTGTGCACCTCTGTCCTGGTGCCTGCTGGCCTGGAGGGGGCTGGGCCGCGAGCGCCTTTCCTGAGTGGACTCGTGTCCTGTGTGGACCAGGGACGGGGGACGAGGGATGGGGGATGAGGGGTGAGGGACGAGCCTGGTTTATGTTGGAGAGAGTCCATGAGCGGCCAAGACCGAGCACCCACTTCACACCGTGAGAGAGACGGACACGGTAAAGTTGGGGAGCACGCCAACCGCCTTGGCTTCCGCTACCCTGTTGGCTCCCGGCCGCTCTCAGGCCTCTCCTCGGCCCTGGTGCCTCCTTCTACCTCCGCCCGGTGCCTGGAGATGATGAACTTATTCAAAGCTATTTGTGACAGCACCTTCCTGTTGCTGTGCTTGCGGTTCAGCAGAGAGCCTTTGATGTTTCGATCAGATGAGTTAGAGAAATGTGGACATTTCAGTCTCCAAGAAAGGGCTGATTAGGAAAATACTGTTGGGGCAGCATGGAGCCCCTGGTGCTTTGAGCTCTGGCCCCCTGGGGAAGGGCACCTGGAGGCTGCTCCCCAGACCTCCCCGGCACCCATGGGCTGGACAAAAGGGTCGTGACAGGGCAGTCCAGGCCTGGTCCTCGAGGGGCTCCGAGGAGAGGTCACCTCCCCAGAGCCACCGCCTTCCTGGCCTGAATGTGGGGGTGTGGCCGCATGCCTGGGACCCCTAAGTCTGCGCTCTCACCCTCAGGACCACCCCCGCCCGCCGGCTCCAACAGGGCCTGCTGCTCCCTTCTTTGATGCGCACGCGTGCACACACACTCATATATGCACACGCGCACGCACTCACAATGCGCAAGCACACGTGCATGCACACACTCACACACATGCGTGCATACACGCACACACTCGCCCACGCGCGCACACACACTCACACACAAGCGCATGCACACACTCTCACACGCACACTCACACGCATGCACTTCTGCTCCTTTCAGCGGCGGTCCCGCCTCTTTTCCCTTTCCAGGCTCACGTCGCTCCATCCTCTGCGCACGCCCCCAGCCCCGACTCCCCACACCTCTGCGGCCCACCCCTCCCCCACTGCCCCTCGCCACGCCTCCAGCGGCCTCCCTTCTGCTGAAATCCATGGGTGCTGGGACGTTCGGTCTCCCCTGGAGCCCGCGCGCCCCGTCCCTGCCCCACTCTCTTTCTCTCTCTCCCTCGCCCCCTCCCCCGCTGCCCCTTCTCAGGCTCCGTGGCCGCCTCTGCTCTGCCTTTCAGAGTTGGGCTCCTCGGGGATCGTCCTCTGCTTCCCTCTTGCTCTCCGCAAGGTCCCTGGCGGTGCCATCCCCTCCTGGGTCCGATGACCACCTTGCCCAGCCCCGCTGCATGGCTGACTGCCCGCGGACCGCCAAGGCTCTTGGGCATCAAACCACAACATGTCCAGGGTTCATTCTCTCACCCCGGGCCTCGGGCAGCTCGAGAGGCTGCACCAAAATATCCCAGACGGGGGCCGTGGACAGCACCGTCCTCCGGAACGGTTCTGGAGGCCGGAGGTCCCAGATCCGGGCTCCGTGTCTCTCGCGAGCCTCCTGGGTGAGTTTTTGCGGTGTCCTCACAGGGTGGCAGGTGGGAGCGGACTCCTGGGGCCTCTTTCATAAGGGCACGAGTCACGTTCACGAGGGCCCCACCCTCATGGTGTCATCTAACCCTAATCGCCCCAAAGGCCCCTCCCCCCAACGCCACCACACTGGGTGTTGGGGCTTCGACATTCGGATGAGCGGGGTCCCCAACATTAGCCCGCAACACCCAGGCCCGGAGGGAACCGGAAAGACGGGGAGAGTGACGGCGAGGGCAATGTCGCGGCGCACGCCCTCGCCCCGTCCTGGCGCTCGGCTTGGCCGTCTTCCTGGATGCCTTTCCTTTCCTGCCCGTGCCATCCAAAGGCCCGTCAGTTCACCTGCGTGTCCTCCCCCTCTGCCACCGCGCCAGTCTGGGCCACCGTCACCTCTTCCCCAGACTCCGAAGCACCTCTCACCCGGCTGCCCTGCTTGCCAGCCCTCTTCTGGTCCCCACAGCATTTCGGTCATGTCCCATGTCCTCAGATAATGTCCGGATGACATAAAGTGGCCTCTGGGCCCGCCCCTCTCTCCTTCTCCTCGCCTCTCCGGCCTCCTCTGTCCCCCACTTCTGCAGACCACCCACAGGACTCTGTCCTCCGGGGCCTTGGGCTTCTTCCCCGACCCCAACTTTGACTGGTCAGCACGTCCCGAGGTCTCAGAGCAGCGTCGTCCCCAAGGAGCTTCGGGGTTCCTCCTATGCTTGGCCGCGCGCCCTTTCTGCGAGCATCCTCGCCCCTCTGACCACCCGAGCTCTGCCCTGACCACGTAGAGTCGCCGTTGATTTGTCCTCCCCGCCGCGTCTCCCACCAGCTGGCTGTGGCATCTTCGTAGTCGTGTGTTGCTCACCAGCGGCTGCTGAGTGCATAAGCCCAGTTCCCACCAGGTCCATTTCCAATCTAAATGCCTCTGGATTTAACGGGCAAGATGTTCTTGCGGAGTTTTTCGTGGAGACCTTAGTTATTAAATGACGAAACATGTCTGCGATAAAGTCAGTTGTTTTAGGAAGTGACTTTAAAAACTAAAATTCTTCATTGGAGAAAGAAAGTGAATCTACCTGTGTCCCAGGAGAAGGACATGTGCCCGTTGTCATCCTGGTTCCCTTCCTCCTCGTCTCACCAGCGGCCGGCTGTGACCAGCACCGTCCACAGGCTCCTATGTACGGTGCGTCCTGCTCCGCTGCCCCCTCTCAGGTGCCCTGCGAGGCCGTGTTCACTCCCATTTTACAGATGAGGAAACTGAGGCTCAGAGATGTTTCCATCCAGGTCTGGCCGACTCCAGTGGCCGCAGTCTTGGCCAGCATTCTGTCCCCCCCTTATCTCTCCGGTTCGCTCCCCAGGCTTGTTTCTGGAAGGGGGTGTCCCATTCGTCGAGACCTTGGCACCTGGGGCTGGGCGGTCATGCACGTCAGCGCCCAGGGCTGGAGACAGAGAGATGGCAGCTGTCCTAGTTCTCACGGTGCTCACGGGGCGGGGGTTCAGCAGCCCTCGGCAAGGACGGGGCGACAACATTCGGTTGGTGGGACGAAGGTCAGGGGGGCTCACCTAGACGCCGGGGAGGGCTTAACGGAGGGAGGTCCCCGGGGCTGAGGACGAACGGTTGGGTAGATGCTGGCGAGATGAGCCGGGGAGGTGGCCCAGGCACCCGGGTAGAGAGGCTGGAGTGCTGGGGCCACCAGGCAAGGGGGGCGACAGTGACCAAGAGTGAGGCTGCAGGGCCAGCCCCCGCCCCTGAGGACCGGGCATGCGACACGGTCCAGCCCAGCTGGCCCTTCCCTGCATCCCCGGCAGTGAGCAGCCCTGAAGCCACACACACAGGGCTTGCAAACCTCGGTGTGTGTCAGTCACCTGGGAGCTCGCTCTAAGGACAGAGCCCTGGGCGCCCTCTGTAGCTTCTGGTCCAGGAGGCCATCAGAGGGGCCTGCATCTGGACTAGCTTCCCAGGAGTTGGCGACTCAGGTGGCCCCGGGCCTTGCGCTGAGAGTGGCTGACTCTGTGGTGACGCAAGGTCCTAGGGAGATAGCGGGCTGCCCGCCTGCTGCCTTCGGGGCCGTGGTGCTGGATGGGCCCCGTTAGTGAATCCCATCTTGGCGGCATGAAAGCCTGTCTGCGCTTCGGAAGCGCCCTCCCTTTCTGTCACCTGGGAGGGATAACGCTGATTTAATCTCTTACGGAATAAAATTATTAATGTAATATTAATAAATGTATGTGTTAATAATTTAATAAGTCTTGTAAGTAATATAAATAATATTATAGATAATAGTAAGATTTAATGTCTGGGGTGAAGGGGGCGTGGAGGGCTGGAGAAAGCTGAGTCTCCAGATGCTCACCATGGGAAACGGAGAGCGGGCAAAGCGCGTGTGCGTGCGTGCATGTGTGTGTGTGTGCACACGCACATGTGTGCATGTATGTGCATACAAGCGTGCGTGTGTGTGCGAGTGCATGTGAGTGTGTGCGTGTGCGCGTGTGTGCATGTGTGCGTGCATGTGTGAGTGCATGTGTGAGTGCATGAGTGTGCATGCATGCATGCATGTGGGTGTACGTGTGTGTGCGTGTATGTGTGCGCACGCGTGTTGGGGACATGAGGGAAAAGCCTGTTTGGCTCTAGGGTAGGAAGAGTCTCTCGGGTGGGGGAGGGAGGCTGGGACGCGGCCGCCTCTTCCGTCTGGGCGGTTCCTGCCGTCAGCTCTCAGCTCCGCCCCCTGAGCGGGGTCCCCGTCTCTGGTCCCTACTCCACCACTGGATGTGGCAGCCCACGTCCCAGGGACGGGAGCTTTTGAAGCCGGTCTCTGTGGATCGGATTCTCCTCGCTCTCGCCTGCTAAGGGGACCATCCTGGGTCTGTCCCCAGTTCCCAGAGCAGAGACCCCAGCACCCCCTGACCTGGCGCCGGCTGCCTCCGCCCTCGGTGCGCTGGGCAGATGCTCCTGCCGCTGGTGTGGCGCCCCGGCATCCCGTTAAGCCCGGCGACGGGCGCATCCGCACTCAGCACGCCTTCCCGCAGACCGCTGAGTCGTTAGCAGAGACGAGATGAGCCCAGATGTGGGAGGAACGTGGCGGCGCTTCGCGGACCCCGCTGGGACAGGGAGCGGCCGCGTGTGTGTTGAGCTGAGGCCAGGAGCCTGCCGAGTCCGCTCCTTGAGAAAGGAGAGGCTGACGACACGTGAAGAGGGTGGGGTGGGAGGAGGGGGCGCGCTGCATCCCAGGTGTCTCTTCTGCCCTCCGAGATGCCCGGCGTGGTGACGTCCTGGCCTTGCCATGTGCAGGAGGGGTCCAAGAGGGGGCTGCAGCATCGGGGTCACCTTCGGCTGGTTATTTAACACCCCGAAGCTTCTGTTTTCCTATCTCTAAAAGGGACTAACAGATGTTCCCACTCCCAGAGGACTGTGAGAGCGAAGGCGGGAACCTGTGTCAAGGGACGTTATTCACACAGCCTTGGTGCAGAGAAGCCTGCTCATTCACCTCCAGTGCCCCTGCCTCAGACTCCGTGTTTGGTTTTGGCAGGATTTGGCTTCAAATGCATGTGTTTCCAGTGAAATCTTGAAATAAAAGTTCTGGGTTTTTAAAATGTCTTTTTTTAAAAAAATTTTTATTTATTTTTAAATATAGTGAATTAGAAAATAGTACTGTTCTTTGTGTGGTATCAGATAATCAATGGCTTTAGAAAAAGTAGTGGGAAAATGGTCACAAATGATATATACTCAGGATTCTGAAAAAAAAACAGGTATTTTTACAAAATTTCATGAAACGTTTGCATTAGAATCTTATTAACAATAGCCACCTTCATTGCACAGCATGTTGATAACACGATTCATTGCTCATTGAGATGTGTCCCAATTTGGATCACATGGGGATTCGCCATTTCCAGAACAAAGGTAAGTGTGAAGAGGGGACCTTGTCTCTCTCTCGTGGGGATGGTAAAGATTTACTGACGATACAGAGAAAAGGGCCAGCGATTGCAACACTGAACAAACCGAGGTGCCCAGACTCACGCTGGGCAAGTGACCATGAAACGTCGTTTTATATTTTCGGAATAAAAATGAGCATCACTTCGGTGATTCCTCGCTCCCTCAAGTAGCAGTGGCATGCAGTTCGTTTGGCCATGCGCGCCTGAAGACGTCGCTCACGTTCGCACGCCTATGCTGGGATTCAGGTTTTACTAAAAGGATCGCATCCTCCTTCGCTGATCTCCTCCCCACCACTCCAGGTGACATAGCACTGGACAGGTGTTTCTCTGGGTGCTCAGTGTGTTGAATGGAGGAGGGAAACTGTTTTCACCTTGACGATTTTTTGTTTATTCAGTTCTAGGTCTCACTCGTTGATTTGTTCGATCTTCGTAAGTTTAAACATTGACGAAGGACCAGTGAGCAAGTAGCAACCAATAATTGAAGCCCAAGAAGGAGAATCATTCATTGATATTTTCCCCCATGTATTCATTCATTTCTTCAACAGCCTGCCTTTGGTGAGCGAGGCGTGCGCCCTGTCCCCCAGCGCTCCCAGCCTATTGGTGACGTTGAGGCTCAAGGAGACACTTCTGATCGTGCACAATAACCGAGGGCCCACGAGCTCGAAGGTGACGCTGGGCTGGGACTGCTTCATTCTGCGGGGCCAAGGCCGTGGCAGGAGGGTGGAGCTGAACCACGCTCGGGGTGGGGCGACAGCTTGGTCGGGGTGAGAACTGGGCGTGAGGTCATCCTCGGTCCCGAGGTTAAGAAATAAAACGTAGTTGTTTAGAGCCTCAGCGATCACCACCGCGGGATTCGACAACGTGCCTGAAAGGTTTCTGTCCCTCTCTCTTCTGACAGGAATTTTCTCGGTAGGGAAATATGGTGGCTGGTCCTAACAGGGCCCTGTGTCACCATGGCCTAGTAGTGTTTAAGCCACCAGGAAGGAGGGGACGCATTGGCAAGATCCTGGGGCCACCCATCTCCCCCCCTGCCCCAGAGGGCTGAGCTTTAGCTGAATCCTCAGGTCCAGGGCTGACCCGAGGGCTCCGTCAAGAATTTGCGCGACACACGTTCACCTTTGTCCTTTCTTCCTGCATATCTCTCTCTCTCTTTCTTTCTGGTTTACTGTTTCCTCCCATTTAAAGGCACGCGTTCATCACAGAAAAAAGTGAAACTATGGAAGAGTAGAGTGAAGGAAAAAACAAACAAAAGATGCATCCTCCACGTGGTAATAAGGGCCGTTAATATTTTGGTGTTATTTTTTCAAGTCTTTTTAGCAAATAATCTTTATTGCACATACCTATGACCGTGTGCTATGCACACAGAACACTTTGTATTCTGCTTTTTTATTCGGTATCATAAGCTCCTTCCATGGTTAGAGATGTTCTTTAGGCGTGAAGAGCAGACATGGAAGGGCCAGGTCAGAGAGCACGAATGTCATTAATATTCTTGGCAAAGACGCCACACGCATCTCTGTGCCCGTCTCCACCACGACTAGGCGTGAACGAAGGTGCCATAATCGCAACCCAACCAGGTAACTAACTCACGAACGAAATAAACCTGTCCAGGTGCGACAGACCATTTATTACAATTTAAGCTCCACCCAGATGGAGACACCTGTCTTTTCTGGTTTGTTTATTTTTTCATTAACGTGTCCCGATCATCTGGAACCAGCACAGAGTCGGCACCGAGAGAGCAGTGTCGGGATGCGATGCACCTTCCAGACTGTCCCAGGTCTGGGCGGGGAGGCGCCAGGGCCAGTCACTCGGGCCGGGTCCAGGCCGCCCTCTGCCGTCCGTGGGCATTGCAGCTAGTGCTCCGTGGGGAAACGGGCTCTGCCGCGCGTGGGCTCCCCGACAAGTGCATCTGGGACGCGTTCCGCTTTCTGTTCCCGACTCATCTGGGTCTCAGGTGTGGCAGGGATGCCTTGCTGTGGGGCCACGAGGCCGGGAGGTGCCGGCGCAGGGGAGGCCCTGCAGGTGAGGGCACAGGTGGCCGAGGTGGGCCCAGCACGTGCCGGGGCATGTCCAGCACCAAGAGCAGACCCCCGGCGAGACCTAGGGGAGGCCACCCCTGCTTTGGCCTCCCTTCCGGCTCGCGGTCACCGACACACATGTACCCCCCCGGGACTTGTCCTTCCCCTCCGGCCTCTTCCGACTGGCTGTCCGGCCTCCGGCCTCAGCATAAACACCTCCGCCCCGGTAAAAAGCCCCTTCTGGTCTTGTGTAGCATCTGAGCACAAAGCCGCCTCTGCTACCGCCCGTATCTTGTGATTGTCCGACACAAGTCTGATCGTCCGATGCCCTTCATCTTCGTGTCTGTGTTTTGACAGCCTCCCCCAGGTAATTCTTAGTGCGCTGAAGCCCGAGAGCCCTCGGCCTCTTCTGGGGCTTAGAAGGCCACCCGGAGTCCCTGTGGGCGAGCCACCTCCCAGGATCCCAGCGGATTTCAAAGTGTGACCACGGCTAGCTCGGGCCCGTGTTCACAGTGGCAGGCCCATGGCCGTGACTCACCTCGCCCTCCGTGGTCCCCCGCAAGGAAGGCTGTATCAAGGCAGAACTTCTTTTGTTTTGTTTTGTTACTTACATAAACTGTAAAAGTTTTTTTTTTTTTAATACAACAAAATGAAAATAAAGGGTAAGTTATAAATGCCACCTCTTAATAGGACGGCATGAAATTGGAGCGGTACATCATTGACCGCTGAAAAACTACTTTCATAATTGTTTTAATTTTCTCTCTTGGTGTTATGAAGACCTTTACCGCACACAGTTCTGTGTTAGCACCTTTATTTGTAATGAAAGGCGGGGGTTGGGGGGGCGGGAAGAAAATCGAGGCTAAAACATGGCCCAGCTTCTGACGGCAGCAAGTAAAGCGAGACTCTCACCCAAAGGCATTTTGCACACGCTCGATGCTGTGAAGAGCAAGATCATTAAATCCTTCTCTCTTTGTATGTGAGCCCCTCCTCTTCCTCCCGAAGATTTCTTGAACAGACCCCCCCGAGATCTACACCTGGCATCATAATGAACCTGCGGAAAGAGGTAACTAAAAGTCTGAGCCATTGATGTTTCGGTTTTCAGAAGCAGTTGCTCGCGAAGACCTCCTCCTGGATTTTTTCCAGTCCTGATGAAAAGGCTTGCTTTTTGCTAAAAGTCAAAAAAATGTTTGTCCCTTAGAAAACTAAATTTTCAAAGGCTTTTTTATTTTGGCTGTCAAAATCAGTAGATTGTTGGATTTCACAGGTTTAAACAAATCTCTGTTTTCTTCATTTTCAGGAGGAAGATTTGAGATTGCACTGCATTTTTTTAAATTTTTTTAATTCTTTTGCAGTTGGGAACACGGCAGCACATACGACGCCACGTGGGGGGCGGGAGATGGGCGGCCGTGGATTCTGGTTGTTTGCTGTTCACTTCAAAGCAGCCTCCTTTTCGGAATAAAAATCAGGGGAGACATGATGACTGAAACATCTACCTACTGACCAGGCGGTAGGCGGTGACGATCATTCAGAGGCTATTTTGTCACCGATTAGAGGACTCGTTTTTATGTTATGTTGACTCTTCCGTGAGTCCTATAAATGAAGACTGAGCAGCAAAATGCCAGGCCCTGCGCCCCTGCTCCCGCAGGTGGCAAAGATTTTAGACACGTTGACAGCCTCACGCCCCCCACTTGGAGTGGGCGAACGTTGGAGGTGAGGAGGCTTTCTGCTAAAAAGCCCCCACTTAAACCCAGGGGCCTGACTCAAAGCCAGTTTATCAAAAGGCTCCGCGTCGGGACGTACTGTGACTGCTGGGGTAAGGCTTTCGACCTGGAAAAATCCAGAGTTACCACGTGAGCTGAGGCTGCAAGGACACGGGACGCCTGCCTGTGCCGGCGTGGGTGAACTTAAAAAGTCATCTGCGCGTCTGTCTCCGAGTGCATTGTGGGGGCGCCGCTCGTGCTTAGAAGCCACGTCACATTTCAGAGCGGCCAGCACCGTCACCTTCTCTCTGACAAGCCCGGGGCTGGACAGGCCCTGTTGTTTTTGTTAAACAGCCAAATATCCGCCGAACCGAAGTCGGGGCCTGACTTGAATGATACTGTTTATGAATTAAAAAAACGAGGTGTGAGCTGACTCTCTTGGGACTTGTAAATGGATTCTACCCCAAGTGCAGAGCAGGGGTCTGAAGCCGGCCTTGAGCGCAGGCGGCCGGGGAGGTGGCTTTCTAAAGGGAAAACATTCACTGAGATGTGTAAGCTTCAGTAACTGGTGGAAAAAAAAAAAATCATGAAAAGCCCGCGATTTTGGAATGCTGCCTCGGACGGCCGTTCTCCCAGCCGAGTTACATCCCACCGTGAATCATCACCAGATGGAACTCACTCCGTGCACTTATTTCTCTTTGATTTGAAATGAACGGGACTGCAGCTCTGTTGCGGGTGGCGGGCACGGTGATCGCTTCGAGTCCCGATCAAAAGCAGGTCGATGGCGTGTCACGCGCCATCGATCCGGCGGGTCACACGGGTTGGCTGTGGGCTCAGTCCGCTTGGCTGCCTCCTAGTCAGCTCTTCCTCCTGGTCATACTCGGAGCCCAGTCTCTGTTGTCCCTTGTGCACGTTTAACATCATAAGGACACTTCCCGTCACGGAGGAAAAGTTTCCGTATCGATGACGCGGGTGCCGGAGGGCAGAGCCCGAGGCCGGAGCTGACCGCATGCAGCTTTCGCTCGACTCCGTCCGCGCAGGCACGTGACCGGCTGCCCCTCCGGCTCCGTCCGGGGCCGTCTTGGATTGCCGAGAGCTGTTCATCTTTCGTTTCCTTCATCTTTGAATCCAGAGCAGTTTCCCCAAGCAAGTGGCCTGCTGGCGGCGGGGGTGCGAGATGAAACGCGTGGGGTCCCTTTTCCTGCTTCCTAAATTATTCCCGCAGCTCAGACATTAGCGATCTTTTCACTGTTTCGGAAAATCCGTGTTGGCCAAAGCGGGCACGGGATGATAGGGGCTGTCCTTGACTTCTGACCGCCGGGTGATCGTGGGGTTATAAATAAACGCTGCCCTCAGGGTCTCCGACCACCAGGCTGCCCTCCCGACTCTCCCTCGTGCGGGACAAGGAAAGGACGAGCTGGCACCGGCAGCGGCCAGCTGACTCTGTGGATCGCTTAGAACTAAACGCCAAGCAGAGCGGGAAGGTTGGGAGCCTCCTGGACTGATTCTGGGAGCCCTGCCCAGGCCTTTGTGGGTGCATCTTAACTGTGATTGGTAGAGAAGGAACTAACCCCTTCAGAGAAGTTCTACGGTCTCCTGTGCGGGATGGGTGGTCTGGCCTCTAGAATCTTCTCTCTGACCTTGCTTTTGCCCTGCCGTGTGCATCCTTTTGCTGGGAGTGATTACGACGCCCCTGGCTTCCAAGATTTCACCTTTTTGTCTCCAACAGTTCGATCCACGAGATTACCCCTCGCGTGGGCTTTTCTCTCTTTGCTGCGGTGAAGACACCCGGGTTTGTAATTGTCTATTAAATGGTGTCATAGCTGGAGGGACCGCGGCAAACACCACTCTGCCTTTCAGTGCCTCGCAGGCTCCCTCAGCGCTTTCGGGGAAGACGGCTTAAAGCGAAATCTCGTAACCCGAAGCCGTTCTGGTGACCCCCCACCCCGCCATTCAGATTTTTCAGCTTCCCCAGGACCAGGAGGCGTGGCTCCCTGGACTCTCCGCCTGGCCTGGCGGCTTCCTGGGAAGCTCGTGGGCGTCTCCTCTCTGACGCCGTGGTGGTGTCTCCCAGCCGATCCCCTTGGCTTTCGTCCTGCTCCCCCTTCAGGGTCTCCTGGCTTCTCCAGACGTCTCCCGTGGGCTCGCCCCCTTGTCCCAGCTCATCTCTGTTCGCCTCTTGCCACCTTTACGCCCTTCGGCTGTATTTAGATGGATGTGCGCTAAGTCTTTATTTCACGGGCCCAGTTTCTGCTGTGCGGTGCTCACCTCTGCTGGTGTGTCAGCCGCAAAGCGAAGGCGGGCGTGGAGGCTCGTCTTACCCTGACCCAGACCCTCAGGACTGGTGTGAGAAGGTCGCGCTCCATCCGCGGCGTGTGTTCCACTGGTGCCCGAAACACGCTTTTCGGCAAAATGCAGATAGATGTACATGTAAAAAAAATTCATAATTAGGAATTTCTTTTATCGTTTAAAAGTACGACAAGCTCTTTACGCCCAGGATTTCAAAGACGAAGGGAAAATGAGATGAGGCGAAAATAGATTAAATTTGTTTTGATTCAAAATGCCGACTTAGGGGACAATATTTAGTAAATAATGTTAAGTATGTGGGCCCGCCAACAGCCGGTGGCCGAGGGAAGACCACCAACGCGGGCAGAGCGCTCTACCCGAACCGGCCCCGCCTCTGGAGCGACGGTCAGCAGCCCTGCGAGGGAACGGGCTCGTTTATAAGGGACCACACTCCCAGGGGTGCACCTCGTGGGTCTCTGAGCGATGGGGGTGAGACCCAGAGGCCACCGCTGAAGCTGCTCCGAGGGAGGGGAGCCGCTCGTGCTGACAAGGCGGG
>NW_011888969.1:1200440-1207201 GCF_000151845.1 Pteropus vampyrus | reverse complement strand
ATCTATCTATCATCTATCATCTATCTATCATCTATCATCTATCTAAAGAAACTTTTGATTCCGGAATCATTTCAGAGTTACGGAGACATCGCAGAGATGATACAGAATGTTCCCGTCTGCCCTTCACCCGGTTCTCGCTGCAGTTAGCATCTTACATAACCGAGGCACATTTGTCAAAACTAGGACGTTAACATTAGCACATTACCGTTAACTAAACCACACACTTTCTTCCAGTTTTCTCGCTCCACCCCCCGCCCCGCCCCGCCCCGCAAATGCCCTTTTTTCCGCTCTAGGCTCCAATCCAAGATCCCACAGTGCATCGAGACCAAGTCACAGTTAATTTCATTTTTGAGATACTTGCTTCTCTCTTCCCATCCTGTTTTTAGCACAGACCTTGCAGTCACCCGTCATGTTCATCTTGTGGCCTCCTAGCCACCAAAATGTCATTCCTGTCACTGAATACAGAAGTCATACCAGATAATATCTCTTTAATAAAGTTCCCGACTTCTCTACAATATCTGCGAAGCTAGGAAAATTTTGATAAAATTTAAAGATAGCCTGGGCCACGAGCCAGATCTTCACTGTAGCTTCAAAATAAAATTCGGTGAACAGTGCTCCCCAGAGAGCACTGTGGCAGGGACTATGTATAACCCCTCAGGAGTTTCAGTGTTTTTCTTTGCATATAAATTTAGACATTTCTATATCCCTCCTTGTTTATAGGCCGAAAGGTTAGGAGGCAAATGGTTTCGTGCAAAAATCTTTTCTGTGAAAACATTAGCATATGCTGCCTTTAAAATGTTCTTAATAGTTTTTAATATCCATAGACTTTCATGTGTGATTGTCTCCGTAATCCAATTGGGAAATTAATTGCTTGATCTTATAAGTTTCTCAGCGCAAGACATGGAAGGAACGTCGGGATGTAATTCTGTTTGATGGTACCTCGAGATAGACTCACTCCTGGAATTGATTTTTGGGTCCACAGGCACCAGCCGTGGTATCAGGTACAGCCGGGGGAGGCTGACCTTGTCGTTCCGTGCTGCGTATTCGCATTTACGCCGTGTCTACGTTCGGCTTCGCGAAATCGTGGGACGAAATTACCGAGTGAGAAAGAGGTCCACGATCAATTATTTTGCCTTCGTGACAACGTGTCTGACCTGCCGGATCCTCTCCTCGCTGACTTTCCTGGACTTTCTTGGGGCCACACATGTAGGATGGCATCTTACAGAAGCCTCCCTAGGTGACAGTGGAGTCAATCTCACCCTGACAGATACGAATCACACAGCACTGGCCACCATGTTCCAGCTCTCCCGTGCGATCTATCCCAGGTCGGTGAGGTTTTCCTCAGCTCGCATTCTCTCAGGATGTGGGGTCCTGTCTTCACATGCTGAGAGTGCATCGTCATGGCCTTGGGGACCTGGTTCCTTTAAACCCGCCCCTTCCTCTGAGCTTTCCCGACCTCCCATTTGGATATAACCTCCCCACTTCAAATCCCCACAGACACAGGATCTGACTTGCTCGTGTCTGCGACTCGCAAAGTTCAATGCGGGGGTCCCCATATTTCTCCAGGTGTACGTACCCTGGCCCCGGCCCCGCTGCCAGTCTGTGGGCACTCCAGACCTGGAAGCCGCTTGTGCCAGGGCTCTGCAGTCGAACGTGCGGGCGGGGACCGGCGACAGCCCAGGCCGGGGCGGCGACAGCCCCAGAGCACACCACACCCACGTCGGCCCATCCATCTAACGCAGGAAGAATTCACTCCTCTAAAGTGCATAGCGACTGCATAATGCAGCCTCCCAGTCTATTGTCTAACAGCCCCTTGATCTTTCAATGGCTTTATTATATTACGCACCGTCATTCTGAGATCGATTTTGGAACAGTTAAGTCTTTGCTTTGAATGGAATTATCTTACGCTCCAGAGTTACCACGATTTCTCCCTGTGCAGGCAAGGAGGCGACTCTCGAAGCCCCTGGAGGGTTCCTGATCGTTTTCACTAGTGACATCAGGGACGGTGGACCGGCATTCTCCGTGATCCCTCGCGGTTGGGGCCCACCCCCCAGAGCTGAGCTGTGCAGCTGCCTTCGAATGTCTGGGTTTCTGCATTTGGGTGACTGCATCCAAATCTGCCTGTGGTGTGGGCGGCGTGATTTTTTCAGGGTTCACGTGGGTGTTTCTGGAGGAGTGTGGCAGGAGGAGGAAGAGCCACCGGCTTGGCTGAGGGCCAAGGTGCCCCCTGGGCGTCTGATTGGCATGCGGGTCTCTCAGGTGGACTGAGCCTCAGTCCTTCCAGACTGACCGTTCCCCATGTCTCTCCCTTTGGACCAAGCTGCCTCCCTTGTTGTGAATGGCTGAGCGACCCTCAGCGGGTCCAGGCTTCCTAGTGCCTGGCAGGGAAGTGTCGGATGCCTTCGGATGCGCGAGGTGGTGGAGCTAAGCAGGCTGCTGGCCGGGTGTCAGAAGCATGGGGTAGTAGAGAATTAAGACAGGCGTGCCGGCCTCCTTAACCTCCTGCGCCCCAACGTGGAGCCCGATACGGCTTGGTGGAGAATTCACCGGATCTTTGTGGGCACCCATCTCCCCGCCCGCTGACACAGGTGTGCCTGCCTGGTGGGTTTTGACGGTTGGTCGTTTGGGAGAAAACCTGGCAGTTTTTCGACTGTGAGCTCTGCAGGGTCGGACCTCTGGGGGTGGCTTTGGTTAGCGACTGTGATGTTCCATTTTCTGTGAAATGGCTTGTTGACTGAGAAGATAATTCATCTTCCACGCCTCTGTTTTATAATGTCAGTTTACACCATGTTAGCCGCGGTCGGTGCTGACCGAATGTGGGGCCACATCACACAGGCTGCCCCGAAACGCGGGTGTGAGAGCTCCCCCCTGCTCCCCACTGAACGTCACCCCATTTAGAAAGAAACACCTGCCCAGGTCAAAAGTTATTTTTAAAAAGTCTACCTGGTATGCTACCTTGGCAAACGACGCGTTTTCGGTTCAACCCGTCGGAGGGAGGAGTGTCCTGGCATGGGCCTCACTCGCCCCTGGCCGAGCAGGGGCTCAGTGACCCGGTTCTGCTCGGCTGACGTGCTGGAGTCAGAATCCTGCCTCGTGTCAGTCGCGCCCTTTGAACCGTTTCGGACGCTTTCCAGGCCTGTTCTGTATTTGACCTTCATAACATCCCCTGGCACGGAGCCCCAGAGAGGCAACCAGCTGGCCTGGGGTCACAGGCGGGAGCCGGGACTAGAACGGGGGTCTCCCCAGCGTCTGCCCCTACACTCGCCTCTGGAAGGACTGCGTCACTGCCGCGCTCACCTGGGGACTCACTGACACTTTCTGGCGCCCACTGCTGCCGCGCCCAGCGTCAGGGGGAGCCGGGAAGGCAGTGCCACTGCAGTGAGCCCCGGTAGTGAGGGCCCGCAGCGGCCCCCTCATTTTTGGGGGTACCCCCCATCACAGCCTCGGCTGCCAGAGCAGGTTTCTGCAGAGGGAGGCTGCAGGGGCTCCCTGGTGGGCTGGCAAGGCTCGGACCACAGGAGAAGTTGGCGGTCTTCTCCGCCCGGCCCCTTCCTCTGCTCTCTCTGCCCCCCATACTCTTTGGGGCACACGTGCACACACGTTCTGCCCCAGCGTGGTCAGGGCCTGGGGCCGCCGAGCTGTGGGGGTGAGCATGTTGGAGAAGAGCTGGCCGGGGGTGCAGGGAGCACTGTGGGTCCCAGCTGAGGGCCGCACTCCCGCGGGAAGAGAAGGCGAACTAAAATACCAATGCAAACCAATGCAGAGAGGAGAAACTCCTGGCAGGCGTTTGCCTAGTGTCACGCTAACGAAGCGAGACAAGGAGGGTGACGGGCTCCGAGCACCAGGAAGGAGCTCTCGACATCGGGTGCACCCCAGACCCAGAGGCTGCCCCCCCGCCCCCCGCCGCCACCATGGGGAGGTGGGCCACAGAACCCGCGCCTTGCTCTCCTGGCTGCAGAAGGGGCTGCTCTCAGCCGCCTTGAAGTGAACAGATTCAGGGCAGGCAGGAGGCTGCAAAGAGAAACCGCTCGCAGGCCGGCCACGTGGGGGCAGCAGCTCTGAACAGTTCCAACCAGAAGCCACTCTGCGGCGGAGACGCCCGCAGAAAAAACTTGCCTATTAACGAAGGACACCTCAAGTTCTCAACGGTTTAGGGGAGAACTCCTGTCTTCATATTAGTCCAGAGTTTCCATTTATATTCATATTCAAATTTATCTCTAGCAAATAATCCATATAGTTAAGACTCTGGTGAAAGTAATTGATAAAGAATAGAAATCACAGCTGGGGCGGGGGGGGGGAATAACCCTCAGAAAATCACAGTATGTGGCCGATTTTCTGAGTGGCTGGAACGGGGCTTATCGTTTATGCTGGGAGTATTTGAGCTAAATTAAGTCATGAAAGAAGATAATACAATGTACCATCATTTTAAAGTAATTTAATCACGAAAACTAAAAATTTGGAAGAAAACAGATATTTTACTTAATAGAAACCATCTGTACCATACAGTAGGCAAATTGTATAAAAATGAATAAAACTGTCTCTGGAGGAGGATGGCTCAGGCACCAGCTTATCTAATGAAGATGTATATGTGCCTTTTAGCATCTGCATTGTCTATTAGATGAGGTAAATCGCACCCGAGTATAAGTTACAAATTTTATTACCGTCATACGACTGATGACAAATGCAGCAATAGGAATAATGCATACGAGATGGGGGTCGCTCCCCACTCCGAAATGGCTCTCTACTTCGCACGAGTCTTGCTGGCGACATCCTTTCTCGAGCCTTGGGTCACCAGGATATTTTTGTCTGGTTGCTGTGTGTCAGCGGCTGGAACCCGCATGGACCATCTTTTAAGTCGTTAGGCTCCAAACGTGCCGTCCGATTGGGTCTGGCTGCATCGGGGAGGCGTCTCATTGAAGCAGCCTGGAGTGGCTCTCATGCTGGACTTCTGGCTGGAAGGATTCAGGCGGATGCTCTGAAAAGCATCCCTCCACTCCTGTTGACCTGCATCAAAATGCACTCATTCGACAGGGCACTTTTGTTCTCTGACAAGAGGGCTGGCTCACTCCTCTCTGCAGCTGAGGGTCGAGTGGCCACATTTTTCAAAACGGGCACTTGTTCCTAATCTGCAAATTAACTAAATCATCACAACTGCTAATTATACAGTATCGGGCCTGGAATACATAGGGCTTGAGTAATAACCAGCTTTTTAAATTAAGTTGGTGACAACCACGATTAGCTGCTCTGATTTAATAATCCCAATAAATGTGCACATTTTAAAAAGGGACTCTTTGTAATTTTTTCCCCCAGCATTTGCAACTGAATCTGTTAATGAAAAGAGAACACAACAGTTTTATGTTACAAATGATGCCATAACAGGTAAATAAAGGGCTCCTCCAGACGCTATTAATGATCGAGATGCCTCGAATATGAATTGGAGAGGCGAAGCAGACAGAAATCCGAAATCGAGTTTCTATTTCTGTTTGTTATGATGAATTAAGGCCAGAAAGAGAATCTGATTCCTTTTGTATATTAAGCATTTTCGGGCAATAAGAAACAGACCCCATTAACAAATATGTAAAGTAAAAATACCTCCCTGAAGATCTCGACTTTGGCAAATTTAGAACAAATGAGATGCAATTTCCTACTTCATATGCTCGCCTGGTTTTACCTAATATTATTATAATGTATTGGCTCAAACAGCGGCCCTGGGCCTCCGGGAACCGGGGTGTGCGCCTCGGCGGCGGTGGGGGGCGCCTTGCGAGGACGCAGCCCCTTTTCCCTGCCGCCCCCACACCTGAGTATCACCCCACGGAGCCGCAGGGGCTCGCCGGGGGCGGGACGCAGGGGGCACGGGGGCGCGGGGCTTGGGGCGCGGACCGGACTGGGTGGCGCCTTTGGGGGCTCGTGGGGCCGCGCCCCGCCTCCTCCTTCACTCTCCCCACTGCCGATCTTACCTTTTTTTTTTTTTCCTTTTAGTGGTCAATTGAAATTTTATGGCTTAGTTATTTAAAAGAGACTATGGGAGAACTGAATGGGGGAAGCATGATGGGAATGCTGCCTGTCATTTACCATAATTACTCCAGATAGCAGTTTGAACTAATTTGCATGAAAAACGCCAATCCGTGGCAAAGGGTGACTTCCTGTGTCCTGTTTCGTGAGACCTCAGGCCTCTTTTCTTCCCTCGGAATGCGGGTTTAGCTTAAATTCTGGAAGGAGCTCAGGGCGGGGAGGACATCTCTGCCCAGGCCCGGCCGGCTCATTTTTTACCGACCTGCACAGAGTTAGGATAGTGTGTTTCCGGGCAAAACGGGGCTCATTCCTCAGGAGCTGCCCTTTTCACACAGAGCAACTTTAAAAGCCAGGAGATGAGGGCAAAGGTCAGAGCTAGAATGCCAGGCCCCGCCTTCAGTGGGACTGGGACCTTCCAGAACCTTCCCGACTCCAGGCTGGTTTTCATCAGAGCGAGAAAGTCACCAGCAGGCACTTGGCTGCCTTCACTCAGGGGGCCGTCCTGGCGCACACGCGCGCGCCCGGGACGTGAGTGGGTGTCCTTGCGGACGGGACAGACCCCCCCGCCCTGCTGCGCCCGGCCGCAACTGTTCCTGGACGTCGCCTGCCGCCCGCATTAGGTGTCACCGCCACCCCAAGCCCTGGCCGCGCTCTCCGGGCCTGACACGGCTTTGCGTGTCAGTGAGGCGACTGCGGGCGGGGTGCAGACGGCCCCCCTTTCCATCTCTCTCTCTGCTTGGTTTCTCTGC
>NW_011888969.1:1192111-1198682 GCF_000151845.1 Pteropus vampyrus | reverse complement strand
GGGGGTTCCTGCGTTTGCTCACCTGGTGCGCGCTCAGAGCGGGGCTGGCAAAGAGTCCCTCGCAGGGAGGACGCTGGGTGTCTGGAAAGCCCGATCCCCTCCAGTGGGCGAGGACCCCGAACTCACCCAGACCCCATCTCTCGGAGGCAGAGGGTGGCTGCCTGCATACAGCAGCCCCTGGACTGTGAGGAGCTACCTGTCCGCTTTTGAGGCAGGGCTCAGCAAGGGCCACATGTGAGGCCAGTGCTGGGCAAGCGCTGGGCGCACTGGGCAGACAGTGAGGTCAGCTCGGCCCCTTGTGACAACTGTGTGACTCAAGAATGAAAGCAAAGGGCTTTGGAGTGCACAGGAGGGCCCGGGAGAGCTGGGGCCCAGCACAGGAAGTGGAACCCGCCAGGGAGGCCAGGGTGAAAGGTCAGGACGCGGGGGCCCGGCCGAAGGCGCTCCGCGCGACCCAGCCGGACCTCAGCCGACCTGTCTGTGGAGCCATGTTTCGGATGGCGTGTCACACAATGAACGTGGACCAGAACCGATGAGAAATGCCAGAGTTCCTGGCGTGTGGTGAGGATGAGCACTGTTGCTCGAAGCTGTTTCTTCAGCATATCTGTGTGCACACGCGCTCACGCGCTCACGCACGCGTGCAGTGTATGTATATGCACAGACGAAGTTGCACAGTTTGAGAAGGCGGCGGGTACGTGAGGGCTGCAGCTCCGCGTCCCACGTGTGTCACTCAGGCCGGACCCGCACTTGTCAGCGGCGTGACCACGCGTCGCCGCGTGCTTCCCGGAGCCTGGCTGGTCGGCGGGGCGCCGATGGCCGCCTCAGGGCGCAGCCGGCCACTTTGCTTTCGGCTCTGATGTTTGCTCAGACTTTGCCTCACTAATCATTCCAACGTCCAATCACATGAGACCCCGACACCGGGGTCCGACTCCTCCCACGCCCGAGTGGCTGTCTTTAGAGACCCACCCAGAGTGAAGAGCGGACGCTGAGGCCCGTCGCGAACCAGCCCGCGTGGCGCTTGCCACGTGAGCCAGGGGCCTGGCGATGCTTTGGTCAACAGTGGCCCACCGTGTTGCCTGCCCCCGTGGAGCGCCCTAACCCACCGGGTGTTCCTGGGATTCAAATCCAGCAGCACGGGAGCAATTTTAACCCGATTGAAGACTTGCCCACGTGTCCCGCTGGGCTGTACGGAGGGAGGGTTCTGTCAGGCCGAAGGGGCCGGGGACAGGGTGTGTGCGGAGGACCCCAGGGCTGTGAGTGGGCCACCGAGTTGGCAAAGGGGAAGACAGGTGGGTGGGCACCAGGGCGGGTTGGGTCAGCTCCCGGTTCTGCTCCGAATGTCAGCTGCACCCGCTCCGAAAGGTCTGTCACCACTCAGTGATCGCCTTTTGTGAGGTCACCGGTTGGGACAGGAGCGCAGAGGTCGTCTTCATTTTTTACACCCTGGTGTCTCAGGACGAGGCTGGTAAGGAGGCAGAGTTCCTAGACAGAATCCCCAGATGTGCCACGTCCCCAGGAGGTGAGGTGACACATCCCTCCCAGGGCCCTGACCACTGAGCCCCTGTGCGCGCACCTGGCTGCCCCAGCCTCGGACCCCCTGCATCCCTGCACTCCGGCCAGGCTCCTAAGGGACCGGCTCACGTTCCCCGCCTGGGTCACGCAATAGCCAGACCTGAGCTGAGAACGTGATCTGTGTCCGAGCCACGGTCTCGCTCCCTGCGGCGCCTTGGGAGAATCTGTGCTCTGAGTCTCGTCCGAAAAGTGGAGCGGCCGCGTGGACTCATCTGTAGGACCCTGTGGCTGCACAGGTCACCTGGAGTCTGCCTGGGGTGGAGGTTCTTCACCTGCGCTCCCATCACCTGGCCTTGGGAGGGATCTTAGTGACCCCTCCCTCCCCCCGCCAGATCTAAGCCTCATGGTTCCCGGCTTCACCTTGACTCAGACCCTGATTCCTAATAAT
Organism: Pteropus vampyrus; assembly: GCF_000151845.1. Classification (NCBI taxonomy): domain Eukaryota; kingdom Metazoa; phylum Chordata; class Mammalia; order Chiroptera; family Pteropodidae; genus Pteropus; species Pteropus vampyrus. The sequence goes on along the minus strand of NW_011888969.1, from coordinate 1,196,722 downwards.
TTAATTCACAAAAGCGTTGGTTTGGTGATCAGGATCCTGGCTTGGACCCCCTTAGCCCTGTTCCTGAGCCAACTTTTTAACCTTCAAGAATGTCATGCAATTATCTCTTTGGAGTTTCCCTATTAGTTTTATAATCAACTTCACTTGACCAATGAAGAATTGATATTCGGCCCAAATGTATTCTTGTCTGACTGCAGGATTTTACCTCCGGGTTCTACCTCTTTGTTCTGTGTTGTTACGGATAACGTGTAACTAGCATCGCCTTAATTGTGTTTGTAGAATATTTCCAGAAGGTATTAGAAGGCGTTCTGCAGAGAAGCGGGAAGAGTGTTCTATAACTCAGTATATTTGGGAGGCACAAGTCAAATACATTTGAACTTACTTTGTTCGTGCAGACCTTCTCAGAGCCTTAACACACACAGAGCATTGGGTGAGGGAGCTCAGAGGCGTGGCCTCTGCCAGCCCGGCCTCTGCCCTGCCAGGAGACCATGTGTCCACAGTCACCGCTGCCACGAGGAGTTGAAGTGCATCACATTCAAGGTCCTTTTCAAGCTCTGTTCCTCCACAGTGTGGGTTCTGACCCTCTCTTCCTTCTAACTGATGCATCTTGGGCGTTTACAACTCACGAGCTGTGGGCCCATGTGCTGGGAGTGCCTCTCCTGCAAGAAGGTTAAACTCTCTTTGAGAATGGAGCACAGGCCAAGAGTTTCCTGGTGATTCAGGGTCACCTACAGGAAGCCACATGGTCAGGAAGAAGTCCAGGGAGAGAACGCCAGTCTGGTCTGGTCGTTGAGTGGAATGGATGAAGTCGGACCTTCATATGACCAGAAGGCGATATTGGGATAGATGGGGACACAGAGCAGGTCCTCCCGGTGGAGACACCCCTGGTGTGGAGGCAGAAGTGACCAGGAGGGGGTGGCGCTGCTGACCTCCTTCACAGTGGGATGATGGGACGCCTCGCCTCGACGCTGCAGGTGGCAGCTCCGCTTCACCGAAATGGGCTTCCTCGCCCGGTCCTGACCTCTCCCCGTGTGTCCGTCGTCACTGCTCAGACTCCTCTTCCCACCTGCGTCGACTCCTCTGCACGTCACCAAACTTTAGGTCACCCGTGTTCTCCTCACAGGCACAGTGCGACCCGCGCTACTCCCCGTTCGTTCTCGGGAGCGGAGCTCTGGGGGCAGCGAGGCGGCCTCAGGACGTCGCAGGGTGAGCCCGTCCTGCCTTCTTTCCTGCTGCCTCTGAGGTGCGTTCACGGGGACACCAGAAGCTCCAGGGCGTGGCCTAGGGACCGATGACCACGGTGACCGCATCCCGTCACGCCAGGGCGAGCTGAGCGGCTGCTTCGGAACTGAAGGCCCCTGCAATAGGAAGAGAGAATCTGTGACACCCGTCGTCTTCGGGGTGCGCATGTTTACACTAAGCAAGTCTTGAAATGACGTCACTCGTTAATTTGTTCCACAAAATACGTTTACTAGTGCGGCTTTCACGCGCTCCGCACTCACGACACAAAGCGGGAGAGGCCCAGCCCTGTGTCTGGGGCGCTCAGGATCCACGATGGAAGACAACCGTGACGAACGCGTTGAAACGCCACGTGACAAACGCACCCTCGGTCCCCGGTTCCCGTGCTGTGCCCTCAGGGCCGTGCCAGGCGCCTTGGTTCCTGATTTGCCTCTTTCGTTAAATGCTCACAGAGCCCCTTCCAAGCTTGTGCAGTCAGCCTGCAGCTTACACGAGAATGTGTTTGACAGCTGCAGAAACTAAGCAGTAGAGCAGGGTGAGGACCGTGGTCTGTGATTCCATGGCGTCTGCTCTCCGCCAGGCACCAGGACACGGTAGATATGGGAGCGAAGCTTCTGGACCAGAGAAGAGGAGACGTTAGCTCTGCAGGGCCGAGAGGCTCAATGGACCAGGAAACATCTGAGCTGGGTCTTGAAGGATGAGTAGGAGTTTTTAAGGAGTGAGTTTGGAACAAAGGAAAGGCATTTTGGGAACAGGGACCAATAGGAGTAAAGGACACAGGTGAGCGAGACGGAGATTGAGGATCGGTGAGTGGTTGAGACCGGCGGGGGTGCGCGATGCCTGGGATGGTCTGGGAGGAAGGAAGTCAGAGGCCGAACCAGGCCCATTGCGAAGGGCCTCATATCTTAGGGGGAGGCGTCGCTGTCGTCAGCTGTTAATAGATTTTAAGCCGGAGGGGTTGCTAATCTCTCTCCCCTTCTCCCTGGTCTTAATTACAACAAGTCCCATGGGTTTGTTGTTGGGCATTGTGTGGCCGGAGGTGACGTGTTTATCTTGGGGGAGAAGCACGGAGCAAACAATTGCTCGTTCCAGGAGAGAGTCACCTGTCATCTGGCACGTGAACAGCACATAAGCCTGTGCCTCGCCTCACGGCCCGTCCACGGTGCCCGTTTCACTGAGCGGAGTCCCTCAAAAGCCGCGTCAAGGCCTCAGACAGTTAGATATAGAACATGCAGCCCCACTCCGAGATATACTCCCCAAGGAACTGAAAACAGGCAGTAAAACAAATATTTTTACACGGATGCTCACAGCAGCGCTGTTCACAGTCACCAAACGTGGGGACGACCAGACCGTCTACCCGCACGTGAATAGCGGAGTAAAACGTGGTCCATCCACGGCGGAATATTATCCGGCCGTGAAAAGGAATGAAGCTCTGATGTACGCTACGGCAGGGACGAAACTTGAAACCGTGATGCTGAATGAAAGAAGCCCGGCACAAAAGGCCACGTATCACGTGACCACACACGAAAGGCCCAGACGAGGGGGCTCTGTGGAGGCGGACGGCAGACCGGCGGCCTCTCAGGGCTCGGGGGCGGGGAACAGGCAGCGACGACTTGGCGGGCGCAGGGTTTCGGGTGGGGGCTGTGAAAATGTTTTGGAACTAGACGGAGGTGATGGCTCCACAATATTATGAATGTCACCGATGCCACTTTAAAACGCTTGATTTTGGGTTACGCAAATTTCAAAGCCGTGCTCCGGCTGCACAGCCACTGGACAAGGGAGCGGCGTGGCCAACGGCCCCGTCCAGACGGCAGCTTGTGCCCGGGTCCCCGAGAGGCCCGTCCCCGGGTCCCCATGCCCGCCTCAGAGACCATGTCGTGGGCCCTGGAGAAGAGGGATCCGCCACGTCGAGTGCTTCGTTCCGAGTCGGCCCGTTCGACTCTGTAAATCTCTTTCCTGAATGTGGGAGGGGGAGGGGCCAAAGCCACTTCTCTATTCTTTTAATCACCAGGATCGATAAGCACGATTGATTTGAATTGAGAAATAGTCTCCAGGTAACATTTAGGAAGAGCCATTGAGCTCAGCACACTGAGAGTGACCGCTGCCTCCGAGGGGACTGGCTGCCTTTGGGGTTCTGTCCGCTGCAGCTGGCCATGTCACGTCGTCAGCGTGAGCGAGGTCAGAGCCACGGCCTCTGCGCGGTCACTTGGACAGACCCCGCTGCTTCTGAGCATGTGACGTCAGGGAGAAGACTGCGCCCTAAAACTATGCTGGAGGGCAGGGTCTCTGGGCTGTGAGGCGTCCCCGAGCCACGGCCGGCTCCTGGGAACGGCCGGCTCACCTGATCTTCCGCCCAGCTCTGCTGAGACGCGGGGCCGAGGCCTCTTTCTCCGGGAGCTTCCTGCCGCCGCACCTGGGGATGCTGGCCTCGGCGGGGACGCTGGCCTCGGAGGGGACGCTGGCCTCGGAGGGGATGCTGGCCTCGGAGGGGATGCTGGTTCTCTCCTTCGGTGCCTGTTTCGGCCATCAGACTGGGTGGCGTGAGGTGGGGACAGTGTGCCACGCTCCGAGCAGTTCTCATGGACGACCCCGCCTGCCTGCGCCTTTCTGTAACCATTGGGAGGAACAGCCGGTGGCAGAGGCGACACCTCCTTCCAGCCCCGCACCTGGGGGCAATAGCAAAGGGAGGAGAAAGCAATCCTGTTGACTCCTGTATATGTTAGACAGCTCGTCAATAGGATCGGGCCACAAGATTGATCTTTTACTTATAATGCAGAACATTCAATGGATGGCAAAAGTGCTTTTAAAAGGGGCCCACGGAACACTTTGAAAATATTAATTAGTGCGTTGAAGCATTCTGCAGAGCGCTCCATAGTGAAACTGCTCCAGGGGGTGGCTCGGGATGAATTATTAATGAGGATCCCTCCGCGCTCGGCGCTTCCCACCCTGATTTCATGGGAGTCGGTGTGGGCTGGGTATCTGTTCGATTCATTTACTGCTCATTTCATGCAAGTGGGGAGATGGGGGTCACCCGTCGGGGCCCGTGCATCTCGAAAAGAAGACACACCCCCAGCGTACAGTGGAGGAGGAAGGCAGGGCTGCGGATCGCTGCCTCGGGGCTGGTTCTTTACGTTCCAGTCGGACGCCAAGTGGGTGTAGCTGTCGGGGCTTAGTTGAAGGGTTGTTAAGGGTTCGGGCCAGGAGAGTGACAAGGCTCAGGAAGCAGCCGCTTTTCTGCTGTCCTCTGACGGGCACTCTGCCTGCATCGCTGCTGGGTGGAACCAGCCACCCGTCCCCCGTCCCCAGCCCGTAGTAACTGTTTACTGGGCGGCGGCAAGAGCTCGCCCAAAGACAGCCTCCTCCTGAACAAGC
>NW_011888969.1:1189688-1192061 GCF_000151845.1 Pteropus vampyrus | reverse complement strand
GGGATGAATTATTAATGAGGATCCCTCCGCGCTCGGCGCTTCCCACCCTGATTTCATGGGAGTCGGTGTGGGCTGGGTATCTGTTCAATTCATTTACTGCTCATTTCATGCAAGTGGGGAGATGGGGGTCACCCGTCGGGGCCCGTGCATCTCGAAAAGAAGACACACCCCCAGCGTACAGTGGAGGAGGAAGGCAGGGCTGCGGATCGCTGCCTCGGGGCTGGTTCTTTACGTTCCAGTCGGACGCCAAGTGGGTGTAGCTGTCGGGGCTTAGTTGAAGGGTTGTTAAGGGTTCGGGCCAGGAGAGTGACAAGGCTCAGGAAGCAGCCGCTTTTCTGCTGTCCTCTGACGGGCACTCTGCCTGCATCGCTGCTGGGTGGAACCAGCCACCCGTCCCCCGTCCCCAGCCCGTAGTAACTGTTTACTGGGCGGCGGCAAGAGCTCGCCCAAAGACAGCCTCCTCCTGAACAAGCTAGTGGTCCACTCCAGGCTGAGACCGAAGCCCGCTTCTTCCTGTTTTCAGAAGCATAGATTTGTAGAAATATAAACATATTAGTAAGGACATAACACTTCGAACTTTTCAGCTAATTCAGTCAAGGATTATAGAAATACTCAGAGTTCTGCAGAACAGAACAATACAGATCAGGGGGTTAATCTAGTTATTACAAGCATCCTTTCCCCTGGAAGGAAGCCAAAGCATGTACGGCGGGAACGCCTCGGGCAGCCCCTGGCCTGTCTGCTGTAGCGCCCGCCCCCCCCACCCCCCTGCCTCATTTCACACTTTGCATTTATGGACTCCATAGCTTTTTTCTTTAAAAAATATGTGCATGTGTCTTAGCTTGCTGGAAGACAGTCAAAAACCAAGTCCGTAATGACGGAGATTTTCGCCGTCACGGAAGCGCAGACGATTGGGCTCCCCCTGTTTGGGGGGATGTAAAAGAAAAGGCCTTTCCTGTGTAAAAATGAATTCGTTGATTGGACTTCTTTGTTCCGTGGATTTTACAAGGAGAACTCCGGTCTCCTGGGCCATCTGAACGTGCATTTCCGACCCCACCTCAAAAGTCTGAGGTGCCACATTGTTTAGCCCCCCAGGGAAAGCCACAAGCCACAGCTTCCTGCAGTGACAGCGCGAGGAGGTCGTGGGCAGCTGACGGCTGCAGGAGGGAGGGAAGCGGCAGCCTGAGGTCTTCTGCGGGGCACGGAGGGGAGGCGCCTCCGCTTCGTGTGGAGCTCAGAGCCCCGCGCGCTTTCCCGCGTTTTCCCGAGGAACATCCTTGCTCGCTGAGGACTCTGCTGCCACCACGTCCTCTGGAGCTGGCTCTGCAGCGCGGTGATTAATATCTCAAGCGCGTAGATGGCCTCCAGACCTCCCGAGGCCAACCTCTCTCCAGCTTCCTTTCTCCATGTCTTTCCCTCTTGGAAAAAAAAGAGAAAGACAGAGAAAGAGAGATTGAGAGAGAGAGAGAGAGACAGAGACAGAGAGAGAGACAGAGAGAGAGACAGAGAGAGAGACACAGGAGGAGACACAGAGAGAGACAGAAGGTGAGAGAGACAGAGACAGACAGAGAGATGGGGAGAGAGAGATGGAGAGAGAGAGAGAGGGAGGGAGGGAGGGAGACGCTTCCTAGCTAAAGTCTCTAAAACATTTCACATCCCTGGTAAGATATTATTATTTTAGTCACTTCATTTTATCAGAATTAAGCCCAGATTTAAAAGAGAAAAATGAGCTCTGCAAACAGTTAAAGCAACGTCTGACTCTGTCCCGGAGGCTTTTGACCGAGGTGCTGCTTCTGGGGATGGGGCCTGAGCAGCAGAACCCGCGGGCCTTCTCCAGTGCGAACCGAGCCACGAGACGGGAGACGACACCCCAACCGCGTTACCCGCCTGACACAGGGACAAAGAGGTCTGTGCCAGCGGCCGTGTGTGTGTGTCAGGGGGGCCTGCTAGAAGCCGCCGAGTTTTATTTTTTATTTATTGTTTGGTGATGATTTAAATGCCCCACGCTGCCAAATCATAAACAGAAAAGAGCCCTCATTTGGCTCCTATCTGCTAGGAGAATTAAGGTTATTTTTTTCCTTGGACTTTTTTTTTTTTTTTTAGCAGCCCCAGTACCTTGGCCGGATTCCAGTTCAGGTAATTACATTCTGTCTTCCTAAATTCCCTTGTAACACCAATCGGGCAAGCTGCTCTTCACTCCCCCCTCCAAGCTGATGTGTGGGGCGCCTGGCATCAGATGGGGTGGCATTCCAATAGTGGGTCCCAAGACGTTCGGCTGGAAATGCTTTCCAGCGGCTTCCGCACGCAGGGCTCTGTGCAAACGGACGTAGTATTATTTATTGCTCTTTTCCGTCGGCAGCTGCCAACCTGAAACTA
>NW_011888969.1:1187575-1189638 GCF_000151845.1 Pteropus vampyrus | reverse complement strand
CAATCGGGCAAGCTGCTCTTCACTCCCCCCTCCAAGCTGATGTGTGGGGCGCCTGGCATCAGATGGGGTGGCATTCCAATAGTGGGTCCCAAGACGTTCGGCTGGAAATGCTTTCCAGCGGCTTCCGCACGCAGGGCTCTGTGCAAACGGACGTAGTATTATTTATTGCTCTTTTCCGTCGGCAGCTGCCAACCTGAAACTATCTCTGAGTGACATTTTAAATGTGAAGGCCAGGGTCATTAGGGTGGTTAAATGCGGGGTCCATTTCGTTCGCCTCTAGAATTATTGGATGATGGAAGAAAGAGTAGGGAAGAGGAGGAAACGCACCCATTGCAGGAAATATTCTCTCTCGTTTTTCATTTTCCACAAAATGGCTCTCTTTTTTTTTTTTGGTATTTGCTTTTTTTTTTTTTTTTTGCCTTATCGCGATTAAAATGAAGGAGGATTATTGGGCTTTTTTTTTTTATAGGGACGGATGGAAATGGGAGTTTCGCATCTGTAAGGAATCAAATGACATCTCTTTTTTAAAAAGTCTGAGATTCCATTTACTTAAAATATTTAAAATATTCAAATATTTATTGAGTACCTGCCATGTATCAGACCTTGTCAAAAGAGCTTACTGTTTTTATTCTTTCCATTAATATTTTTTTAAATTGTGGATATCAAGGTGCTTTTCGAAGACAATGGAAGTCAGTCCTGTAAAACAGCATCTGTATGAATAACAAAGTATGAAACAGCAGACTCGGTTTAGGCGGCACCTAAGAACGTCCCATGCAGATAACTGATTTTAGTGAAAAAATAGTTCCAAAGATCGCCAGCAACGATTCCCCACAAAACAGAATTTAGAGCGCACGTTCCGAGAGGCGGAGAGGAGAGTGTGATGTGCGAAACCACTTTCACTTCACGGAGAGACACGGGAGCAAAGCCCTCCTTTCCCTGGCTGCCACTGGAGTCACAGAACTGCTGCCACGGGCCTGTCGTCGATTCCGTTTGCTTCATAATTCCTACGAAACAAGGACGCGAAGCCTTGACAGACGGCGTCCCGAGCGAGGCTGGCTCTGAGGCTCTGGGTGTGCACGCGACGGGCGGGCGGGGCGGGGCTTCCCACGCACCTGGGAGCAGACGTGTCCTCCGCGTCCTCCTGGGGCTTATAGCTGTGACTCGCTGTTGGTTTAGCTTCCCCTCGACCAGCAGGCGCCCTGAATCGATGGCGCTGTCCACGTATGCAGAGCCATCAAAGCCACTCCGCGGGCGCCGTGACCGTGTCTGACATCGGGTCTTACCATCCCGTGTTTAGATAATAATTTCTTTTCACTCTTTTACTGCCCCTCTCTCCCCCCGATAGAATCATTCTTTACAAAGCTTCGCGTGAAGGCAGATATTAAACAACTCAACTCAATCCAGTGATCTCCTCTGGGCTTGTAACTCTAGTGAATTGCATTTTTTCCTAATTACAGGGGAAAAAATCGCAAATAGGCAAACATCAGGAAGTGGGTACACCCCCCTCTGATTTATAAGAAAGAGTGTGGGGTGACTTAATAGCTCAGGAATTCAGTGAAATAAATTTACGGTTAGAAAAACTCGCGCTCTTAATGTGATGAAGGCCCTTCACTTTTAACACGCGTCTCCGGTGAAGCCGGGCAGGGCTCCCACGGAAATGGCTGTCTACAGCTGGTGCAAATCGATCTATCCCTGGATAATTGTCAGAGCTGCAGACCAAATTGTTGGAAAGAAACTGTTCTTTAATTTCGGAGTTCGGGGTCATCTGCATATTGTCTATGCGTATTCCCGCTGTATGTGAGCAGATATTGGTGGTGGCCTACCTTATCTGGGCCATCAGGAATGTCCTGCCACCCCAGGGGGCCGGTGCTGCTGACAGTCACCCCAAAGGGACTTGCCGCCACATCCACTCCTCTTTGGCATTTGTGCAATACTTCAAAGACTCGGCTCATCTGCGTGAGACTTTACGGACTCGATGTTCACGGCGGTACTAATTCGTGTTTTGAAAATGAGGTTTTGAGGATCTGTTGAAATTGAGGAATTTGCTTCACTTAGGTTGTTTT
>NW_011888969.1:1174966-1186369 GCF_000151845.1 Pteropus vampyrus | reverse complement strand
TCTTGCGATCAATCGAAATGCTTCTCCTCCTTTCGTAGTTGCCCTTTAGAGATTCATCCCTCGATGCAAACCTGACGTAACAGATCCCTCCCGAGGGAGCCCGTCCGGACGCTGGCATCGTCGGGTGCGCTCATTCCGTTATCCAGAAGGTTCTCACGGAGGCCTAGGACGTGCTGAGCGTGCAGGACTTGTCTTCCTGGAGCCGACAGCCCGGAGGGAGACTGTGAAAACTTCGCAAGTAACAATGCTAAGAGCTAAGACACGCACGGTGCCAGTTCTGATGGCCACGCGCGGACGAGAGGCGCTGGCCATGGACGGGGGGGAGGCGATTCCGGCCGGGGAAGCCGGGGCCACCCCAGAGTGGCGCTTGCAGGATGTGCGGGACAGCAAGAGGCAGGCAAAGGAGGAAGACGGCATTGCGGGCAGCGGCCACAGAGGCTGAGGCTGCGAATGGTGCGGGGCCGAGCTGACCCTGGCGCGGCCAAAGCTGGGCCACGAGGCTCCCCTTGACGTGAGGCCCCGCCGAGGGACACGGCCTCACTTACGTGTGTATCCCTGCCTTCCTTCATCCCAGGACCCAGTCATTAGGGTCCCGAGGAGAGGATCATGGGAGAAATCTGTGGTTTACAGATGCAACTGACCTAAAACCACCAAAAGGGGCAAAAACGGGCCAGGCGTCCCCCTCTCCACACGCGCGTGCGCATTCAGAGACGGGAAAGGTCCGCAGAAGGCCCTTCAGAGCCCCGGCCCACCCTGCTCGTGCTCTGCCCAGAGCTTTCTGGTGTCCGCCCTGCAGGCTGGCAGCTTCTGGCCGTCCAGCCACCCCCCTCGGTTACAGGCTGCCTGCCGGACCACGCTGCGGGGGCGGAGGCGCAAGGTCCCCTCGCTACCCCTCGGAGCATGCAGGCGAGGGAGGGAAGCAGACGCTTGGGCACGGGCGGCGGCAGAGCTATGCTCAGGTTTGCACGTTCCCGCTTTCTAATCCGTTTTGCACAGCTACACGGCCTCTTCCTCGCCCACGCCTCTTCCCACAGTTATCTATACGCCGTGGGGCGTTATTCCCCTGGATCGGTCTTGTATCGGGACCGCTGGATCATATCCGGTTCACACAAAAGCCCGAGTCAATTCCGACTCTTCCATTCACGCGTTTAGTCCTCAGCATGTGATTCTGACAACTGTCGAGAGGAAACCTACCCCCTCCCGCTGTGATTCAGCCGTGGCAGGGGCACTGCCACCGGGAGCGTGAGGGCGCATCCTAGGAAAGCAGGTTCCATGTCCCGGGGACTCCTCGCTGCACGCTTGCAGACAGCGACGTGGTCTCGTCAACCTTCTCACACAACCGGAGCTGTTGACCGTGATGACCATCTCCTTCCTTAGCCCTGTCGAGCTCCAGTGCGAATAATTTTCCAGTCTCCAGCTGGGTTCGATCAATTAACCAACAGGTCGTCCAAGTTCGTGCCTTTATTCCGTGCCTGCTGGTGCCAGGTGTCACGAGAGATCGTGGGGCCGGGCCACCTCTCTTTTGGCTGATAAGCAAGGAGGAGAGAGAAGAGGACCCTTTCGTAAATGTCCACTGAGCGTCCCTCCTGCACAGGTGCCGGGCGAGGGAAGATGGCGGGCACAGGCTCTGAGCACCAGAGAAGCTAAGAAACAGATTCGCTCATTCCTGGTCCACGATGGTGAGCCGCCTGCTCCTGGGGTCCGCTGGCCCCGGAGGGACCCGGTGTGGGTCAGGTCCATCCTCACGGATTGGCCCTGGGGACTGAAACACGGGAAACTTACCCCAGCCCCAGGGTCTGGTGGGGCAGGGCTGGGTGCAGCCGACCGTGGCGAGGGGGTCGCTGCGCAAGGATGTCTGGCACGAGGCTGAGAAGGCCACTTCAGCATCCTGAAGACGGGGCCTGGGCCACACAGGGCCACCCTTTCATGATTTCACTGAAGCAGCCGTTGGCTTCTGACCAGAGGTGACTGACATGGATGCTCCTGATATAAAGTGAGTGGGTTTCCCACTGTTCCTCACGGTCTCCTTAGGGCGATGACTCCTGAAGAGACACATCTGCCGTGTAGCCTGGGTAAGTCGCCGAATGCCTCTGTGCCAGGAAGAGGGTCCCGAGGAGGAGCTGAGCACTGCCTCACCCCCAGGAGTCAACACAGGGCGTCAGTTCCCAGCACACGCCTTGTCCCTTCGTCCTCCACGGTCCCCCCAGGAGCCCCTCCCAGGGCAAGGGAGGGGATGGGAGCAGTGCGGGGGGGACTGGGGGAGCCTGAGAGCACACTGGTCCTGGACAGCCTCTAGGGCGCTGGCCGTCTCCAGCTGCGGAGGCCTCAGCAACTCACAGAGCAGGGAGAATGATGAAGAAGCAGAACCCATGGGTGCCTGAGGTGGTCAGGACGGCCAGAGAAAACGCAAACTCTCAGAACTTGCCCGGGAAGAGAGACGACGCCGGGCTGACCTTCAAGTTTGGACGAGATGATTACCCAGGAAGCCTTGCAACACCACCCTGGGAGGAACGAGAGCAAGAAGGGGCCGTCGGGTGGTCAGGGGCGCTGTCGAGCGCGTGTCTCCTCCGGCCGAATCACGTCCACGGTGTGTCTTAAGAGCTGGACGTATTGGGAGACGTTCAAAGCAACAGACCCAGCCTCCTGTGCTGAGCACGCTCCTGGAGACGGGCGACTGTTGGAACGCCACCCCGCTGTGGGCACAGGGGTGGCCAAATGCGGAGAAGCCCCCTGTGCCATCGCCCCGCGTGAGCAGGTCGCAGTTCCGAAGTCCCGTGCATTTGCCGAGTCCACTCACTTTCCTGCCGCCTTAAATCAGGCCCTGTGGAAGTGGACGGCTGCCTCCTGGGCAGGCGGGGGCGTCCGAGCCGGTGTGCGGGGCGTGGGGACACGGGCGGCGTGGTCCTTTCCAGTGTGGGCCTTGCCAGCGTGGCGCCTGCCTCTTACTATGATTTCTGAACTGAGGGATGCAGACTTGATCTTGGTGCAAGGACTGAACTTGGTTTTGAAAACAGCAGTGTGGCCAAGCCTGCGGCCGGGCTGGCGAGGCTTAAAGAATCGTCACACACACAGCAGGTGCCTGGGGGCTGCTGGCCCGGTCAAAACACAGGACCTTGTTAGTACTGAAGTTTTCTCTTGTTTGCCAAACTTCCTGCCCGTTTAGGGAAGGGCCAGTTAATTTTCCAAACTCTGCCAGTACTTTCTCTCCGTCCAGCCACACCTTGAGGTCTTTGGTGGCACGCGGGCGATCTGGGGACGTTCCGGCCACAGTCACGGGAGAAATTACAGTGTGAGCGTATTTCTCAGTCAAGGTCGCTCTGAGAGCGCTGGCCTCTTTCGGTCATAAACGGAGGCTCCCTGCTGGGCTGGGCCCTGGGACTCTGGGACCCATGTGGAGTGGCTCCCACTCACCTGTGTAAACGCAGGCATCCTGGTGATTCCAACAGGCCTCAGGTAAAGTGGTAAACCGCCCCCACCAGCGCGCAGGCCCTAATTGTCTCCTGGCACCAGTCTGTGGAGCACTTAGAGATGTGTTTGCAACTCCTGGGGGACCCTCCTCCCTCTCCCATTCCCACTGAGGCCACGCAGGTGCACCAGGGCCCCACCCCCGGAGAAGCCCCGAGGCCCAGCAGCCACACCTCAAGCCTGCACTCCTGCCGCCTGCCTTCCCCGTCGCCATCCCATCGCCATCCCCGGCAGAGAGGGCGCACGCGTCTTCTTCCGTTGATTGGAAGCGGAAGTCGGTGGAGTCCCGGCCGCCGCCGGCCAGCGCTCTGCCGGCCAGGGGCGCCCTCCCCGCCGCCCCCGGCCCTTTGATCGCCCGCGGCCCGCGGCCCGCGCCACTGGCGGGCGGTGGCAGCAGCGGGGCGCGGCGCGCTCCGGCGCACGGGTCCCCAGGCCGCAGCGCGCTCCCCGCCACGCCGCACATCAAGGCCCGGCCGGCCGGCGGGCGCCTTCATTAGCAGCCTGAAATTATAATATTATGTTAAAGAACAAAGCTGCTCCCCGGAAAAATATGTGCTGCATATCTGACAAAGATAAATTGGATTATTCAAAATATTCTTGATGAAATGTTACATTTTGCAACTAATTATCAATCTGTTTTATCTGCAGACCAGCTGGGCATTTTTGTGCATGCAAGACCTGCCTTGGCAATGATCTTAAGATGTCACTGTAGCGTTTACATCTTTTATTTCAAGATTTAAATAACTAGGAAGTAGCTAATGTAATTCGCTGCTGAGAAGAAAGGCAGCTCCCTGTTTCCTTTCCAAAGCCATCTCCTCCTAATGAACTTCTTTGGACTGTGAGTAATGAGGCTTTATTCAAATAATGTTTAAGGAAGCCCCTGCCAGTGTAATTTCTAAAAAAAAAAAAAAAAAAAAGACCGATGTTTAATACATTTAAGACATCTCTATTCATACGATATCAGCTTAGGCAAGCCTAAAACAGCACTTGCCAGCAAGACTTCTGCGCTGCTCTTGCCGCTGAATTTGGCCCAGGCCGAGCCCCCTGCTGCCTGGACAAACCCAGGCCTGGCCTCCCCTTTGCATCCGCGATTTCTAGGGCTGATGCGTTAAGGTGCTCTGCGTCGTTATAAATCCTCACCGTTAAGAAGACCCAGCTTCCCGCTCCTGTCTCTCCAGCAAACTCTCTCTCCTGTTCCGCTCCGTCTTGGGGATTGGGTCAATATAGTTTTCTTGTTGTTTAGTGAGCATTTTATGGTTTGAGGCCGCAGAAAAACAGAATCTGATAGATTCTAGGCCCTTCACACTTTCCTGGAGGGGGTGTGTGGCTGCTGGAAGATACACTCGTCCACGTGTTCAGCCGTTTACTCCCTTGTTCTGATGTGGCAAATACATCCTCCATTTAGATGAAGGAGAAGGACTGTAAACCATTGTGTGTTAAAACACCCAGAAGTGCTTTCTGACTTGCTCCGGGCTTCATTTTGTCACAGCTCAGTGACGGTAAGAATGTTCCCCATTTTATTGAGCCAGCATCGCTTTTCCAGTCTCAGGGGACACCCCTCGCAGCCCTAGGAGGAGAAGGCAAGGCTGGGCTTCGTTCCCGTGTGCAGACGAGAAAACCGAGGCTTGCTCAGAGCTCCCCCGCGAGCTGGTGGGGAGGCATCAGGCTCCCAGCCTTTGCCCGCTGGCACCAGCCGCGAGCATTCACTGCACTCAGGTGGATGATGTGTAATTGATGGGAGGAGCACGCAGGAACCTGGCAGGATGTGGATTCCCTTCCATGCTGAGAGGTCTTCGAAGTGGTGAAGAGAGAGCATGCCAAGGAAAATCAAGCCCCATTTCCTCCCTAGAAATGGCAGAACGTACATCCTTCCGGCTTCTCTAATTGATTTCATTGTGACTGCTTTTCCATACAATCATCCCCGAACAGGTTCTCAGAGCTGTCACGAAGCCATCTGAAATTTTGCATGAAGCCCATGGATGTGCATTTCTCTATCTATCTGTATAACCCCGCCCCTTTATTTGGCTGGTTAGACAATGTCTTTTGTTCAGATTGCAAAAGGACACGACCCCTGATCTGCTCTCTGCCCGATCGGACTCCTGGCTGTTCTAGTTTGGCATTCCTATATTAATGGTCGAATTATAGAGACTTTAAAGAAACACAGACCAGACCTTCCCAAGACGGTCCTCTTTAGTGAAAGTCTTATCTTCTGTCTTTAAAAATGCGATTTTCCTGCCAAGATGCGTCTTTCATGGGAGTCCATGGTGGTCCCAGATGCAGAGGTGCTGGGTCCCCTGGCAGCTCAGAGGAGACCCCAATGGCCATTGCCCTTTCCAAGTTGGCTTCCTGGGGCTTTTGCTCAAAATGGGTTTTGGGGTCTCATCACATGATGCCAAAATAACCCTTCTGAATGGAGAGTGAACTCTGTCACAGAGATGACTATTTATAGAGTACCAAATAGTGCGTGCTGTGTTTTTTCTAAAATAATTTCTAATCTGAAAACTAGATCATTTGTATTTTGGAACCCATAAAGCCATTTTTATTTTCTCTAGAAGAGCTATTATGGGTGTGAAAATTATTTAACGGTCTTAACAGTATGCGGCATAAGAAGATGTTAGAACTCTCCTGAAAAGGTTTGCCGTGTCTTCCTTTTCACCCAGAAGATGCGTCTGTCCTTCACTCGTGGACAACTACTGTGTCTGGGCTCACAGTGGTACTTTGAAGAATTCTTTGAACATTCTAGAGCGGGGATCGATGGGCAAACCTTTTCTGTAAAGAGCCAGATGATCAGTGTTTTAGTTTTGCAGGCTGTACTGCCTCTCTCCCAACTCCACAATTCTGCACTGCAGCTCAGAGCAGATGTGGACAACATGTAAATGAATGAATGTGGCTGTGTTCCAATAAAACTTTATTTATGGGCACTGAAATTTGAATTTCATACAATTTTCATGTGTCATGAAATATTATTATTCTTTTGATTTTTTTCACCCATTTACAAATGTAATAATCATTCTTAGTTTGTGGGCCGTACAAATACAGACAGTGCCTGGACGTGGCCGTGGGCTGCATTTGCTCCCTCTGCTTTCGAGCTGAGTGTAGGCCCTTCCAGCTGCTCTAATCCCCTTGCTGATCTTTAGGAGGGTGAATCATGCCTTTGTTACAGATTTGTATCTGCTTATAGAATGTCAGGCCCTCTCCTTGTCCCCTCTCACAGTTTCATTGAGATGTCATTGACATATAACATTGTATAAGTTTAAGATAACAATTTGATGGATGCACATGTACATACTGAAATGATTACCGTAATGAGCGTAGTTAACATCCATCACCTCATCTAGTTACAATTCTGTGTGTGTGTGTGTGTGTGTGATGAAAACTTTTAAGGTTTACTCTCTTCGTGACTTTTAAATACGCACTACGGGATTGTTAACGAGAGTCGCCACGCCGTGTATGACATCCTCAGGACTTACTCATCTTTGTCACTGGAAGTGTGTACCCTTAACCACCTTCACCCATGTGCCCGCTCCTCATCCCTGCCTCTGGCGACCAACCAATCTGTTCTCTGTTTCTATGAGTTTATTTTTGGTTTGTTTGTTTTAGATTCTATATATAAGTGAGATCGTGCAATATTTGACTTTTTCTCTCTGACTTATTCCTCTTAGCAAAATGCCCTCGAGGTCCACCGATGTTGTCACAGATGGCTGGGTTTCCTTCTTTTTAGCCAAATAATATTTATATATAATATTTATATAGATGTATAATATCTCTATCTATCTATCTATCTATCTATCTATCTATCTATCTATCTATCTCTATCATCATCATCATCATCATCATCATCATCGTCATCTATCATCTATCATTTTCTTTATCCATTCGTCCACCTATAGACACTTAGGTTGCTTTCATGTCCTGGTTATTATAGATAATGTGGCAATGACATTAATTAGTTTTTTGACCAAAGACCCAGGTGATAACGGAGCCATGTGAGGTGGCGGGGAGCGTGTCTGCAGAGTGAGCCTCTGTAACGGGGCACTCGAGGGGCTGCGTGATTCTCCTGCGTGCTCTGAAGTGGTCTCCTGGGAGGAGCGATGCTGGGCATCTCAGAGCTGCCCACTCTCCCTGCATGCTGAGACTCAGCCACAGGCAAGGGACAGGGCTGTCCCTAAATATCAGGCATCAGAGTTGGGGGTGAGAGCTTCCGGGCTCTGGGTAGAGGCTGCCACCGAGTGCCAGTAGGAGGCGGTGATTCCATCCTTGGGCTTTTCTAAGTCCCACACATGTTCTTGGCCACATCCTCAATCCTAAATATACTGGATTTGCTGCCCTTTGAAGTTCAACTTTATTCGACTCCCATCCGCGCCGCCAGTCTCGGGACTTTGGACTTGGGCTGTTTCCTGAACCTCTTCTACGTTAGATATTGTAAGAATTGAGTCGATGGAAACGTGAAACATTTAGAGGTCAAAAGGCCCACAGCTAAACTGAAAGCACCACAGGTGTCTTCCTGGAAGGGCTCAGCCAGAGTCGCCAGGGCTCCTCACCACCACCGCCATCATGGTCACCACCAGCACCGGCACCAGCACCACAAGCCGCCTGGTGCTGTGCTAAGTGTTCCATGCCCTGGGATCTTGTTTAATGCTAACCGCCTGGCAAGTTAAAGATTATTAAAAAATTACTTAATTCCCATTGTTTAATGAGAAGTTGAGGCTCAGGTAGGATGAGCAGTGGCCTCACTTTGCTGCTACTGTAAGGGTTTGCTTTCTCCTAGGACCAGTATGTGTGAACAGTGTGCTCGTGGGAATGCATATTCATGTGTGCATACCTGTGGGCACACACGTGTGCCTGTGTGCACCTGTGTGTGTTGCCTGTGTGCTCATGTGGGCACATATGTGTGCATCTATATAAACACGTGTGTTTGGGTGTGTGAGTGCCTATGCAGCACCCATGCGGACCTGTGTGTATGCATGCATGTGCACACACGTGTGCATGCACGTACATGTAAATATATGTGCACATGCGGACACACATGCACATATGCATGTACTTTGCACGCATGCACGCACATGCGTGCATGCACACATGCACACGTGCATTCGATTGTGCACATGCAGGTGCATGCACGTGCACATGTGCTTTGCACACATGTGTTATGTTTGTGTGTTTGTGCACGTGTGTGTGTGCACGCGTGTGTGTGCAGGTGAGATTGTGGGGTTCGCAAAGCCTCAGGGGCCTGTTTTGCAGCCGCTCTGATCTACCTCTGCTGCCTGCGCTCACGTGGAGGTCCAGGAGTGCGGGCCACGTCATCTCTAAGAGTGGGGTTGTTGGGAAGCAGAAGGCAGGCAGGCCCAGGGGTGGGCTGACCCTGGCTCTGTCCTGAGGTCTCCCTGGGTTCCTGAGACTCTGTAGTGGGCAGCATCCAGTGCTGTGCCAAGCTTGGTCGCCTCCGGGCCTCTTGGCGGGAGGGGCTGGAAGCTGAGTGTCTGCGGCAGCTCTGCTGCGGGAGTTCAGGCCCGAGGCCATCTGCCCCATGGTGGGAGGGCAGAACAGGGGAGGCGGGGACAGCTCCCTGCCTGGCACCCACTATGCCTCTTTGGACCAGCCCTGGGTCTCAAACCCGCCGCCCACCTGACAAAAAAATGATCTGGGCTTGTTCCAACATGGCATCCATTAGCTACATGTAGCTATTTAAATGTGATCCGTTAATCGATGAATTATCGATCAAGCTGATCAATTGAAATTAAATGTAAACATTCAATACTTAGTTGCATTTGCCACATTTCAAGGGCTCCATAGTCACGTGTCATTGGTCTGACAGCACAGGCATAGAATATTTTCGTCACCTGAGAAAGTTCTGTCAGAATCCATTGCTTAGAGGGCAGGTCTCAGAGCCCTGTCAGACTCCATTGCTTAGAGGGCGGGTCTCAGAGCCTGCCCCATCAGCTGGGTCACGTGAATGATGGCTGTCGAGACTTCAGGGATCTTTGGCTTTGTTCCTGGACCCCATTTACACTGCCACCCACTGGGCAAAGGCTCTCACCAGACACGAAGGCCTTCGTGGGCCGGGCCTTCAGATGGCGTCTGACTCGTGGGCGAAGACGGGTGGCAGACAAGGAACCGTCTTTGTGGCTTGTTTCTTTTAAATAGGACGATGCTGCACACTTTACACACACTCATAATGACAATGAACAGTGAAGACTATTGACTGGGTACTTACCAGGTGAGTGGCCACGCCCGTCCCTGACACTCCTCACTTCTCACCAGGTGGTGGGGGTCAGCACGTCCTTGTCACACGCAGAAGCGCCGCACCCCCAGCCTGGCCTGTTGGCATCAGTGGGACTCAGCTTTGAGTGAATTCGGCCTCCAAAGCCCATTTCACACACATTCCGTTCGGTCTCGTGTTTTCCCTTCTATTGGAATAACTGCTACTTTTTAGCTGGCATCTTAACATACATAAAGCCACTCAGGGACGACTTCGCAGTAGAAATGGGGCGGGGGTCCCCCGACGGGGCGTCAGTGCTTCCACGAGCCCTGCCGTTTGTTTCTACTTTTCCTTATGGACTCGCCGACTCACCTGCATTTTAAACCTCTTGTTTCTATTTTTTTAAGCTGTCACCTTTTATAAAATTATTTAAGGCCAGTTGTCCCTAGATGATCACACGGGTTCTTTCTCCTCTGAAGAACTCGATATCGCGCAGGTCACGTTACGTATCAGAGCATCTTCGCTGTGACCAGCTCACGCGGTCGTAGACATGAGAGAAGCTCCGAGGCTGTGTCCCGGTCACTGCCACCATCGACGGTATTTGCCGGCGAGAGGGTTCAGCTTAAGACCCGTGGTCAACCACTGCTTTCCTCTCAGGAGGAAATTAAAGAAGTCACTTGAAAATGGCTGAGAAATAGAAAAAAATCCCCAAATCCTCTGGGCTCCAGCAGGCCTTCTGGAGAGGCGGACGTGCGGTCGGCTGAGCGCGGAACACTATTCCCTGCTCTTTGGTCCTCTCTCGGCACCTGCTCTCGGACAGTGCCGCGGTGAGGAGATGAGCCGGCTGCTTGCGAAATAACGGTGGCCACCGTGGCCCGTGAAGGTCAGGAGACCCACGTGGCAAGTGTAGGGGCGCGGAGGAGGCCTCCCGCTCCAGCCGGGCTTCAGAAAGAAAGAGCAAGCTCGCTATCTACGAAGAGATCAGTCTGCGCCCGATTTGGTTTAAATGCTAAACCCTATGAAATGATCTTAAGCAGAAAAATCAATTTCCCAGAAGTCTCAGATGTACACTGGAACTCTTATATTTGAACTAAATCTAGGTAGAGTTAAATAATTGAGCTTGCTCTCTTTAAGTGATACAAATGTATTTCACGCTGGAAGTAATCTGAGTGAGGGGGCAGCTCCGGAGGGTGCTGAGGCGCCCGAGCCCCACCGAGAGGAGCCAGGAGTGGCTTGACATCACGCCTGCCATGAAGGGTCGAAGGGTCGGGTCGGGGTGGGGCGGTGTCCCAGCCACCTTTCTATCCAGAATACACCGGGAGGGGCAGGGACCAAACCCAGGATCAGAGCTGGGGACTCTGAGAATCGCCTGCATTGATATCACGGAAAGTGAGGGACATGGCATTTGAGAGGCCAAGGAGACAGCCTGGGTGTTGACACCCTGGTCTTAAAGAGGACCAGAAAAAAGGTGAACGTCATTGTTCCTGACCTCATTGCAATTTGGTCCTGATTCTCGTTTTCCGCCCGCGTTAACCCGGGATCCACTACTTCTCAGAGCCTCAGTTTTCCATCTGTGAAATGGGGCTTCCTTTGCCCCGTCGATCGTGTTGTTTGACCTTCTGGGCTCCGGGATACAGCAGGGAGCACCAGACAGAGCCCCGCCTCTGTGAGCTTGCGGTTCTGGTGGTGGACGCAGCCAGCCCAGGGCTGGGGTTTGCAGAAGCATTAGACGGGGCGGG
>NW_011888969.1:1171746-1173376 GCF_000151845.1 Pteropus vampyrus | reverse complement strand
CGGATTTTATACTAAATCATTTCTTGACATTTCGACTAAAACCAACAGCTGAGATAATGGGTCTGATGCTCACGCCGTGCGTACACCCGGTTTCACGGATCCTCTGCTAAGGGGCCCTCCCCACGACCGGCTCCCCCCAGACGGGGAGCAGTGTGCGTGGAACACAGGATGCAGGAAGTTGGGGCGCCTGGGGTCTGTGCTTCGGCCACACTTCGGCTCCGCACCCAGGCTCAGCGAGCGGTCCCCTTGGGTTTTAGGTTTGGGGGGGACCCTGTGAAATAAACTCCGCAGCAGAGACGACTTGATGTCGCCTCCATTTTCCGAGTGAAATATTTACCCGAGAAAGCAAGAGACAGAGCCCGAGCAGAAGCGGGAGGCGGCGGGGAGGCACGCGGAGGGGCTGTTTGAACAGAGCGTCACCCTGTCCTCCCTCTCGCACCGTGCAGGCCACCCCGAAGGGACACCCGGCCCACTCGTGGGGCCCCGGAAGTGACCCGGCTTCGTGGCCGCCAGCCCGGCCGAGGGGCAAGCGCTCGCTTCCGGCCTGGCCTTTCGTGTCGCCCTGGCCTCTGGATGTTGGCCTTGGGCTGGGTCTTCCCGCCGCTCTGTGCCACTTCGGCCCCTCCTCTCTGTGGGGGGCTCCCCTACGCCCCCTCTCCGCCCCCCGCAGAGTCCTCGCCTCCTTCCTGCGGCTCTTTCGCCCTCCTCCTGGGGCTCCCTCCTTCTCCTCCCTCTGCTGCGAGCGCAGAACGATGCTCCCCTATTCCCGTCCCCGTTTCTGTCTTCACTTGCACTTTTTGAGGTGTTTCCTGTCGGAGGGTGATCAGAGGTCACCAGGTGTGCAGTGAGAGGTGATACCGATTCCCGAGTCTGGACCTCTGGGAGCGAGCGCAGGGGTCTGCGATCCCCCCGCCCCCCGCACCTTCTCCAGGTGTCCGGCACGTTCGAGGCGCCCGGAGGCCGTCTGAGGGGGTTGTTTGCGTGAAGGAACCAACGAGAAAAGGAGGGGAAACGAGCTGTCTGCAGCGCGAGGTCTTCGGATCAGGGCGGACGCCTCGTCTCGCTATTTACTAGTAATTTACAGGTGACATGTGGTTTTTAGAAACAATCAGTGACCGCCCTCTGGTCCATGGTGGTGTAACAGATCAAGCCATCCTTTAGAAAACAGTTAAAGAGCCGTGACGTGGTAACTGCTGTAGATATCACTCTGGACGTAAGTTTGCTGATTCATGAGTTTAGAAAATTTCCTTCTGGAACAACGTGAAACAGCGTGAGAAATAGCCCATGGTTTGGCGGGTGGGGTGGCACGGCCATGACCAAAGAGGTGTCTGCAGGGGGGAGATGGCATCTGTGGGGCCGGACAGGACAGGAGCTCCCCAGAGAAGCCAGTGTGACGGGCCAGGCTGTGCAAAGCGGAGGGCTGCAGCCCCGGGCGGTGCGCTGACATCACAGGACACCGCTGGCCGGTCCCCAGGGCAGGGCGAGACATTTGCGGGGCCTGCCGTGGGTGCCAACACCTTCCCCTTCTGATTTCCCATTTCCTCGTTTTATACACTCACTCTCCCCAGTGAATAGTCCTTGGCAGGTTTCCCGAGATGTCAAATTCCAGGAGAGAAAATACACAGGTCAT
>NW_011888969.1:1160954-1169616 GCF_000151845.1 Pteropus vampyrus | reverse complement strand
TGTCCGCTGTACCCGTTTTTCTTCCTTCTTTCCTTGTTTCCTGGTTCCCCCAGGTGGGGTGTAAGCCCCGTGAGGGCTGGGGTTGCCCGTTCTGTTTTTTCGTGCCTCTTCGGTGCCTGGAACCTGCGGACACTCGGGGTGTCTGTTGAAGGAAGAAGCGTGGTTCCCAGGCCCCTGTCCGCCTGCCTCTGCCGCGTGATCTTTCCAGAATTCAGCCCTCGTGTCTTCCCTGGGCTTCACCCACTGCCCTGGGCTTCTCATTCCTCTTAGGATAGAGAAAATGATCTTTATTTCTAAAAATGTGTCGTTTTACCAATTCATTTCAGATTGAGAATTCAAACAGAAAACCCTTTTATGAATTACACTTAAAAGTAGCCCAAACTGTAACTCGAAAGTCTAAAGGAGATACAGGAGTTTTTCTTCCTGGAGTATTTTTATTTCGGAAAGGAATTTTGGTCCGTCCTCGTGTAGGATACAATTATGAAGCCTGAGAGCCAGCTGGTGTGTTCCTCTTTGGTTGATTACCATTTTAGGGGCTTAGAGCTAAAAGTGCGATGGTGAAGATGGTATTAGAACCAGATGGTGGAGTGAAATGATCTTACCCGACTTGGGGGGGATCGGGCGCTGGGGGCGGGGGTCTGACCATAGTCCTTCATGTGGCTTCGGACCCTTTGCCGATCTCTTCCGATGCGGTGATGGATGGGGGGAGGACGGGGCTGGTTTTCAATGTTGTTTCTCAGTTTCATGTTCTTCGCAGAGGGAAGAGAGAAATCCTTCCTGACTGCTTTGTACTGCGCTTGTTAAGCCACAGCCTCGGGAGCCCGCTGCTCGGCGCTGAGAAGCAGCTGGCAGTTTCAACAGTCACTGGGCAAGGACAGCCTGTGGCTACTCGGGTCCACAGCCCAGCCACGTTTCAAGAGGGGGGTCACCTTGGTCGGAATGTAAAGGCCGATCATGTTAACATCACAGAGCCCACTTACCTCTGCAGGGCTTGGCGTTTGGGGAAGAAATCAAAGGCAGACGGGTGTCGGGCCCCGTAGCTGGGCAGTGGCCAGCAGGCAGCGCAAGGTCCTCGGGTCGGTATTTTTCAGGATGACTTTCGTCTATCACTGAGTCGGTGGAATTGAATGGAAGAGCCACTCCCAGCTGTTTTAGGGGACACGAGGTGACTAAGTCAACTTTGCCTAAGCCAGCACTGCCTGTGTAATTTGCGGGCCCATGAAATTAAGATGAATCTCTCTGTGGCCAACTCCGAACCCGCAGGGGACACCGGTGGCTGGTGTTCTGCTCCGTTTTCAGCAGCGAGTGACACCCACTCCCTCTGGCACTGATGTGAGGTTTTTCTGCGGGGAATCAAAACCAAATGCGGCTTCGTGTCAGCCCCAGGAAGGAGATGGGGCGGGGGGCGGGGCGGGGGGGACACACGTCAGTTCCAGGGTGTGCAAGGGGGCGACAAATCTGCTTCAGGTCCAGGCAGAATCGTTCCCGAGGGGCCGCTGCCTGGGCCGTGTCCAGGGCCCGTGCGAGTGTGCCAGGCTCACGCCGTGCGGGGCGGAGGCGGGACTGGGCTGCAGCGGGCCCGGGGCGTGGGGTCCAGGACCACCGCCCCGCTGCGGCGCTAGGGAGCGTTAGAGATGGCGAGGCCCGAGGTCCGGTGAGGGAAAGAGACGCGCCCCGGGCAGGGGGCGGACGTCAGTGCGGAGGAGTCACGAGGCTTGCTGCTGTCACGAGGTTCTTTGGCGGCGGCGACAGGTCCCCTCAGCCGGTCGGTCCTCTCCAGGTGCCAATGTGAGTGGGTGGGGGGCTCCCGGAGGCTCGCAGCGCCCTGCCTCCCCACCCTGACACTCTGCGCCTGCACCCCAGGTTCCAGAGCCCTCAGTTCTACCCTGGGAGGCATGCGGGGCACATGCTGTTGTCCTCAACAGTAGTGCTTTTGATTTGGTGTCTTGAAAGCCTCCAAGACGCGCCCAGAGCAGGGTCCGAGGCGGGCCTCCCGGGCCGGATCGCTGCAGCCGTCCGTCCGTCATCCCTCGGGCCTCTGCCAAGCCCTCTGGTCAGCGAGCGAGCGTGGGCGCCGTGCCGAGTCCGGGCTGGGGTCTTTACTTTTGCGGGGCCAATTAACTTCCTCTCGTTTTTCTTCTGCGTTTGTGGAAATGCTGCGCGCACTTTGTAATGACGGTTCGTAATTCTCGTCGGCTGCTGAGAAGCCTGCTGGGACCCCGCCGGCTGACCTTAACGAGCCCGCTTCCCGCACGCTTTCCCGCCGCGTTCCTGGGCTCGGCTCCTTCACCGAAGGCGGCTTCCCGGGAGAACCGCGAGAAGGTGTCTCGTTAGGAATATTTTGATGTTAAAAACACTCGGCGTGCAAGTCGATTGCAAAGCCGGCCGGCGTGCTTGGAAGTGGCCTTGGGCGCACTTGGGGGAGGGTGGCGGTCTGCGTCCACGCCCTTCGCCTTTGGTCCCGGCCTCTGCCACTTCTCGCCGACCCTGGGGACAGCTGCTCCTGGGGACAGCTGCTCCTGGCGCTCTCGGCTCCTCTGCAAGCCCAGCCCGGAAGCCGGCGCGCTGGTTGGCGATTAGGCGTGACCACGTGGTCGGCGGTGGCCGGCTTCTCTCCCGGATGACTTTTCTCCTCCTTTTTATATTAGAAACTTCTGTGTCTTAACAAGACGGCCCACTCGTGTGAGGTTTCAGGCATGCCAGGTGGGCGACTTCTGAACTTTCGGCTCCGCCCCCAAACTGCACAGCCAGGTGACCACGTGTGCCCTCGGAGCCGCACCTAGCCCTGACACTGCCTTCCACAGGGGGCACCAGGGCAGGCCCGTCTGTCAGGCCGGTACCTCCACCCAGGACAGCGGGGCGCCCTGGGGAGGAGACCTGTAGAAGGGTAGGAAGTGACCCTGGGTTGGGGCAATGACAGCTGTCCTCTTGACACTAGACAGGAGCGGCTGTCAGCAAAGTGGAGGCCTCTGGAAGGCAGAAAAGGTGCTGGCCACACCACGCTGGGACAGGAAAAGGTGGCCTCAATAGGACAATGGTGCCATCAAGGGCTCATGGAGGAAGGTGCTCATTTTGAGAAAGGGTGTGGACATTTACTAACTTGTGAGGTTATTGTTTTTTTTTATACCTTTATTTAAAAAAAAAAATAGTCTCTTGCTCCACTTTAAAAAAGGTGCCATTTGAACTAAACCAGTTCTGTCTGCGTCTGTCCTTTATTCTTATTCTATCATTTATCCTAAATGACCAGCTTAGCCCGGAGGGTGCTCCTCACCGCTTCGCCTATCCGGACGCATGACCACTGTGCCCTGGGACGGTGGGTGCTGCAGCTCGCACCGTCTAACCCACAAAGGAAGAGGCTTAGGGACTTGAAGTTTGTTCAGATTGCGCCTATACGTCGAAAGAACAAATTATAAAGTAGAATGTACGGTATTATCACATTTGTGTTTTAAAAAGGTGTGCATATTCGTGGAAAAAAAAATAAGCTAAGATATCAAAAATTGTGTACTCTGGGAAGTAAAATTCCAGGGGCTTTAAAATTCTTCATTTTTTCTCTCTGCATTTTAATGAAGTTTCTACAAAAACATGTTTTCCTTTGAAATTGAAAAAAAAAATCTTTTTTTTTTTTTTTTCGTGGGGGAGGTCGAGA
Organism: Pteropus vampyrus; assembly: GCF_000151845.1. Lineage (NCBI taxonomy): Eukaryota > Metazoa > Chordata > Mammalia > Chiroptera > Pteropodidae > Pteropus > Pteropus vampyrus. The sequence goes on along the minus strand of NW_011888969.1, from coordinate 1,165,970 downwards.
GCGAGCCAGAGGCGAAGTGTTGGAGGGAGGGGTGGGGTGGTTGGGGCGGGAGGGGTTCCCCTGGGATTTGGCTCCGACCCCCCTAAGCCCCCTGTATCAGACGTTTCTCAGCTATGAAAGCATAGAAAGGCTATTTCCAGTGAGTCCTTCGTCCTCAATCAAAACCGCACTGTGCTCCTCTGTCTGACTGTCCCCAGCATGGAGCTGGCCTCGTGTGGGGGCCCCGATGGGACCTCGCCTCTGTGAGTAGGCGGAGACACCACGACGCCCGTGCACGCAGCCGAGAAAGGTGCTGGGACCGAGCCTGGCTGGGTGAGATGGCGTGTGAACGAGGCCATGTTCTTCGGGTGACAGTGACTCGGCTGCGATGGGGTCGCCCACTTGACGAGGTCGCAGGATTCCCGCTCCCAGCGTCCCAGCTGTCAGACAGAGTCCCCACGAGCGTGACGAAGGGCGGATATCGTTAGGACCCAGGCCGCTCTATAAACGGTGTCTGCAAGCCAGGCAAACCCTGGGCCGCAGAGCTGAGCCCCCGCAGATGGGACCGTTGAGCGCTTTTCAATTGGGTCACACTCACTCGGTGGTGAGTTGGCCCGCGATTGGAGAACAGAAGAATTCTTGAGCTGTCTCGGTGTTCCTGGCAAGGTCCGACTCCCAGGTCAAGGCAGACAGCCAGGCTGGGGCTGGCCCACACCTGTAGCCCTCCCCAGAGTCACTTTCGAAGGCCACGTGGCACCAACAAAGTGGAGCATTGCTCAAATATACATTTAAACTCGCCTTTTGGAGCAGCCTTCAAAGCTTGACTCTCGTTCCTTCAATTACTCTTAAAATCGCCCATCTCATCTTCCGAAGAAGCAGATTTTCTCTTCGGAAATAGACACATGTCGATTGGAGCTGAGTGCGGTGAGGACATGAGAGCCAAGTGTGGACAAGCCATGTTGGAGCCGCCGGGGGCCCCTCTGGTTTCCAGAAGCCCCGGGGAGGAAATGTCATCCATTGGTAGCCAGGAGCACAGAGACTAAGGGACATCAGAGGGCTTGTCCCAGACCACCGGGCTGTGGCGTCCACCGCTCCGCAGTCCAGCCTCAGGTGGGGCGAAGCCTGGCGGATTCAGCAAGGGGACCCTGTGTGGGCGGTGCCTCGTCATGGCATGGTATTGTGTTCTAGAAGATTCCTGCCCCGTGGCGAATGCTGTTCCTGTCCCACGCCCGTGGCTGGTTCTGGGCTTTCGGGGGTGTTTCTACATCATGCCACCCTGGAATGGTCCCCAAGAGCTACTTCCTAACCACTAGGTGCACGAAGACACGTCATGCGCGGAGCGACAACCTTTTCCTGTCTCATCGGAAAGTGCGGCCGTTAGATACGGGGTAGCGTCCTTATTCTGGGCTGAGATCGCACATTTTTCTTGGTTGAGAAATCTACGATTTCCTTCCAGTAAAAACAGTCTGCCATTTAAAACCATGCCCACGGGGAGCGGGCAAAGCGGAGTTTACTGAGGGGACACGTGGCGGGATGTTTGCACCCCTGTCAGGGACCAGGGGCCCCCACACCCACCCGCAAGTCAGGCTTCTGTTTCACTCCCTCTGATGAACTACTTGGACTTTCTCTTTAATTTATATTCAGAAGGCTTTGACCTTCAGACCCCATCCGTGAGGTTCTGGCGTGCCGAGTGGGGTGCCTCACAGCGGCAGCCAGGGGGGAGCCCTTATGAAATATTTGCAATTTGGGCTGTCGTGGGTTCTTCATTATTAGCGTTTCTTTCTAGGAATTGCCTATTTCTTTTAGAATTAAAAAGTTTTAGAGTTTTGGGTTCAAGTTGTTTTGATATTTCTCCTTCTCTTCCTCCTTTCTCTCTTTCTCAGTCTCTGTCTTCCACTCAATAAGAAGAAGCTAATAAGAAAGGCAGAAAAAGTTGGAACTGGCCGTCACTGTTGCAAAGACCTCGGGAAGACTGGGGCGGTCGTGGCCATAGCAAGGGCCACCAAAGGAGTCTGGGGCCAGCTGTTGGCGTGATGAGGCATCACCGAGGCTCCCACAAGGCCAGGGACAAGGAAGGGTGATGCAAAGCCCCCGGAGGCCACCAGGTAACTGCAGGAAAAAAACTCAGGGACCTGGGGAGAGGCCAGAGAGAAGTCTGGGATGGTGGCGACACAGCAGTGTCCTCACAGAGGGAAGACTCATTCTTAGAACCAGAGAGACGGGAAGTGAATGTTTAAAACCATGGTCCACGAAGATGGCATTTTCTGGAACAATGTAGAGTTGATATATATCCATAAGAAACATCATTAAGATTACGTGTTCTCAGATGGAAAACTGAGCAAGAAAGGAGTGATAGAGGCACTTTTCTTGGCTTATCGGAAAGGCGGAAGGTCATGTTTACATGTATGAGCCAACTTGGGGTGCAGGGAAATCACCGTTGCACTGAGGACACTTTCCGTGGACTTGGAAGCGTCCTGTGACCCGGAGCTACGGAAGCTGCGCAGCGTTGGTTTGCTGGGTCCCCGTGGGCGGACCTGACTTTACCTGGTTCTGGTTGCGGGTGACATTGGGATTGTGTTCACAGCGACAGTGTCGCAGCTGGCCCTGAGGTGACAACCAAGACACCTCTCCTGTGCCCCTGCTGGGACGTTCCCCGGGCTCCCTCTGGCCCTGCTGTCGCCCGCCCTCCTCCTCCCTCTGCCTCCTGTCTCCCCACTCTGTCTTGCTGAAGGCTGTTTCTTTCTTGTTTTAATATTTAAAAAAGTAAAGCGGTGGTATTTTCTAAGGCAGGGGCTGCCGACTGATCTAGTGATGTCGAGAATCAAACCTGCGTTAAAAACCTGCCTTCCCCGCGTGGTGGGTTTTTGATACCTGGAGCTGCGAAGCTGGTATTGTTTTGAGGGGGTTAAGTAAGATTAATGAGGAGAGAACCATGAAGCCATAAAGGATCAGCGTTCCCAATCAATGGCCGAATAAATTTAGTGCGTGTTCCATCTGCAGATTCTTTCGCACGAACATCCAGACGCCAATTCCGAAAGGTTTTGCCTTTTTATGCTTCTGAATAACCTACGAAGACGAGAACAGTGTGTACTTCCAGTTTAATAGTGCTTTACTTAGGGTTTGTACCGCAGTCGATGTATCGATCAAGAGGAGTTTGTGGGATGCGGAGGCCTGTTTAATAAGAGCTGGCTGGAGTGCCGTAAACCTCCTATTCCCGGGACTTTAACAGCCGCGAACTGCAACTTCAGCATCTTCCTTGGGAGAGGGGAAAAAAAAATTAAAGGAAAAGAAAATAAATCGTCACCGAGTAAATGGAGACAGCAAAATGGGAGCTCGCACACCCGCCCCGCCTCCAAGTCGTGAAATCGCGAAATCGAGCCTCTGCACGGGCGGTCGGGAGTGGCTCTCAGACGGCGCCTTCGTGCGACCGCCTCTTGGAGGATGCGCATCTAAGCTGTCTGTAATCACCTTTCCAGGTGGGGGGTGACGCCAGGGCTCGTCCACTGCATCTCTGACATTAGCCCGGCACCAGCCAGAGAGCATCTCTCTTTAATCACCTCCAAGATGAGCCTGCAGGAGCCACTTTCCTTTCGACATTTGAATAACAAGCCCGAGGAAGCCACTTAACTCTCGCCAATTACAGGTGCCAAATGGGGGTACCGAGGAGAGAGGCCTTTTACATGTGCGAATGGTTTCACACTCCAGTGTCATAATCAGATTTGAGAAATTGAACTTGCAGAAAGTTTGTGCTAGCCTTGTGGATTTTCATTTCAGATGTTGTCAACTCAAGGGCATTTGGGCCAATCAATATCTGTCTGTCTTCTCGCACATAGAAAGTTGGCTATTAGAAGAGAGAGGCTTACAGCAGACTCAGCCAATACCATTAGCCCTTGCCTTAGGCAGTTCTGTCCATGTGCCCGGGTAGGCACCTGCCCCCTCCCCTCCCCCACCATTAGGAAGGCCACTTGGGATGTCATTTGGACAGAGCGGGCAAAGAGCACTTCTTTATTCTTTCTCTTTTTTACACCCAGACTCCCCCAAAATCAATAAATCTGTTCTTTGCTTATTTTCAGAACTTTACTTCAATCTAAGCAAGGACTTCCCTTCCAGCAACGAACTTGAGTAACACCATGTCAGGCTTACACGCGTGTGTGTTTTCTTTCTCTGTTCCAATTTGAAAAATAATTGGAAATAATATCTGATTGATGTTCTCTCTCTCTCTCTCTCTCTTTTCAGCTAAAGATTTCCTAGATGAAAGGCCTCGATCCACTGCCTTTCACGATTCAGCACTTGGCTTTCTGCTCCAAAGCTGCCTCCTACTCCGAGTGGTCTTGCGAAATTAAGGAAATGCCCCATCGTTTTCGTAATCAGAGGACAACTTTATACAAATTGTGTCCGTCGATGGCTATTTTGTCTTTGGATGTAACTGATGCTTTTCCTGTGATTTTTGTTCTGTACGGAACAGCTCCCTGACCGAGAGAAAACCCTGAAGCGTTAGGATACCAGGGAAGGGAGAATTGAGAATCCGTTAGTGGAGGCTTGGAGCGTCTCCCCGCAGGTTCTCAGAGTTTTGTTCAGTTTATTGTGATATTTCCTTCTCTCTCTCACTCTTGTTCTCGCCGTCTCTGTCTCTGTCTCTGCCTCACATTAGAAAAAACTAGAAAGAAAGGCACAAAGATGTTGGAATTGGCCGTCACTGCTGCAAAGAGCTCAGGAAGACTGAGCGGTCGTGGCCATCACAAAGGCCACCAAAGAAGTCTGGGGCCAGCTGCTGGCATGATGAGGCATCCCCGAGGCCCCCACAAAGCCATGGACAAGGAAGGGTGATGTGAAGCCCTCGGAGGCCACCAGGAAACTGTGGGAGAAAACTTGGGGAGCTGGGGAGAGACCAGAGATAGCGAGGTCTGGGACAGTGGCAAGCACAGCAGTGTCCCCACAGAGGGAAGACTCGGTCTTGGAACCAGAGAGACAGGAAGCGAATGCTTAAAACCGTAGTCCGTGAAGATGGCGTTTTCGGTGACTGGAACCATGAAGAAC
>NW_011888969.1:1138462-1158284 GCF_000151845.1 Pteropus vampyrus | reverse complement strand
TCTCTCTCTCTCTCTCTCTTTTCAGCTAAAGATTTCCTAGATGAAAGGCCTCGATCCACTGCCTTTCACGATTCAGCACTTGGCTTTCTGCTCCAAAGCTGCCTCCTACTCCGAGTGGTCTTGCGAAATTAAGGAAATGCCCCATCGTTTTCGTAATCAGAGGACAACTTTATACAAATTGTGTCCGTCGATGGCTGTTTTGTCTTTGGATGTAACTGATGCTTTTCCTGTGATTTTTGTTCTGTACGGAACAGCTCCCTGACCGAGAGAAAACCCTGAAGCGTTAGGATACCAGGGAAGGGAGAATTGAGAATCCGTTAGTGGAGGCTTGGAGCGTCTCCCCGCAGGTTCTCAGAGTTTTGTTCAGTTTATTGTGATATTTCCTTCTCTCTCTCACTCTTGTTCTCGCCGTCTCTGTCTCTGTCTCTGCCTCACATTAGAAAAAACTAGAAAGAAAGGCACAAAGATGTTGGAATTGGCCGTCACTGCTGCAAAGAGCTCAGGAAGACTGAGCGGTCGTGGCCATCACAAAGGCCACCAAAGAAGTCTGGGGCCAGCTGCTGGCATGATGAGGCATCCCCGAGGCCCCCACAAAGCCATGGACAAGGAAGGGTGATGTGAAGCCCTCGGAGGCCACCAGGAAACTGTGGGAGAAAACTTGGGGAGCTGGGGAGAGACCAGAGATAGCGAGGTCTGGGACAGTGGCAAGCACAGCAGTGTCCCCACAGAGGGAAGACTCGGTCTTGGAACCAGAGAGACAGGAAGCGAATGCTTAAAACCGTAGTCCGTGAAGATGGCGTTTTCGGTGACTGGAACCATGAAGAACCGATGTGTATCTGCGAGACGTGTCATAAAGATCAAGCGTGAGAGACACGGAGAATCAGGGAGTGTGCGTGGGCGTGCCGGCGACGGCGGCCCTCGGACGGCTGACCCGGGCGCAGGCAGGCGGGGCGTCGTCCGCGGTGAAGGCATCGGCTGGCACACAGAAGCAAAGGCGTGAGCTTCCTTCCCGTTTCAGAGCGAGCGCGGTCCCTTCAGCCCTCTGCTTTAATGCGGCTGTGGGTTGCGTTCTCCCTGACAGTTGCTGTAGAGATCGTACGGGCTGCTCTGGTGCAGGCGTGTTCTTTATTTCATTGTAATTAGCAAGGGTAATTTTCTGGCATGGCTCCGGAATGGTCCATGAGGGGTTTTCATATTTGAAAGCAGAGGAGAGCTCAAGGTGAGATCCTGAGCCTCAGCAACAAAGAGCAGTTCGAATCCGCAGCTAGAGCGACTCTGCTAAGAAGCAGGCCGGGTGACAGCAGCAGGGGGTCCTGGGGCCTCAGGGCAACGTCCTTCCTGGGTTCCCTGTTGTCTCCCCTGGGGCCCCGGTCAGGATGGTCCCCGGGGCGAGATCTGGAGCCTGGAGGTGCTGTCTGGCTGGGTAAGGTATTTGGTCTTTAGAGGACCCCGTTGAATTGTTTTCCTTTTGAATGAGAATGGACATCCTTCACTCAGGGGTTTGCCTTTGTGACCTTGGCCCACGGTCCATCAGCCCTCACCGTGCTGTAACAGTCTGAGTATACGCTCACGTCTCTTACCGGGCGGTAAGCAATGGCTCGGTGTTTTTATTCACTTTTGCATCTTCGGTATGTCTTAGCAGACCTTCCAGAGGCATCACTCAAACATGTGAAGCCGCACGTCACTGAGCACACTGTTTAGTCTGACTGACTTTTTTTTTTGATATCGAGATCTTCCCAGTAAAGGAAGCACCATCCTGATGTACATGCTGGTGAGACGTCTCGGCATGGGCCTGCGTCAGACAGCGTGGGGACCTCATTGCTCCTTGACCAGGCTTTGAGTGACACTGGCCTAAAAATGAGCCCTGCTCCCTTGCCTGGCTCCAAAGGCGATTCTGCAAACCACACCCTCCCCTCCGCCATACCATGGCCCTGTGATTGGTGGGGGGGACCGAGGCTGAGCCAATCACAGTGCTCTGTTTTCCAGTCATATGATTGGTCTGGACGTGGTCATGTAGGAAGTTTCATCTACATCTACATCTAATCAAACCTGGGAGAGCTAAAGAAAGTCGTTTCTTTCTAGCTGTGGAGCTGGGATGATATGAGCCCAGAAGCTTCTAGAAACCCTGATCTTCGCCTCAAAGAGAAGCTCAGCTGGGAGAATAAAATCAACCTGAGCAGGAGAAGCATGGGAGGGACCTGGTACCACCCCGGTCTTGGACCCAGCTGTTCCTATCCATCCCTGTAACTTTCCGCTAGCTCGTGTCAAGCATCTTCTCTTGTCCCCGGTCAGCTCTGTTTCTGTCATTGGCAAAAAAAAAAAAAAAAAGATTTGATGAATAAGAAATCTCAAGATTCTATGGGAGTTTTAAAAATTTGAATTTTTTTAAGTGAGTCCTCACTCTTTAGAGTATTCTTGCTAGAAAAGGGACTTTCATGGTCCAGAAGATAAGGAATTTTTATAGATGCCATGTGGTCTCTCTCAGCCATTTGAACAGGACTGCTTTTGAAAATATTTAAACAACGGTTCCTCTGCATTATTCATTTTCAAATGTATACGTGGTTCTTGGCGAACCAGGGGCCATTTGCATTAATCAGTGATCTTTAAGCGCGACCTTGCACAGACCTTTATTTCCAGGTAAACATGGAGCTTCTTAAACCCTATGGGAGAATCACACTCATATTTCGTATGGCTTCCTCTTTCACGAATAAAATGAATGGCTTTGGCGGCAAAACTGGTCTCCTTTTCAATAACCACAGTACGGAAATCTTTCTTTCCAAGGCAGTTGGATCTCACAGTACAGTGTTCACAGTAACGGACAATAAGGGAGAGTTAACAACAACAACAAAAAATAAATCCACCATCATGTTCAAAATATCAGTCCGAAGCTCAAAGCAGGTCATTTTTGATCTCGCCTGCTATTTCTTTTCCTTTACGACTGTTTTGCAGATTAAATTCTCTCTAATCGCATATTCTTCCTTATGCAATCTGAACCCCAGCCGCGAAACTGGGAAATCTTAAGTTTAAAAACAGCGCTGCATCTGAAATAGCTCCAAAAAGCCACCTTCTGACCAGCGATCACAGTTGTTAATGTGCTTAGGAGACCTATATATTTTTTGTCTGCTCAGTATCCTTTTCTTTGAAGAATGAGCCTAAAATAGTCTTGCTCCGATTCGGAGGTCAAGCTGCCACCCCCTCCTCTGCCTTCCAGCCTGGGAAATCCCCCCCACCCCCAGCCCAGTCAGAGCACCCCGTCTCTGCGGCATCAGTGGTTGTCTGAGAAACAGGCTCGGGGCCCGCGTGGGCCACAGAGCGCCGCTGACGCTTGTGCTGACGCTTTCAAGAAGGAAGCTCACTCTCTGGGAGCACTGAGTGTGCGGCCGCGGAGCCCATCGGCCTCGGGCACGCACGAGCCGGGCGAGCACAGCTGGAACGTGGAGCTGTCCGCCTGGTGTGGGCCCCAGATGGGAAGTGGGTCCTGAGTCCGCCCTTGGAGTTTCCAAGCTACTTGGGGCAACGGGTGGTCTTTTGCGCTTGAGCTACTTCGAATTCTTTCTGTTCCTTACGAGCCAGAGTCCTGGCGGCCACAGTGTGACAGGACAGAAACGAGGACCCATTTTCGTTTTTACTTAACTTCTGCCAGAGTTCCTTGTCATGCTAGGGTTGGGCCTGTGCTAGCCTGGGAAGCCGGTTCCTTGTTCGATCATCAGCGTCCGACGCTCAGTTCTTGCTGGGTGTCAGGGGCACCGCATGACTTCACTGCTTTCTTATGGCCCATGGGAGGTGGCAGACTCAAACGATAGGGCTTGATTTGTTCCAGAAACATCCGCAGTGGTTGGGGACCCTGGAGATTGTGAGATAAACAGAAAACATTTAAAACCTGCCGTGGAAATGATAGAAAGATTGAGAATTGGAGTCAGGCTAACAGAAGGAGACATTTAGCGGGTGAGATCGTCAGGTCGTAAAGAGCAGCTGAACGGCGGGGAAGAGACCGGCCGGCGCTGGGCCGGCTTCGTCGCCAGGCGACAGGGCGCCGTCCACGTGCGGGACTCGGACCGCGGGGCTGAGTGTGAAGCACGCTACCTGCCAGCGATGGAGCTGGTAGACGCTGGCCGAGTTCCCGGGCGTTTCCACATTTATTCCGCTTTATCTGACTTCTAGACTTGGTCTTGTCTGTCACAGGCTGGGGAGAAAGAGTGTGGCCCTGGGAAGTGGTTAGCATGGAGGGAAAGGGACACAGGAGGGAGAGAGGGGAGGGTGGCGACCCCAAAACACGCACCAAACCTTAGAGTTCTGAGATGAAAGAAGAAAAGATCAACTTTCTTCTACTTCTCTGATTCTTACTTTTCAGAGCCCCAAACACCCCATATACAGAAGTCTGTCTGCTTCCACCGCGACCGGCTCTGGATGGTATAGGCTGCTTGACCTCTGAGGAAGACTTGCCCTTTCGGCCGTGGCTGGCCCTCCTTCCCGGCCGGCTCGGCAGAGAAGCCACTCTAGTCACTGAGCACTATCACGGGAGGAAAGTTCTGGAAAAGTGCGGGTAGGAACCAAAGCACAGGAGAAAGCAAAGCAATTCTCCACCTGTGAAGTCGCTGACATCGCAGGTACGAAACTCAGCCAGGTCACCTCTCGTGAGGGTGTCTGTGATGTGCCGAGACGTAACCCGGGGTGACGGCTGGTTTTTCAGGAAAAAATGTATTTTCTTTGGAGGTAAGTGTGGGTTCGCATCAGTTGTGAGAAGCAACACGGAGAGATCCTGTACTCGCTTCCCTCTGCCTCCGGCGGTTGACATCGGGCGTGACCACAGGACGATGTCACAGCCAGGGCACCGAGGTCGAGGCCATCGTGAGACTCACTCAGACCTCACAGGCACACGACAGGTCCACCATCAGGGTGCCTCTACAGCTAAACGTTTTAGTCTTCAGACATTTTTGTGGTGGTCTTAAGTGTGGCTTTTCATGGTTTGGGGCCCAACGTTTTCCAGAACAATGAGGGGAAAATAGGATTCCAGGCCGCGAAGTTCGAGTTCAGGCTCTCCTGGGGTCCGCGTGGGCCGTGGGAGGACTGGGCTCCTCGGGATGGGTGTGGAGGAGTCGCACCCCTGGGAGGGACCGTCCCTTCGACTCCCCGGGTCCGAGATGAAGCTCCAGCTCCTCGCTTTGCGAAGCCAGCACCTTCCTTCTCGCCGGTGGGTTCTCGTGGCCGCATCCTTCTCACATCGACTTAACTTGACGTGTAGGAATAATGGAAAATAATAAAAATTCTTTGTAAACGATCGATTTTTCTTCTTCATGCACCTAAATGGTCCATAGAATGTACTTATTTTTTGTCTGGGCCATCCTTTGGCCACATTTTCAGTCTAATGTATCAAAAAAAGATCATGGATCTACTTAGGGACCCTAAACATCAGTGCACCCGTGATAAGGGAGAGCCTCCTGTGACAGCCCTTTCTGGGACCCTGCCCTAAAGCCCCCGACTTTGCACTCCGCCCGGCCCATGCGAATCTTAACTCCCCGTGGACCGGCTCTGCACTGCTAGACAAAGCGCCTTAGCCTCCTGAGCCTCAGTTTTTTCCCATAAAATTATATTATTATACAGACGAAGGGAGCGAATGTGCATAGAACAGGCCCGCAATCGATGCTGGTTTGACTTTCAGTCACTGTCAGTTACGCAGAAACTTCTGTGGCCTCTGTTGGATGGGAAGGGTAGAGAGAAAGTAAAAGCTCCCACACCTGCAAGAGAACCAGGTCCACTTGGTCCCAAGAGTTACGACACAGCGTGTCCAGCGCGGTGACAGTGCGCCTTTGCAGAGGGCCCACGCTCGCTGGGAGCCAGGGAGCTTCCCCGAGCAGGTCAGACGTGACGCGTATGGCTCTGTTCTGTGGACGTTGAAGGACTCGTCTCTGAAGAGAGGGAAAGACACCTTAGGCAGAGAGGAGGGTGCGAGCAACGTGTCCGAAAGAGGGAGGGAACCCGGGGTGTTCCCAGAACCCCATGTGGGTCAGAGGCGGTGTGGGAACGGGAGACGGGGGGCGGGGTGTGTGTGTGGAGAGGTCAGCGTGGCCTAGAGCCCTAGGGCCAGGCGGCCTTCTGAAGCAGCACTGTCCAACATGGAGGGCCGAGCTCTGGGTGGCAGACGGGTCTATGTGCAGAGCTAAGGTCTGGCTTCCAGGCCGACTGGGTCGGGAGCCGAGATCTCATGTTGTCCTAAGTTCCAAGGTCCCGGGTGGGTCAGGGGCCCTCCTATTGCAGCGGGAGGAGCCCAGCTCCGGACAACAGGGGCCTGAGGCCAGTTCCACCCGGCTCCAACCAGCCACGGAGCCGCGGGCGAGTCATTTTCTGAACTAAACAGAGCAAAACTCCTTCCAGAACTAAGGCTCTTTGATTCTCGATGGTTTTGCAGCACTGCAAAATGAAAAGGCCCAGAATCAAGTAACAGGAGAGGGTGCCGTCGCTGTGAAAATTCAGTCCCAAGCCGGAAGCCTCACAACGGGGGCCACCAGGATCTTGAAATCTAGCCATCTTCGTGGGGGCGCATTCCGTTGACCGCGAACCTGACCCTGACGGCCGCCTCCCTTGCGACGAGCAGAAACACTTGGAAGCAGGATCCCTCCGAGCACCCAGCACCCTCTGCGCACGGCTCACCGCATTTGCCCTTCTGGTCCTTTGTGCGCCCAGTAGCTGCTAACGCTGGGCTAGGAAAGGGACTCTGTAGTGATCCGTGTGCGGGTATCACCGAGAAATAACGGAAGGACGTTCGTGAGCACGCACATCTCCGTCAGTGTGTGCTCTGGCCCTGCGCTGTCTTTCCTGTTCTCCTGCTCAGAGTTAATGCCCTTTATAATTGTTATTCGTTGGAAAGCTGATCACAGACTTTACTAAACCTGACGCTCCCCAGATAGTGTGGCAGGGAGGGGCCGGGAAATAAACATTTCCAACCGTATCGCTTCGTGAAACTATGCTTCTTGCCGTGAGCACTCCGGGGCTCACCCCCCAAGGGGCTTCTCAGGCAGCCGGCTCTGGTCTCCCGTCTCTCTCCTGTCTCTGCCTCCGGCAGATGTGAGAACAGGGGCTGGAAGCGCACAGGATGGGCTATGGCGGGGGAGGGTGACCTCTTTGTGGGCTAATCCCTTTTAAAGACCTTCCCTTGGCTATAGAAAAAGTGACAAAGAAAATGTGGTTATCGGTCGTGTTTCAGAGATCAGCGTTCCCCGACATGGCAGGGGCGACCCGCACCCAAATGTTTAACGATTTGACCCAAAGGAAATCTCCTGCTTACAAAGACGCTGCCTTAGAATTTTAAAAACCCTAATAAATAATTTGTTAGAACCGCAGGGTATCACGTTACCACGTTACTTATTATGGAACTAGGATAATATTTAAATTGCTTATTTACAGCATTAAAATAAATAGTGGTCGGGGCGTTTTGGCAGAGCAGGGGACACCGGCTGCAATTCCCACCGCTCCCCAGCCGCCTCCCCTCTGCCTGGCCCCGCCCCGCGCCCTTCCCCACGCAGCCCTCCTGTCCCCTGTCCCCAGGTCGGTCCTTCCTGCCCGTCTGGGTTCCTTCCCCAGCTGCAATTACTCCATTATGCTATTAAAGTTCAGAATGTGCCGCACGCCTGACCCTGAAGGCATTTTTTTTTTTTTTTAATCTTTTCCGATACCTGTAGCTCCCTCCCTGGGCTAACATCTGACTGTCCGCTCTCTCTAAGATCAGCTGGTGAGCCCTCCCTCTAAGGCCACCGGCCCCGGCCCCTCTGATGGCCACTCGTCGGGCGCCTCTCAGATCTCCACAGGGGGTTGGCAGGCACCACGGTGAGTTAATATCAAGCAAATCAGATCGAATGGCAGCCCAGCCCCCCAGGTGAGGAGGGCTCGGGGCGGCGCGGGCCGGAGCAGGCGCCCGTCCCCCCTAGTTCGCAGGGGGTGCGCGCCCTGGTCGCATCCAGCGCCCCTCGCTTAAGCCCCACTAATTGGGGAGGATCGCCGGCGTCTGATGAGTCATAATTAGCACGCGGCGGCTCCAGGAGGAGCCTGCTTATCGGGGAAGGGTCAGGGACTAATGACTAGCAGAAGCTAAGGGTTTTGTTGATGCCTGTAGTCTCTGTTGGAAAAAAAACCAAAAACAACCACTTCTGCGGCTGCGTTTCTTCCTGCGGCCGGCGCTGAATCCTTCCCCTCGTTTGCTTCAGTGACCTCTCCAGGGCGTCGTCGCCCGAGGGCTCCGGCTGTCCAGCGACCGTTAGGCCCCTTGGGCCGGTGATCTTCTCCCGAATTCGCCCCCAACACCCGCGGCGCCAGCATTAGCCGCAGCTGCACTGCTGCTCATTAGAGGCGATCGATGGGGAGCCGGGCAAAGGGCGCTGCGCCCCCGCCATCTCCAGTTACCGGGGCCTTCCCGGGTTCCCACGCCCTGCCTTCCTGTCAGCCACGCAAAACAGGGCTTTCTGTGTTTGATTTTTAAGGGAAAAAATGGAGAAGGATGGGGGAAAGTGCGCATTTACCTTCTCGGTCTCTGGCTGTTGTTGACTGTTTAGAGGAGATGTGATTTTCGCCATGACCAGAAAATTGCCTGCTTTTGCCTTCCGATGCTCCTTGAGCGAGGCAGGCCAAAGATAAAAGGGGTCCCCGCAAAGGCAGGACTGGCCTCTCTCTAGAGAGCCACCCAAAGGTGCTGAGTCAGGACGCAGGTTGCAGCCTGGCTCCTTCCGGACGCGGTGGGCCGGGGGAGCCCCTGGACGGTAGGGTCCTGCTTCTCTCCAGGTGTTGCGGGAGAGCCTGGGAGGACCGCTCTCTTCCCTCGTGCGGCCAGGACCCCGGGCCCAGCGGGCACTGGGCGCAGCAAAGGTCTCGGGCCCAGCAGGCTGGAGTCAGCTCTGCTTCTGCAGAGTTGGCTCAGGTCGTCTGCTGGGCCATTCGTCCCCAGTGGTGGACCGGGAGGGGTCTGCACCCTTCTGGGTGAGGCTCAGCGTGGTCTCTCTCACGTCAGGCATAGCAGAGGCTGGTAAGGCCCCTGGCCGGGCCCCCTCCTCAGCACCAAGTGGGTTAGGGCCCTGGTACCCTTATTCTCCAGGTCACACATCTCTACCCATCCTTACCACCCATGGAAAAATCTAGAGAAATGTGAATGTAGGGAAGACCCAGAGCTAGAGCTGGAGACCACAGTAGCATCTCCCAAAAAGTCCGAGACGTTTGCCGATGTCTTCTGCACGTGGGGCCACAGGGACGAGGGCTGACCTGAGTCTGTCTCTCCGCAAAGGAAGCAGTGCTCACCTGAGAACTCGCTGGAAAAGACCCCGGCCCAACTGCACTGTTCTCTAGCACGGAGGTGGCTGGACTGGGGACCAAGGAGTCTCAGGTGGCGAGCGAGCACATCTGGACCCTGCTCCTGGAGTGTGGCTTCCTCCGCAAACTCAAGATAGGCAGTCCAGACAGGACAGTCTCTCCTCGGGGGACCCCAGCTCTGCTTGTGCCTCAGCCACACCAGCAAGGTACCTTTAGAGTAACTCTCCACTTTCCCGTGTCCTTTGGTCTGTGCCTGAAGTATTTCTTTAGTGACAGAAGCCACGACAACTGAAAAATGGGTCAAAGAAACCTTCTTCTATCAAGGCAAGCAGAGAACAGTGACTTACAGCCAGAAAACCAGGAGTTCTGAGCAAATATCCTGCCATGAAATGAAAACAGTAAGGAATAGAAAGTTTCAGAAATTTGCCAGTTTCTGTTTTTCACAAGATTGAGGGTGACATTGCACCTACGAAATCAGAACAGGCATTTTTGAAGGTGGCAGAAAGCAAGACCCTCAAAGGCTACCTACAAATGAATCATTGCTGAATTTAAAACTGCAACATCACAACTGATCATGGAAAATGGATTCAGTGAGGTCGAAGGCAAACTTGGGAATGCAGGGAAGCTCAGAGAGAAGGGATAATTCAGTACATAACGTGATAAAGGAGACAGTTAGAAACCTGACATGCAAGAGATCCAATGTCTGCATAATGAGAATTCCTCGAGCGTGTGGGGTGAAGGTAGAAACCAAAATAATCACCGAGGAATCAGAAGGGCTGGTGACCACCAGGCACAATGAGTAGAAGTTGAATTTCAAGGGAAGAGGAAATTAACGTCCGGGCTAAAGAACAATCCGCCCACAAAGAAATACGAATCAGATTCAATTAGCCTCTTTTGCCCACTAAAAGCCCAAATCCATTTCACTTTAATTGGAGCACACACAGATTCAACTTTCTGGTGGTTTTCTTTATTTGTTAGTTATTTAACATAAACAATTTACTTGGAAAAAAAAAAAAAGTCAATTCCAATATTCCCTTATCTCCCACTATAATTTTATCTCGGAATAAATTGGGTAGCTGGTGGACTTTTCTGCAATAATAAAACTAGATAACAACGCATCAGTGTTCAGAGTTTTTATAGAAACGTATTTTGACCCAAGTTTTCTCTACCCGATTTGTCATGTTTAGGTGGCATCTGGTTAGCCGGCAAGCTTTGTAAGGGCTGTGAAGACCGTGCTATCTTAATAACCTCTTTCTCTCTCTCCCTGGATCTAGCAAGATGCTCATGACAAGTCTGCACGTAGATTTGAACTGGCCACAGAAAAGGGTGTTCTCAGATATGCAAAGAACCTGGGAAGCGTACCACCACGTACCCTTCCTTAAAGCTGTCCTTAAAGACACACTGTAGCCAGCTAACGGAGGATAGAGAAATCGCAGTATAAAAGCAAAGAGGTAAACAAGTTCAGCGAAACATGTAGAGTTTGGAGAACTGTTGCTTCTATGATTAAAAAAACAAGCAATTCAAATACAGAAAATACGTACTGTGAGCAAAAATGCATAACTTAGGCAAATCATTTAATATTAATGATCTGATTTAAGCTTTTAGATAACAGCGAAAATCGGCAAATCAGACAGAAGGGTAAAAAGTAAATGTCTGTTAAATCTCTGCTTTATTTGGGAAGAGATGTTGATGTTGATGGTAACCAGAGAAAAATATGTGGCTTTTTTTAAAAAAGGAATCATAAAAAGAACCACATGTGGAATAAAAACAGGATTCACACTTTCCAAATTAGTAAAGAAAAAAAGAGCTAAGAGAAATATTTTTTTTTAGAAAAAACACAAATGAATAAAAGGAAGAAAAAGGAAGTATTTTTAAAAATCAAGCATAAATAATTCTAGAGATAATAAAGATAGGCCAAATTCTCCAAATGACAGACTTTCACACTTAATTGAAAACAGAATCAAATTAAAATCTATTAAGAAGAGACACATCTAAAATAGAAAATATGGAGCGATTGAAGAATAATGGCTGGACAAAGACGTATTAGGTAAATACAAGTAAATACTGAAAAATAATGGCAATATAATAACAAATTCAAGATTAAACTGTTTCGGAAGGGTTATTTTTACATCGATAAAAGGTAAAATTCACTATTTAGATGAATAATGAACTCACGTGTAAAATATAATTATTAAATATGTAAAGTAAATTAAAAATACAAGAAGAAGTTGACACACATAATTAATGTAGTGTTTTAATATGCAACAGTCAGTATTCGACAAGTTAACAAGAATAAACAAAGAGCTAAAGAATCATAGGTAAGTAGAGATTATTTGGTATTTAATAAGGTAAGTGAACTTTGTACCACGTAAAGAAAGAGGATAATGCCCATCATAGATTTGTTTAAGCTGATGACAAAAAAGTCTTAATCATGAAGAAAAATTTAATGAATTCTTTTAAGGAACAAACTGTACAAGCCATATCTGTAGCTGCAAAATAGACATAAATTTAATAACAAAAGCGTAACACAAATTGCATTACACTTAACAAATTAAATAATAGTCACTCTCCCAGTGACTATGAGAAAAAAGAGAAACCGATTCTAGAACAATTAAAAAACATGGACACAGAAAAAAATTAACAGAAGAAACTTAAAGTTAATTCAAGGTCAAATGCATCATATTGAGTATGTTTGTTAGTAAACAAAAATACACTAATAAGCATTTAATTTAATGTGTTTTAAAAAATCCAGGCTATTAAGTTCAAGAAACGTTAAAAAAAGAAAATAACAAATATTATAAAATAAAAATTCATGAATTAGGTTGAGAAAAACAGTAACATTGAGAAATTCAAGAACTTTAAAAATAAACGGATATGCTTTAACATAGATTAACAGCTGGTAAATCTGATTAAGGAAAAAAAGAAGGAAACGTAATTATATAAAATGAGGAATTAGTGAGTATGAGGAAACAAACAGAAAGGAGCCTCTGCGATGAACTCAATGCTGATAAAAACTATGAAGAAATGCTCTGCATGACTCAGTCTACCACTCGATGCATAGAAGATTTTTCTGAGGAAATATAAATTTTTATGTCTGCCTAAAAAAGGGGAACATTTCTACAAGCTAATAACCTTAGAGAGAAATTTCCAAAGTTGCTTATGGTTAACTTATGATAGCTTTGTGATACTTTCAAATGAATCTTTGTCATTTCTTCTCTGTCACTGCTTGGTATTTTGGTCATTGTTCCAGAATAATTTTAGAATTCTTTACAGCTTGGGAGTAGAGGGATTTCAGTCTTATAAGAGTAAATAATTCCTCGGCTCTGTGAAACATTGCAAAGCATAGGGAGATAATGTTGCTTGGTGCATTTTACTGACAGAGCTGAGGCCCAAACCTAACACCTGAAAAGGCTTGAGAAATACCAGCCCCGTGTCACTGATGGGTGCAGCCACCACCTGGCGAGACGCAGACCGTAGGTCGTTGAATCAGAGAACGAAAAGTCCTAAATAATATATAGCAAATTGAAAACAACAGTTTCGGATACCACATAGGTCTATTCCAGGAATGCAATCATGTTTTAATATTCAGCAATCTATTAATAAAATATATCACATTGGTAGATTAAAAGAGGAAAAACTTTAATACGTTCCCAGAGGACATTTGATAAAATTCAACATCAATTTCAAATGAAAACTTAATAAGCCAGGAATAGGAGGACGATTGCATGACATGGAAAAACAATATGAAATCAGCAGCTACATCACATTTAATGAGGACCCTTTATGGGTTCTTCAAAGTCTGAAACACGGCGAGGAGGTTGCAATCCCGCCATTACGAACATCGTTCCGGAAGTTCTAGCAAGTACGCCAAGACGGGAAACAGAATTAAAATGAACTTAGGCCCGAATCTGCAAGTGCTATGATTATATGTCTAAAAACTCCGAGAGAATATTTTAAAGAAAGTAGTTGACACTCTCTTTTGGTGGTGGCATGCACGAATCAATAATGTCCCCGTATCCCATGAATGATTAACTGGAAAGTAAAAAGATTAAAGATCTTTTGATCCCCAAGAGCGATGTAGCGCACTAAACCCCAGGAAAAAACCTCGCGAGATGTATAGAGGACCCACGTGAGCAAAAGCGCATCAGGGTCTGCGAGCTATCAAAGAAACCGCCAATCAATGGAGACACAGTCTCGGTTCTGAGCAGCACGACGAGGCCACGTTGTCGCGATGTAACTTGTGCTTTTTGGACGATTCCTGTACAAATTCAAATTTAAAGTTGACTGACTAATTCTAGAAAAAAAGTCAGAATATTGAGTACCAATGAGAGAAAGAACACTAGAGAGAGCTTAAGGTGTGTTGTATAGATTCGCTGGTTGCACAGAAGGGCGAGGCAGGGGTGAGTGCTCCCTTATCAGATGATAAATGCGGCACTTCAGATAAAGACTGGATTATTCAGTAGGTGATGTCGAGCTAGCAGGTTAATTATTTGGAACGGGATCTCTCGATCACCCTGGATGAAAGGTCAGTGTACGAGGGCACGCGAACTGCCTAATTGTCTGGTTTCCGGGGGACGGGGGTGGCGGGGAGCAGAACAAGAAAGAAACCAACAGGAAAATGATAAAGATTTGTCTAATGAATATTGGAAAATTCTCAACGCCAAATTACACCCTAACCAACCTTACCAGACAAATGGGAATATGCTAGAGCATATCGTTAAGTAAAGGATTATTACCCTTATCACCTAAAGAATGCTTATCATCCATTTTAAAAAAGGAAATGCCCGGAAATGTGAAAAAGCATTCATTAAATAAGAACGACGAACGCTCAAAAAATATTCAAAGAAGTGCTCATCCCATGAAGAATGAGGGAAATGCAATTTTAAGCAGGAACAGATTTTTTTTTTGGCTGATTCGAATTAGTAACGATTTTTGAAAGAGGTAAAAGCAGGTGCTGGCGAGGTTGTGGGAAACCAGCAGTTCTTGTAGGTTGCGTAGGAGCTGCCCTGGAGGACCAACCGACAGTGTGGCCAGACATCACTGAGCTCACACCCTGTGACGCAGCATCTGGACACGCCCCAGACGCCGTGTGACGGGTCAGAGCGCTGGGGGGCTGTTCCTAACAGTGAAAAATGGGAAGCAGCATCAATAACCGATGAGAGGACACAGGTTGAACGAATGGTGGTCCATGAAAAGCAGTGGACTATTAACTAGTCCTTAAAACCCGTCCTCGGAAATGAGTGTGTGTGACGGCGTTCGCAATCTATGAGATGGTAAGCGGGGTACGAGACTGCGCCCCGTGGTCCGCGTTGGGAAGACGGTGAGCACGCCCGGATGCCCGGCGGGAGGGGAAATGGGGCTTCTCTTCTAATCGTGGGGTACGAATGACTTTTATTTTCTTCGTTGTCCTTTTCTGAAGTTCTCAGTATGTGGGCGGCGACGCCATGTGACGCACACACAAATCCTAATTAGAACGAAGAGTTTAACAAGCTGCACGGAGGAGGCAGCCTGGCTTTGCCACCTGACGCCCTGCTGGCCTGGGTTTCTCCGCCCTCGGGAGGCCCTGGGTCCAAGAGGAGGGCTCAGGTCAGTGCTGGACGCACGCTGAGTCTCTGTGTCTGTGTCTGTCTCTGTCTTTATCTCATTCTCTGTCTCTGTCTCTGTCTCTGTCCCTGTCTGTCTGTCTCCAGACTCCTGCTTCCCCCCAGCCCCTCTGGAGGAGGTTTCCAGTCTCTCCGCTTTCACTGGTGTTCGTTTCATGTCCGACTGGCTCTTTCTGAACTGGGTCTGTTTTCTTTCTCAGGCTGCGGCATCCTGGCTCGATTTCCGTTTTCAAGTCACGGAGCATCTCGCGTCCATCTGTGGAGTGGGAGTCGGTGAGGGCGGGAAGTGTCAGACGAGGGACTTTGCTACTTCTCTCCACGCTCTGCTCCATCCTCGGGGGCCTGCGTTGGCTCCTGATGTAGTCTGCTGGTTCTGGGCACGAATGAACCCAGTTGCCTTAAGATCGACAGAAACCTCAGCTTCGGATCGCCAGATTTCGCAAATAAAAACACAAAATGCCTAGTCAAATTTGACTTCAGGTAAACGGCAAGTAATTTTTTCAGTATAAGCGTATCCCAAATATACTTACACTGAACACTACTCATCGTTTATCTTAAATGCAGATTTAACTGGGAAACCTGTATTTCACCCAGCAGTCCTATCCCAAATGCCAAGATGGCCTCATGCCTCACCGCGGTCTAAGTTACTCTGTCCATAGTGGGGTCTTCCTACTCCACCCCCAAATAGATGGGGCCAGCCAGGACCAAGGAGTTCGAGCAAAGACAGTCACTC
This sequence comes from Pteropus vampyrus, assembly GCF_000151845.1. Lineage (NCBI taxonomy): Eukaryota > Metazoa > Chordata > Mammalia > Chiroptera > Pteropodidae > Pteropus > Pteropus vampyrus. Next base: position 1,142,657 of record NW_011888969.1, on the reverse strand, counting down.
TGGCTGGGTCTACTTGCGCCCTGCTAATGGGTACCCATAAACTGGGTAGAAAATTAGAGCTTGGCCATCCCTCTCGTCAGCTAAAATTTAATAGCCACGATTTCCATAAGCAGAGAGAGGAATTAAGCAGGTGACACGTTCAGATCGAAGTGGTGATAGTTGTTTGGTCGTGGGGGAGGGACACTGGCCCAGGAGGAAGATATGGTCCCCTGTCGGAGTTAGAGATGCTGGTTCAGGAGGGAGATGCCTTCTGCTGGCGGAGTTAGAGATGCCGGCTGCTCTGCCGCCTTCAAAGACGTTCGTTCCCACACTTCCCGGAGGGGCCGAAACAGAGTCCGTGCTGGCAGAGTGAACAGGACAAGCGTTTCATCCCTTCCTTCTACCGAGTGGAAATGACAAACACAGAACGGAACGAAGTGGGTAAGGAAAAGGGAACTGTGAGCACAGGAAGAGCCGTGAGGATCAAAATTCGACGGGCGTAATGTTTTTCCAGCTCTTGTTCACATGATTGAGGCGCGGACATGACTTGTTACAAATTGCTTTAGGAGCGAAGCTGGCAAATTAAACTTTTATTTGCCGTGGGCCCCTCTCTGCTCGTTTGTGCTTCTAATTCGGTCAGGGCCAGGGCGATGCAGCAACTCGAGGCCTGGCCTTGCTGCCCTGGCGCCTGACACCTGGGAAAGGCACGGTGCTGGCATCCCTCTGGCGCTGTGTCCTGTGTCCCTTCTCTTGACAGCGGCAAACGCACGAGGTCCAGCCTTTCTCCCGGCCCTAGTCCCCCTTCTCCAGGAAGGAGCCTGGCCCAGGCTGTCCTGGGAGCAGACCGTATTTTACTCCCTCTCTGGCTTCTGGGCACCCGCCAGGAGCTGAACCAGAAGTGCCAAAACGCTGTAAGAAATCAGATCGGGGAGGGTGGCTGCTGGCCCGCCATTTCCAGCTGTTGGCTCCGCAGCAGAGCTCTTTGTAAATTTTGCAAGAAAACATGTTCTCAGGAGGTTTCCATTTCAAGTTGGCAGGCTGAGAAGTCAGGAGAGCTGGAGTCAAACTTTTCAGGGAATGTCTGAGCTTGGATCCCGCTCTGCGCCGGCCCCGTCTGCAGCTTCTGGGGCCTCGCGTTCGGAACCTCCGCTGCGGGCCGATCGTGGGCCATGTCTAACGTGCCCGAGGGGGCAGCGGAGTGTGCGGCTCCTCCGACACCTTCGTGGCCGCGAAGGCTGCGCTGCACGTGGGGCCGGTGAAGAGGTTACGAGCCCCGTTGAAACTCAGGTCTGTTCTTCTTTCTTCTGGAAAAGCAGCATCTTTTTATCCAGTTTAAGCCATTTCCTCCCCCTCTAGCTCTCTCCCTCCAATGAGCGTGAGGATCTTTCTGCCCCCTGCCCATCCAGGCCGTGACTTCGGCCGGATGGCTGAACGCTCGGGGCTCCCGTGTAGCCGGGTTAACCCCCCCCACCTTGCGGCCCTACCTTTCTTCGTCGTGTCGTGGGTGGACAATGTTTCGTCTTTCCTCGCACTAACCTTTCTTACCTTCCCCGCTTCCCTGCGTTTTGCGGTTGGCGGGTCCATAGCGTCACGACACAGACGGGGTGACAAATGGCGGGGACGGCGGCTGGGCGGAGAGAGAAGCGTGGTGTCTCCCGTTCCGCCGAGGCGGAGACGCTGCGTGGCCAGGGTGAGGATGGACGGCCACGCGTGCCGTGTTTGCCGATGCGCCAACGTGAGAACTGGACGTTTGTGAAGTGACTGGATTTAGGGCGTCCCAAACTCGCTACGTTTAATATTATTTTGTCGAGAGAGCATCTTTATCCATAGGGACGAGCGCTTGTAACGACGAAGTATTTCTTTTAAAAGGTGCCGTACACTAGATTACAAACTTCCAAACGGTAAAATAAAGCACTTTGCGAGACGCATTAACTCTTTTAGGCCACGCAGACATTTCCCAAAGTGCCTGTCATAAATTCAGGAAATCACATTGTCATCATTATATTCTGAAAGAATTTCGCTTCCACACATTTCCCCACCCTATGTAATTCTATTTTAGGGAGTAAAGATGTTTAACTTACATCAGGAGAGTCTGCTGATTGGTTCTGTCTCGCACCGGTGTTATTTTAAATCAATGGCTGCTGCTACAAAATCAGATAATTTCTCAGAAGACTGGCATGGAAATGTATTCTACGGTTGTTTACGTTCGAGGCGAGAGCTTTCAATTCAAATCATTGTTCCCAAACAGATGAACGCCACATGTGATATCGGCTAATGTACATCAGGTATTGGGAGTGAACTTGAAAATGCGGGCTGCCAAGAGCGGCTTCAAAACGAAGCTTCAGACCAGGTAATGACAGGAATCTGGAATTAGGGGCTGTTGTAAATACCCTGAGATGGAGGAATTATTGTCACGTGCACTCCCTAAGCCTGAGAGACAAGACAGGATGGGCACTGGGGTGACCGGCTTAGCCCGCCACAGTGGAAGAGTGTGGAGCACAGACAGGCGTAAGTGGTTTGGGGTTTACGGAACATTCCAGATGGGCCGGCGGAGAGAAGGTTGTGTAACCACATATTCTCTCTCTGTCCTTAGACTTCTCATGAAACTGGAATTTTGAAACATGTCTTCTGAGTTTATAGATCAAAAGCCCCTGGATTCGGCCTGGAAAGTTGCCACAGAAAACTAGTTGTGAGTGAAGAAGCAAGCATATATCGTCTCAGTAGATGACATTCCCTTTTCCGTAGCCAAAGGCAAACGTCTTTGGGAGATCTGGTCAGCGTCAGTGAGAGCCGGCTCCTCTCTCGACCGGCGTGGAATGGACTTGGCACAGTAATGACCCTCGCTGATGCGATGCAACGACTTAATTTGTTTCCAAGAAATAAGAAGGAATATGCATTTATTGGAAACGATTCAGCCGTGAGTGGGAGCAGATTTCAAGGCCAGGAAAGAAATGCCTGGAAGATTTTGTAAAACCCTGGGTGGGAATTGGCTGTCCAAGTGAACGCCTGCGTCCGCATTTCCCGCAGCCCGCGCGGGGAGCCGGCCTCCTTAGGTGCACGCACGGGGCGCGTGTGGTGGCAGAGGACACTCCTCTCAACAGGCACGAAACGGAGGGGCAGTTAGGTGTGACTGAGGTGCAGCAGGTAGCAGCCGGAAGAGAAATAAGCGGGAGCAAGCTTCCAGAGAATGCGCGGCTTGAATCAGAGCTGCTAGTAATGAGGACGCATCCCGTCTCATGCATCGCCAGCGTTGTTTATGAATGGTAGACACCGACGGTTTCCCCAAAGGCCTCTGCGAGGGAGTGAGCAGCAGGAAATCTGCACGACCAACATGGAGGCTCCAAGTTGTCAGGTCCTGGAGCTTCAGACCCCATGGGGCGGAAGAAAGGGCAAGAGTCGGGTTTGGGGGCAGCCCGCCCTCTCCCTCTGCCCCTCCTTCTGGACTCCCACGGGGCTCCCGGGCGCTGGGGAACCGTGGGAACAGCGACGCCCCTCATTTCAACTTTGGGCCACACATCTTACCCTTTCTGTCTGTCCCTTCTATGGAGTGATGTTTACGAATTAAAAACTGATCGTCCCATTATTTTCTTTCTTTATGGGGCAAGATGATCTTAGCAAAGGTTCATAACCAATAAGTGTAATATGTTAGTAAAATAAAACCGTGGGATTTGCGCCCAGTGAGGGTGATAAGCTCTCTAATTTTTTAAAAATGTATACAATATCAACGTTAAATACCAGTGCGATTCAATATTTTTTCAGTATCATAATTACTGCAAAGAACACACACATACACATCCCTTTTGTCGTTCTAACTCATGGATTCCTGAGCTCTCTCTGAAGTCCCTTGAAGTCAGAGCGAAGGGCAGGTTGACCGCCGCTGTGCGTTGCAAGCCCAGGGTGCCGCTCGTGGGAAACGCCACCTACTCGGGCAGTCCCAGCGTCCCTCCCTGGCTGGGACAGAGGATACGAAGCAGATCGCACCGTCCCCTTGCCGTGTCCCGTAGGACTGCATGTTGTCTGCTCTGGGAACGACCCTTCAGTACAGGGAGGAGAGAACTCTGCAGAGGGACCGTGGAGAGGGGCTGAGCCCGGGCCGCCCCGGGGGTGCTTCCCAGGCTTCCTTTCTCTGGGAATCAATTTTAGGTCTTTGATACTTTGTCTTGACGTTGGAAGCTTTCCTCTGCCCTTGGCTGCTTTCCCTCTCTGTTCTCTCTCT
>NW_011888969.1:1130992-1136557 GCF_000151845.1 Pteropus vampyrus | reverse complement strand
TTGGGGAATTACTCGCTCGTGCATTAATTCAGTTAACACTCATCGAGTGTTACTATGATCCAGGTATTCTTGAGGCTGACTTGAATAACCGAATTGGATTGTAGTAAACTGAAATCAAGTTAGGATTAGACGATTTATTCCCAAATGACCTGAAAGAAAAAAAATGATGATTCGATGGGAATTTCTCAAAAGATCAGATTAGTATTGATCAAACTCGTGGACTCTTTGCATCTTCCTACAATCGGAGAGCTCTATTGTAATAAGATGGTGATACTAAGTTAGTTACTAAAAATAAAATCGGGCGAGGGTCTCATGCCTCCGAACACCTGTCCAGTTTAACAAAGCAAATATAGCTCAAGTTCACACCATTCGCATAAATAAATAAAATTCACAACGCAAATAAATGTCCTTTGAAATACAGAAGAAACCACAGGTGTCATATTCTCCTGTTCTTTATTTGGGGTGAGATATGATGAGAATTCAGACTCAAGTCAGACGCTCTCCCCACCTACCAGCTGTCAGGGTTCGAGCACATTGTTTATCTTGTTGCCTCAGATTCCCCCTCCGTAAATGGGACACATAACAGCGCCCTCCTCAACATCTGGGAAGTACTTGGAGCAAGCTGGGCATGTGATCATAGACGCTGTTTTCTCGTTTCTGATATAGGCATCTAATGCTATAAATTTCTTCCTAAGTACTGCTTGAGCAGCGTCCCGCAAAATTTAAGATTTTAGGTCTTTACTTTCACTCAATTCAAAAGAACTTTTAATTTCCCTTTTGATTTCTTGTTTGACCTGCGAAACACTTACAAGCGTGCTCTTGAGTGTGCATGTATTTTGTTATTTTGTAGATATATTTCTGTTATTGATTTCTAATTCGATTCCATTGTGGTCTGAGACAACCCTATGATTATGACTTTAATACTTTTAAATTTATTGAGTCTTGTCTGGTGTCACAGAAAATGGACCCTCTTCTTAGATATTTCCATCCATTTGAAATGAATGCTGTTTTTGGGTGGAGTGGCCTGTATTTTCCGGTTAGGTCAAGTGGCTTGATTTTATGACTCAAGTCTTCTAGATCTCTACTGATTTTCTATTCGTTCTGTCAATTATTTAGAGAGGGGTGTGGAAATCCTTCACTATCACTGGACATTCGCTTATTGCTCCTCGAAGTCGTATCCGTGTTTGCTTTATGCATTTTGAAGCTCTGTTATTAGGTGCATCAATGTTTAGGATTGTTATTTCGTCTCGATGAATCGACTCTGTTTTTTTATGACCATCTTTATGGCCACTCCACCTTTCATTATATCAGTGTTAGTGTAATATGTATGTTTCCTTCCTTTTAACCAATTTGTGTCATATTTAAAGTAGATTTCTTAAAGGCAGACTATGGTTGGGCCTTTTTTTAAAGCATTTGCTGACACCTCTACCTTTGAATCGAGTGTTTAGAATGTTTAAATTTAATGTTGGTATTAATACGATTAGATTTAAATAGATAATCTTGCGATTTTTCCCCTTTTTTGTGTGACTTGTTCTCTTCCTTTCTCTTTTAAATTTATTAATTTGTTATGAATCTATTTCATCTCTTTTGTAGATTCATTAGTTATAACTCTTTGCTTTGTCGTTTTAGTGGTTGCTTTAGTATATATAGTTAACCTACCACAACCCACCCTCAAATGATACATTATTCGCATACGGTGCAAGAACCTTACAAAAGTGCACTCACATTTCTTTTTTTCTAGCATCGGTATCATTATCAGACAATTTAGCTTTACGTGTGTTATAAACTCCACATTGCACTGACGTGATTTTCGTCGATGCAGCCAATCACCTTTTAAAACACTTTACATAATAAGAAAAAAACCTGGTATATTTCCCCAGTAGTTACTATTTCTGACATTCTCGATTCCTTTTTATTGTCTGTGATTTCCACCTCGTATCATTTTCCTCCTGCCTGAAAGAATTTGTTTAACATTTATTGTAGTGAAGGTTTATTGGTGATGATTTTTTTCACGTTTGTTTGTCTGAAAAAGCCTTTATTTTTACCTTCGCTAAAAATCTTTTTGCTTAGAATGGAATTTCAGGGGGACTGTTTTTGAAGCGCTTTAAAGTGATTGCTTCGCTGTATTCTTACTTGCGTTGTTTCCAGGGACATCTCCATTGTCATCTTTATCTTTGATTATCTGTATCTAATATGCTTTTTAAAAAATCTCTTCTTTTTAGAACCCTTTCTAACCAATTTGAGAATGATGCGTCTCAGTGTAGTTTTCTTCACATTTCTTGTGCTCAAAGTTCATTGAGCTTCTTGGGTCTGTAGGTTTATAGTTTTCATGAAATTTGAATATGTCTTCAAATATTTTTCTGTCTCTCTTTTCTTTTTCCTTTGGGGACTCCAATTATGTGTGTGACACCACTCGAAGTGGTCTCAGAGATTACTAATATTTTCTTTATTTTCAATATCCTTCCCCACTCCACTCTGTGTGTAATTTTGGGTAATTTCCATTGCTCTGTCAAGTTCACTAATCTTTTCTTCTGCATCATTTAATGTGCCGTTAATTCGCTCCAGTTCATCTCACACAGTGTAATTTGCATCTTGATTTGGGTATTTAAAAAAAATCTTTTATGTCTCTCCTAAACTTTTTGAACATATGGAATACAGTTACAATGTGTGTTTTAATAACTTAGTCTGCTTATATTAACATCTGTGCCAGTTCTGGGTCAGTTTAGATGGATTTTTCTCCCCATTCTGGGTGGTTTTTTCCTGCTGCTTTGCATGCGTGATTATTTTTAAGCGTATGCCAAATGTGAATTCCGCAACTGGTCGGGGGCTGGATTTTTTTTGTATTTCTATAAATATTATTGAGCTTTGTTCTAGGATTCAGTTAAGTTGCTTGAAAACATTTTAATCTTTGTGTGTCTCGCTATTTAGCTTTTGTAGGTAAACAAAGCAGCAGTTATTATAGCTCTAACTTCCCCACTTTCCAGGCAAGACCTCTGACTACTCCAGCCAATGCCTTATGAATTATAAGGTTTTCTAGTCTAATGAGAGGGAGCAGGTAGGCACTGCTCCTAGCCCCGCGTGATTGCTGGGTAACTTTCCCTGTCATCTTGTCAGTGGCTTCTCTCCTCTAGCCCCAGGCGGTTCACACACACACACACACACACACACACACACGCACGCACGCACGCACACGCACACATTCAGTACTCCACTGGCCTCTGTGCACAGCTCTCGCCTCTGGCACTGTGTTCTGAGAAGGTGACTGTCCTAGTTTCCCTGGACTCAGCCTCATCTTCTTAGCTCAGGGTACCCGCCAGGCCTCTACCTGAGTTTCTCTTCCTGAGATTCTCTCTCAAAGCAGGAAGCTGGAGCAATTATATGGTTCCCATCATTTGTTTCCTATCCCTCGTGGATCACCGTCCTTTACAGCCTCATGTCCAATGCCTTGAAAACATTTTTTTCCATAGGTTTATTTTTATTTTTTTTCTGGATGAGGGTAAGTTGAGTCCTTGTCATTTCATCTTGGCTGGAAGTAGGAGTCATGATACCTTTAAACGATTTTATTTGTCACTTTTTTGGGGGTAGAATATTTAGGTATAATTTTATTTTTTACTTTTATAGATAATCCAGCTAATTTATTAAACTATTTTGTTAATCATAATATATTTTCTAATGGATTCTCTCTCATTTTGTAAGTAATTATCATTTATACAATGGTAATTGTTCACCACACCTTTCTTATAGGTATACGTCTAATCTGTCCCTTTTATTGTATTTGCATGACCTGGGCTTCCAGAAACAACGATAATTAATCAGGTTGATAATGAAATCAGAACTTGATTACTGGCGTTGATGAGAACTCTAGCTTTTCACACGAACCACGATGTTCAGTGTTGGTTCGAGGCTGTTGTTTCTATCCCATTAAGCAAGAACGCTTTTGTAATGTGCGATGTTTTTTGAAATCAGAAATTTTTATAGAAATTATTTGGGGATCTATTCAACTGATTATTTAAGATATGTCCTATGAACTCTCCCCCTTCCTTTCTTGACCAAAATTTCCTGAGTCATAATATTCTATTCCCTTAATCTGTTATTTAATTTTATTCACTAGTCCTTTAAAATGATTTTATTCGCTAGTACTCTAAAATAATTTTATTAGCATTTGTGGTTGTAAATATTCTGCTGATTCATAATTTTTTTGAAATTTTGCTTTTAATTTCACTTTCTAATATCCTAAAAATAAGTAGGAAAAACATAAAACAAGCGGTCCTTGTTCGCTTGTCTTTGCGTTAGCATTAAGGACTTATATATCACACACTTGCTCTCATATGTCTTCTCAGTGTAAATACATTTTCTTCCTTTAAGTACGGAATAGGAAGTTATAATTTCTTTATGGCATGTTCATTATTTCGGGTTCCCTGAGTAAAAAATGACGAATTTAAACAGTTTGTTGGCTATTTTAACTTTTTATGCAAACCAAGAAAAAAAAAATTTGAAGAACAGTCTCTTTGTTTTCTCTGGTAGGCCATTTCATTCCATCCAGGGACTGTGAGCTATAATTTTTAGAAAAATTTTTAAACGTGCATTTATTCATGCCGGTTCTCCGCAGACATCAAATTTATTTGAAAAAGCAGGGTCAAATTTACTTTAATTATCAGCTGTTTTGAAAGCACGGGGATAATAACTGCTTTCTAGAATGTTTAAGGGAACGCGGCTAGTTGTTTCCATATTGGTTTTTTGACCTAATTAAGATGGCTGTGAGGGATGAGCAATAGAAATTGCTGTTATTACACGTGGGCCGGGCCCCAGGGTGCTGCTCATGATTCTGTTCACTCCTAGGTAATCCGTCACCAGCACATGAGAGAAATATGTGATGTCATAAATATCACCTCGTGAGAGCTATGGAAATCAGTTCGACTCGATACGGTCTGCAAGATCCTTATTCTGTTTTCTTTATTTACAAATAATATCAGCAAACGTTTTTCGTATTCTTTCTTTACCGCTGACAATATTTTTATTGTGGAATTGTAACAAAAAATTACTATGGATTAAGAAAATAATTTTTTTTTTTTTGCTATTTTTCTTTTAATTTGCAACAGTTGTGGGTTCCGTAGATGATGCTGTACTATATTGTAGGTAGGACTTCCATGACCTTCAGATGGGAGTTTGCTGGGCAATGCTGGAGGGGTTTTTGCACGATTCCTCTGCGTTTGGACCTCAGGAATCTCCCCGCCTTGCTGAGTCTCTAGCCGAGGGCTGGTCCCAAGGGAGCATGACCTTGGCCCCAAAGCTGAGGCGGACGGGGAGGAGTTAACAGCTGGAGACTGTCCGTTGGCGTCCCACTTCCGGTCGAACGGGGGGACCTTTCTCAAAGGGGACCCGAGTGGCCCGTCTCCCTGTTGCCACCAGACCAAAGTGTTTGGTCGCATCAGGCGGACTCTGTAAAATGCAGAACAGGGAGGCGGGAGGCGCTGGCTGGTTTGCTGGCTTGTTTTCTGTTATTCTGGGGACAGAAGTCCTCTTCTTTCCTTGAATGGCACATGACTACTTGATTTTCCAGCCCGT
>NW_011888969.1:1129281-1129707 GCF_000151845.1 Pteropus vampyrus | reverse complement strand
GGCTTGTTTTCTGTTATTCTGGGGACAGAAGTCCTCTTCTTTCCTTGAATGGCACATGACTACTTGATTTTCCAGCCCGTTGTGGGCCAGGCGCTGTGCCCGGTGCCCGAATCTGGGGTGCTGTGGCCCCCGTCCGCGGCATCGCTGCACGACGGTGTGAGGTGACGGGCGGCGGGGCACCGTGGGCCTTTCGTCACCTCCACTCCGACGGCCCACGACGGCAGATGGGTCGAGACTGTCCTGGGCGTGGCAGCCCTCTGGCTTCCTCGCCCCGTCGTGCTTCCTTGCAGGGTCTGGGGCAAGGGGGCAGTCACAGGGAGCGCTCACAGGAGGGTGCTCAGGGAAGCCTGGGCCGCCTAGGGACCTGAGCCGACCCGGGGACCCCTGTTCCCGTGGGGGAAGGGCAGAGTCCCCTCTCACCAGGAG
>NW_011888969.1:1127039-1128346 GCF_000151845.1 Pteropus vampyrus | reverse complement strand
GCTGGCTGGTTTGCTGGCTTGTTTTCTGTTATTCTGGGGACAGAAGTCCTCTTCTTTCCTTGAATGGCACATGACTACTTGATTTTCCAGCCCGTCGTGGGCCAGGTGCTGTGCCCGGTGCCCGAATCTGGGGTGCTGTGGACCCCGTCCGCGGCATCGCTGCACGATGGTGTGTGGTGACGGGCGGCGGGGCACCGTGGGCCTTTCGTCACCTCCACTCCGACGGCCGACGACGGCAGATGGGTCGAGACTGTCCTCGGCATGGCAGCCCTCTGGCTTCCTCGCCCCGTCGTGCTTCCTTGCAGGGTCTGGGGCAAGGGGGCAGTCACAGGGAGTGCTCACAGGAGGATGCTCAGGGAAGCCTGGGCCGCCTAGGGACCTGAGCCGACCCGGGGACCCCTGTTCCCGTGGGGGAAGGGCAGAGTCCCCTCTCACCAGGAGGCCTTACGTGGCCTGCCCGGGCCACCTGCCCTTCGGATGTCACTTTGTTCCGTTTATTTCTGGACCCCACCGTCTGCAGAGCTGTATTGCAGCTCCACACTCTTGGGAATTTCTCTTTCTCTTCGGAATCCGTTTTCCCCTCCATATTTCCGCCTCGTGCCTGCTTCGTGCTCCACAGCTCGGGGGTAGATGCCCGTGCGCGCGTGCGCCACGCTGAATGCTGTGTGTCATGACCCGTTGGCTGCGTTTGCTCTGCCGGTGGGATCCGACGGGGCTCCGACCGCAAAGGACGCATCGCGGCGAGCTTAGGCGGTGCCGTGGTGCCGGCGAGGTACCGGTTCCCCAGAGCCGGGGCTGAGAGGCCTGGTGGACGTGTTCAGAACACTGGAGCCACGGAATGGGGGTGTCGGCTTATAGGACGACGTCGACAATGGAGGGGCCTACCAGTTCCATCGTTAGCGACGGCCACGTATGCCCTACGCTCACCGCGCAGTGATTTTTCCCCTGGGCCCTGCTCCAGGCCACAGGCTGTGGGGAGACTAAGACGGGGGGCCAGAGGGAGGCGGACTTGAAGGCAAATCAGAGGAGCGACCGTGATGGCAAAGCCGTGGAGGGCCCCTAGGGGCAGGAGGGATTACGCCTCACACCCCGATCAGCGGAGACGCTCTCTCTGCGCACCCCCGTGTGATGGATCCCATTCGGAGGGTGATTTCTGAGATACGGTCCCCTGGGTTGTACTGATTTAGGTCTGACTTTTAACTCATTTCACCCAACTCACAGTGGTTCTATGGGAATTAATTAGGCAAAGGGCTCCTCGGGGGTAGGGCCGATCCAAAACATGGTTATTTGTTTTCTCTTAAATAACT
>NW_011888969.1:1121693-1125659 GCF_000151845.1 Pteropus vampyrus | reverse complement strand
TTGGATCTGGCCCCGGCCTCATCGGCTCCTCACCCCCAGCCTCACCCCGTCCCCCACCTTCCCACCCAGATCGTCCTGGTCGTGCTGCTGCATTGAGACGGTTCAGCCGGGGGCTGCAGAGGACCAGCCTCCTGAGGGCTGGGACCCCAGACCCGGCCCAGCACCAAGGGCTCAACAGATGACGGAGCGAAGGGGGGTGTCGATATGGCTGGGGTGGCAGGTGTAGAGATGCAGGGGCCGACGCGCGGAAGTGTTAAGGTGGTCTGTGTCGCGACACGGACAGTGTGGCTCCCTCTCACAGGTACAGTTCAGACCGCGAATCGGGTGTCTTTGCGTCGTTTACGGCTGGCCGGAGTTCACCGAGCCGACGTAAGGGACCTCGCAGGCAGTCGGTGAAGAGGGGCTTTGTTCAGACCACGAGCTGGTCAAGCCGAACACACCTCCCAGGTGTCCGGGGACTTCCTGCCCTGCCAAGACTGGACCCAGTGGCTGGAAGCAAAGGTATTGTGCCAGCGCACGTGCCATTGAGCCTTGCCGTGACGGTGCTGGGCTGAAATCTGCTCAAGGCTGTGGGCAGAGGGGCCCGCAGCTGCGCCCTGTGCCGGGCTGGTGGGTGCTCTCCAGTTGGAACTGTCGAGAAATAACTTCTCGACAGAAACGGCCCAGCTCCCAACACATGGTTTATGGCCGAAATAGAAAAGGTCCCCGGTGCTGTCAGTGACACTCTCACTGCCTGTAAAGACGTGTGGGTTCTTTTCCAGAAAAAAAATAAGGCCGCTGCCACTTCCCCCCCAAGCCATAAATGATTCAAATGTCAAGTTCGCCTGTGCCTTATGCTATGAGGACATATTAACTTCTCAAAGAAGCGGACGCGTTATAGGCTGCCTGTCTTCCACCAGAACTCCGTATTTATGTCTGAAATCTCAGGATATGTTACCTGCTCTCGCCACCTTCCCTTCCTCCGCGGGAGATTTATGACGCAGCCAGCCGGCGGAAGAGGGACAAAGGAGTAAATACAGCGGATGACAGATTTATTCCGATGTGTTTTATGTGCCTGCGATCTCGTGTGTTTTATGTGCGTCTCTATATCTGGGGTTCTTTTCCTGCCTCTTCACCCCACTTTTTAACAGCAAGTTCGGCGCGTTCTTGCGTGGCTCTGGCAGGCGGGGAAGAGCACTGTGCGGTTTCCAGCTATCCGGTTAATCGCGACCCTTCTTTGTTTTTCCTGCTGTTTGGTGATTTTCTCTGGCGTCGACACCTGGCGCCTGACGGGGTTTCTGTAGCGCTGTCTTTCGGGTGGCAGGCGCAGTGAGTCACGGCCTTTATTTGTCTCCTGCCTGCCTGCCGCTCCGCTCCGTCTCTCTGCTGACTTTCTGGAGGAGGCTGTGCGTTCATCCTCTTCCTCCCGACAGGCCGGCAGAAGGGCGCCCTCGGCGTGTGTGTTCCCGGGTGTCCCTGGAACAAAGCCCTGGGTCGGGGGCATCTGACGTCACCCCTGACGGTCAGGACCTGGTGGGCTGGGCGGTCAAAGGGTGGCCCGAGGGCTGCGGGAGAGAGGAGCCTTTGATGCGGAAGGTGGATCCGTGGATCCGAAGGGCCGCTTAGCCCTGTTGACGTTCTCTGTCAGGGTGGGAAGCGAAGACACAAGGGGTGCCTGGGCGGAGAATTGCTTTGGTGACATGGAGGCGTCCTGCCCCCGGGCCTGAAAGGCAGCACCACATCCAGCTCCTACGGAAAATTACAGAGCAGGAGATAAGTGGGTGCAGGTTCGTCTCGAGGTGACGATGTCAAAGCGAATCATTTGTGACTCACTCTAAGTGCTTCAGACAAACTAGCTGACAAGATGCTCGCGGAGTCTGCGGCAACGCCGCACAATCACTTAGCGTCAAAATCCCAAGAGAGCCTCAGCATTTTCGTTACTTTAAGCAAAATAGACATAAAGAAAAAAAAAAAAAGCCAAATAAGTTCTTTGCAGGGCATCTGTAGAAGGGAGTGGAAATAGTCGCTGGAAACCTTGGTTTTGTTTTAGTTTTTTTTTCTTTTTTTTCTCAGGACAAGTGTCGTCTGCTGCTTTTGGGCAGGACGCATTTCTTCGAAGGACCCCACACTTAAAACAACGGATGGCCCGGAGGCTGAAGCGTTGGTGCCCCGTGAGTCCCAGGGGGCCACCGGCCAGTGCTGCTGCCTCGGACGGGCCGGGCCGGGCCCCGCCACGGAGGCTGAGCCGAGTCCAGCTACGGGGACCCGCGGGGCCCGATGGGGGTGGGGACCAGCGGGCTCTGAAATCAGCGGTCACTTCCCCCCCCAGCACCTCGAACGCTCATTTCAAGCCTCGCAAAATTGCAGAAGACGCCGGCCACGCCGAAAACATGCCGGCGGACGGGTTGCTCCTGAGGGTGTCGTTACGGGCCTGCGGTGTGAAATGATAAAAAATATTAAGGGGGCTTTTATGTCGTAACAGATGAGGAGCCACGGGCCGGAGCGGCGGTGGCAGGTGCGTGCGGGGCCGGGCGTGCGGCCAGCCCCCCGCGGTGTCTCCGGCCTCGCCATCAATCCTGCATCTCGCAGGGTCCGAATTCCCTCGGCCTGAATATTCGATATTCTCAACTCATTAAAGGAAGAGAATTTTTTTAAAAAATGGATTTATCCCCGGATTTTGTACAAATGGCCACGAGGGAGGTGATCGGAGACCCTTTGTCATCGCGGCTCCGTCACTTGCTTCAGGATAATGAATGAGCGCTGGGGGCGTTTCATCTGCTCCGACGGTTTCCCAGTTTCCCATGGATCAGCGGTGACAGGAGACCCCAGGTAAGGATGACGGAGGAAAATGGGAAGACTTAATTTCGAAAGGCTCTTGAACACCCCAAGCCTCGTCTTCAGAACCTTTCGGTGACGGAGAGCTGGGAAATGTGCCCGCCTGTGGCTCAACACGAATGATTAAAAAAGAAAATTAAGGATTCTGTTTACAGCAGAACAGAACACCTGCTCAGAACGTCCTGCTTGATGAGGGACGGCGAGATAAGGACCCTGCCACCCTGGGGTACGGAGGCAGCTGGGGTGGCCTGGGTTTTGACTGCTGGGCCTGTGGCCCCGACTTCTCACAGCCCGGGGAGCCCTCTCGGCACAGTGGTGGCAGCGGGTGGCGGGAAGAGGTCCCCGACTCACAATCCCTGGTCGGGGGTCCCCCAGGGGGCTTGGCACTCGCATCCCGGCCTCCCGGGCTCTCCCGGGCCCGGCACTCCGCTACTTGGGGAGGTTTGGTTACAACCGGTTTGGAAAAAAACGAACGAAAAAAGCAAAGCACAAAGTGATCATTATTATCGACCTTTGAAGAAGGTTTTGGTGTTTTGAGAACCAAAGTTTGTTACAGATTCTCACAGATACATTATAGACGTGGGACAGGAGGTCCTGAGCTTGGCCTCCAGTTTCTCCTCGCTTAGAAGCCGGTGAAAATCCGTGACCGCTGGGGCCGAGAAAGCCCTCCCTGCGGGCACCACGCGAGAAGGTCCCATGGGGCCGCTGGCTGCGGGATGTCACTTCTTGCCCCGAACCGTTCATTTCTACTCATGGTCCAGGAGCCACAGTTGTTGCTTTTGCATCTCTGTTTCAAAGGATGATTTGCTTCTCTCTAATATGCTTCATCAAGCACCGCCTGTCAGCTCTACTTGTCAACCCGCGGCCACACAATGGCAATATTTTTTGAGCAAACGCTCGTGGAAATAGAGGGGACGTCGAGGTGGCGCCATTGCTGGCTGTCCTGTTGTCCCCGCCATGCTGTGTGTTCTCTCCAGGGTCACCTTGGGGAGCTGTGGTGAAGGCAGGGCATCTTAAAGCCCTGCTGAGAACGGCCATTCTCACACGTGGCATTTATAAAAACATCCTAACAGTGCTGGAGAACGAACTTCTCAAAACTGGTTGAACGAAAAATGAATGGAATCTCAAGGGCGAATTTCCTAGCCTGGAAAA
>NW_011888969.1:1115243-1119623 GCF_000151845.1 Pteropus vampyrus | reverse complement strand
CATCTCTTTGAAGTTGGTCCATGGAGCAGCAGGCACGTTGTAAAGCTTATACTTTAGGGAGCTGATCGACAAGTTGGAAGCAGGGAAAGGGCAAGTTACTAAAATAGATGATGCTGGTGACGAGCTCTAGTTGTTGGACTGCCGTGCAGGCATGCGCGCCAGTGACAGAATCTGGGGCTGCCTGTTTGCGGAGCGTGTGGCCAGCGGGGAGGCTGGAAGCTGAGAAGTCTGCCCTTTGGACTTATTTTATACCTTTTTTTGTCACCAAGGAGCGGAGCTGATATTGAGCCCGATAAAGCACCGCTTCCACTCTGGGATAATTACATATAATTTTTGAACAACTGGGAACTGTGACAGCGTGCACACCTGCACACTTCTGATCAAAGCATGCACGCCTGAAGGCAAACCCAGATTCGAGGAATCTAAAACGGTCTCCACAATCGCTTGCTTTCCGTCTCAGAATGTTTGCCTGTGATGTGCGACTGAATATTAGTCTGTGGAGTGGTACCCAAAGCCCCAACATTGAAGGCAAAATCCACCTGACTTGGGGCAATGGTCGGGGTTCTGGGGAGAAGCTTGCTAGCCTCTTCTCACCTGAATGAGGGAAGTGGAAAGGGAAGCGCAAAACTCACGGTCAGAATGAGCCAGGTGCTTTGTTTGCTTTGCAAATGTTTTTCAGATGAAATCGCTTGATACGAGCTGGAGAGAGCAGAATGTTTCAGGTTTGCATTTATAATGGAGGAGAAAGTATTTACAGCTTAGAAGGAAGGCGAGTTTGGTAATGAAGTTGTGTATTAACTCCAAGGCAATAAAATAAAATATTTGCAAGGCAGTATATCTTTCTGGAATAATCACATAATTAAAAGGAGCTTAGCAAACGAAGGTTATGATAACGATTAGAGCAAATATAAATGAAATAAGGAATAGAAAAACAATAGAAAAATTAATAAAACAAAAAGTCGATTCTTTAAAAAGGTCAACAAAATTGGCAAACCTTGAAATGGACTCAAAAAGAAAGAAAACTCGAATTACTAAGATCGCAAATGGAAGGGGGGTATTCTGATTCTGCAGAAATAAAACGGATTGTAAGAGTGTACTGTGAGCAATTGTACGCCAGGAAATTGGATAACCTAGATGAAATAGACAAATCCCTAGAAACACAAGGCCTATCAAGACTAAATCACAAAGAAACAGAAAATCTGAATGGATATATAACCCGTAGAGATTAAATTAGTAACAAAATCTGCCCACGAAGAAAAATCCTGGACTCGATAGCTTCACCGGTGAATTCTACCAAACCTTTAAAGAACCGTTACTAATCCTTCTCAAACTTTCCCAAAAAATCAAAGAGGAGGGAAAACTTCCTAACTCATTCTATGGGGCCAGCATTCCCCTGACACCAGAGCCGGAAAAAGACACTATAAGAAAACTACAGACCAGTATCCTCTATCGACAAACACTGGTGCAGAAATTTTCAACAAAATACTAGCAAGCCGAACTCAGCAACGTATGAAAAGGATCATACACCATGACCAAGTGGCATTTACTCTTGGAATGCAAGGATGGTTCAACATATGAAAATCAATTAATGTAATATATTACATTAACAGAATGAAGAAAAAACACACGTTATCTTAATCGATGCAGAAAAAGCGCCTGCCAAAATTCGACGCTTTCGTGATAAAAGTATTTTACAAACTATGACTAGTTTATTGACACAATAAAAACCATATGAAAAACCCACAGAACATATCATGGTCGACAGAGAAAGATCAGGAAGACAGAGAAGTCACAGGATCTCTCGGGAGTTCCTTACCTGCTGTTTGAAAATCAACTAAAGACTGGGGTTAAAGATTAAATGTAAAAATTGAAACCCCAAAAGTTACTAGAAGAGAACGCAGGAAAGTTTTTTTTATACAGTCTTGGAGTTAGGATGACCTTTGACACCAAGGCAGATGTCTTAAAAGACACTGTCGATGACGACTAAATATTAAACGTCCCCCATCGAAACATTGTAAATGAGCCTGTAAAGCAAATAAGAACTTGGGGGAATATGCTACCCATATGATAATTGGAGGTTTAATGTACTTAACATACATTGGCAGCTTAATAAGAAAATTATAAAGGAGCTCGTAGAAAAATAGATGGTAAACAGGTAATACAGAAAATAAAAACCACGGTGGTCGGTGAACATGGAAAAATATTTCACGTGTAATTAAATGTCTATTATAGCAAGATTTTTCATCTTTAAAATGAGTAGTAAATGTTATGTATGTGTTTGTGTATGTGTGGGGGGCAGAAATTGTTAGTGTCACAGAGCTCATAGGAACGTTAAGTAATATAGCATTTCTGGGGTTAATTTTGACAGTATGTTCCAAACGCCTTAAAAATGGACGTGTGCTTGGTCCTGTTAGTCCGTGTGCAATAACGGTAAAGGGTTCACTCTGGGGCCTGAGCTAAAATCTATCATTGAACACGCACAGGGGTGTTCATTGCAACGTGTGATAAAACGTTGGAAAACATTCAAAAATGCAAAATAGTTACTTAAACAATGACACGTTCATGTTAAAGCGAACGTCCTGTCGCCTCCGATCTGTGGTTCTCAATCCGTGTTCCTGGCAACTTTTGGGGGACCCCTGGGGAACCCCTTCGAGGACTACAAGAGAGCAGTGGTGGGGGCTTCCTGCCCGATTTGTTTCTGCTATTGTGAAAGGCTCAATATGAACGAAACTTCCCTCACTTTGGAAAGGCCGAAGTCCGCAGTGGCAGGGGGTGATTTGTGGTGTGGGACGTTGCCCCCGGTCCAGGTCCGCTCTGAAGACTGTTCCTGAGATGGTGCCACCGAGCGGGCCGTCCTCTGTGCACGCACGGCACAGACCCTAAAGCTGGCCGCGTGGCCCCCTCCCTGACACAGGCCTCCCACCGCAGCGCCCCGACACCCCCAGGCCCTCCGTCTGTCCTCACACACACACCTAGTGCCCACGCTGGGGGCTGCATGGTGTGGGGGGTCAAGGCCGGGGCTCGAGACCGGACCCCAGCTCCGCCTCCCGTTTGTGTAGCCGGGCAAGCGGCTCCAGGCCCGGTTCCTCATCCGCAGACGAGGCTGATAGTAGCTCCTGTTTCGTGAGGCAGCGTGAGCAGTGAGTGAGTGGCACACACTCGTAAATGCCACAGGCATTTAACTATGTGCGTGAGTGTGTGTGTATAATGCTCGTGACACATATGTGCTTATGTGTACTCAATGCTATGCGTTTTAAAACCTACACTGCATGTGTATGATATATGTGTAACACTCATCGTATACGTATTTACGTATACTCATTTAACTCTTTCTGTATAGAATTATCTACATAAATATATAAATAATGCATATATAGATAAATATATAATTACAGTTTTATATATGGACCAAAGCGTACAAGACGAAACGCGCATGTCTTACGTGTAAACACCGTGGATGTTTTTGTGCGCACACAGAATGTCTTCGTTCACACGTGCGTCCACGTGTCTGCGCGGGCGTCTCTTCGTGTCACGCGTGACAAGTGCTCACGGCTCGTCCCTGGGTAGAAGAAGGGTTTCTAAGCTCTTCGGCGTGAAGTCGCGTGGCCCCCGCCGCGGTGCCCGGCGCACGGCGAGCACTCGTGCGTGCCGGCGGCCGTTTGTGCTGCTGTCCCTTTTCCCTCTTACATCGGACCCCGTCCCCACCCCCCCACGCCCCAACCCCCGCTCAGACTCCTGCGGTACTTCCCGTCCCCCCAAGAATAAAAGGCAGCCCCTCGGGGACCAGGAGGAAAGTGGTGCGGAGCCGTCGCACGGTGGCTCGTGGCCGGTCGGAGGGGGTCCTGGTCACTTCCCCCGCATTTCATCTGTTCTAATTCCTGCGTCCCGGCCTCTTCCCGCTTAGTCGCACGGTGTCTGCCCGGGGCCCCTCGTTGGCAGAACGCCTTCTTCTGACCTCCTGCGCGGCGGGAGGGGCGCTGGCCTCTGTTCCAGGGGACTTGCTGAGTCAGCCGTCCTGGCTGGGCTGGGGAGCAGCCCGCCCCACTTCCGTCCGAACGCGGGGCTAATCGGCGAGGAGCCGCCACAAGCTCGCACGGGGACACCCGGCTTCTCTCGAAAGGACTGGGCCGCTCCGAGGCCTCTCATTCCTAATTTCCCTGCGCTCCCTTCCCGAGTCCCTAATGCATTCATCTGCCCACATCACGGCCAAGGCTCCCATCCGTCACCAGGTCATCGCCTCACCCCTTGGGCTCCGAGGCGTCTGTATGAGACGTCCACGCCGCGTCTGGCCCCGCCGAGGGGCGGGGGCTGCTGTGAGGTTGCTCTCCGGGTCTTACGATCACTGAGAATATGCAACTCCTTTTTGGATCCTTAAAAAAA
>NW_011888969.1:1112841-1114303 GCF_000151845.1 Pteropus vampyrus | reverse complement strand
GTGCCCAGGAAGTGGCTCGGCGCTGGCTGGTGACCTCGCTCCTGTGCACAGAAGGTGCCTGGCAGCGGAGCTCCGGCCTTGCCAGGAGTCCAGGCCGTCGCGGACACCTGTCTTCATCCTGGCGCCTGCTGTGATGTGCCCAGCCAGCCTCGCACTTGGTCAGCTCTGGCCGGGAACCCAACCTGGTTCCGTTTTCAATTTTGGAACCGTTGCTGTGGATTAAAAATCAGTCAAATGATGGGAACGAGTCGGAGTGAACAGCTGCTCTGTACCCGCCACCCTGCCAAGGCCCAAACGAGCCTTCAGGAAGCTGCAGAGTGATGAGGGCTCGGCTCCCAGCAGGAATGGTGCGCGGCCCGGTGCGGGGGGGTGAGGGGTGGGGGCGGGGCGCGGGGCGGCGGGGTGCGTATCGGGCGAGATCGTGCCATTCTGGGGGCCAGGGGGAGGAGTGGGTGGGCGGGGACGTGTCCACGCGGGGCTGGCTCAGTCCCATGGCTTGTGAAACACGCGGAAAACCCACTGGTCAAGTTTCTGATCAAACTTTACAGACGGTAGCGATAGATACGGAACGGCCTTGACTCTGCCTAATTAGTCGGTTAATGCACTTAGCTCTTTTTAAAAAGAGACCGGAGGATACAATACGCGAAACGACCAGTCGCCTCCTCTTGTGTGAGGACTGCTACATTTTCTTCCGTTCCTTTACGTCCATCTTTACCTGTAAAAATCATCTTCACGTAAACACCTTGAAGAGCCACTAAACTCTTCGGTACGTAAGTCAAACATTGAACTTCACCATTGTCTTCTCCTAACCCGTTTTGGGGGCAGGCGTGTCAATTGATAGCTGTTTTCGGAGCAAAAAACGCACCATTCTTGGTCATCAAACCAGGTCTCAGCCTCAGAGCAGAAGCGCGGGCTCTGTGGCTCTGCCGCGGAGGGAGCAGTCAGCACGCTGCACCCCAGCCGGGCGGGGAGTCCGGTGTGGAGCCCCTCCCTGCCCCAGCACCCTCCGGGCACCGGTGAAGCCCCTTTCCACAGCTGTGTCGCGTCGATGGGGGTCTCTTCGATACGGGACAGTTTGTGCAGGCAGGTCTCACGGCAGGGAGCGAAGCCTACCTCCACCTCCAGGCGTAAAGCTGCCTCCTTCCAAACAGGGCTCCTGTCTGCTGGGGTGCGGCCTCGCGGTGGGAGTGTGGGGTGCGGAACGGAGCGAACCAAGAGAAATGGGGGGCACTGAGGGTGGGGGGAGCAGACCCGGGAGCTCCTGGCGTCCACAGCTGCGACTTCGAAGACCTTTTGATATTGATAGCCGGGTAGAGTCGTCATGTCGCTCAACTTTATTTTCTGTACCAGTAACACTCAGGGATAATTTAAAAAATATTTTTCTTTTCTTTCACACAGAGATGTTTATTTTGGGTGTTCCATTCTTTATTCGTATCTATGCCTGATAGCATAGATGTTTAGT
>NW_011888969.1:1112148-1112791 GCF_000151845.1 Pteropus vampyrus | reverse complement strand
CTGGCCCCGCCGAGGGGCGGGGGCTGCTGTGAGGTTGCTCTCCGGGTCTTACGATCACTGAGAATATGCAACTCCTTTTTGGATCCTTAAAAAAATGTCTGACCCCAATGAGGTACCACCTCGCACCCATTAGGATGGCTACTCTAAAAAAAGAAGCGTTGAGGAGGATGTGGAGAAATTGAGTTCCCCGTGCACTGTCGGTGGGATGTGAAATAGTGTAGCTGTTATGGAAAATGGTGTAGCTGCTCCGCAGAAAATGGATTAAAACCGGAGCTCCCATACGAGGCCACAACCCCGCTTCCGGGGGGTTGGCACACGGGTTCACGGTGGATTCGTTCATCGCAGTGAAAAGCCGGAAGCAACCAAAGCGTCCGCTAACCGACGAGCAGATAAACAGAACGTGGCGCAAATGCACAACGGAATATTACTCAGCCTTAAAAAGCAAGGAAATTCTACAAATGCCGCAGAGTGGGTGGACGTTGCGGATAGCATGCTAAGTGAAGTAAGTCAGGCACCAAGGGACACAGGCTGCATGACTCGCTTCTACAGGGTCCCTGGAGGAGTCAAATCCACAGAGACAGGGAGCAGGATGGGGTGCCGGGCTGGGGGAGGTGGGCCCGGGGAGTCGCTGTGTCATGGTGTG
>NW_011888969.1:1110308-1111974 GCF_000151845.1 Pteropus vampyrus | reverse complement strand
TATTTTGGGTTATCTCTAATCTTCAATTATTGTGAAAACACGGGAAATGCATATCTTTGTAAAAGTCGTTTTGCTCATTTTTGCAAAATGCCTTAATTCCTGATGCCAAATTGTTACGAGTGGGTCAAAGGGGTTCTCCTGCCGCTTTCGGCCGCTATCAGCAATAAATGAGTGTCTCTTTTCCTAGGGCTTCGTCAGCATTCGGTTTTACGATTAAAACTTATTTTCTACTTGATTTCTATGCCTATCATTTTGCGAGTGCTTCCGTGCTAGGCCGCCGACCAGAACAGCACCCCGTGTGTCTGGCACCCCGCTCACATCGCCCCTAACGTCCCATAACTGCCCGTTTCTGCCAACATTCGCGCCCCGCGCTGTACTCAACTTCTGGAAAACTCAGATGACGCCCTTCCCTTCGTGGGTCCACGAGGGCGGAAAGGTCGCCGTGTAAATAATCACGCGACCCTAGACGATGACGAGTCCCGCGAAGGAAAAGCGTTTGTGTCACGCGAGCGGTCACCGAGGCGGACCTGCTCCAGGCGGGCGTCCGGGGAAGGGTCCTTCGAGGAAAGAAGGATCTGGCCGATGGTGAGGAGAGAGGGGGCGCTGTCTGCGAAGGGAGAGGAGCTGAGGGCCAGGAGGTGGGCAAGGCCCAGGACTGTCCTTGGAGGCCCTCGGAGCGGGTGGCGGGCAGGGCGGAGAGGGACGAGGTGAGGGTGGGGAAGTTGGGGGCCAGGTCATGACCGTGCAGGGTGGCTGTGCTTGGAGTGCTGTGGGGAGCAGAGTTCTCATCAGAGCACAGGTTTTAGGGGTTTATATCTTGATCCTGCTCTCAACCCCCACTTGGGAGGCGCCTGGGCGGCCCACTGGGGAGGAAACTGGAGCCTCTCGGGCCTGGACCTCAGGAATGGTTTCCACTCGAGAGCATGGCATTGCTTTGCCAGGCGCCGTCAGCTTCAAACCTTCACACCCTTCGGGGTACAGACACACTTGGAAATGCCGCGTTGATCTCTCGTTTCAGCTACAGATAAATTGCTACAAAGCGATTTAGGTGGTTTGGAGAAGCAGGAGTCACAGAGACTTTGCTTAGGTCCCTTCTTTGTTTGCCCAAAAAGTGTAGTTACATCAAAGATCCCAAGATACTTTCTCCAGACTTACAAAAATGCCTTGCTCTTCCTGGGAAGTCCACTCTGTGTGACACCTTCTTCTTATTATTTTTTTCTTCCCGGCTGTGTCCACATCAGAACTAAATTCTTCTATTACAGAGGACAGGCACTGGGACTTTCTCATGACTGCGCCTTCTCGCTTCTGCCCGGGGGTCTCCAGAACGACTCACTTCCCCATGAGCTGTGTTCATAATCCTGTACAGCTATAAGGGTTCCCCTGAGAAAGAGCCTGGGCTGCAAATAAAAATGTAGCTGAGGAATTGCAAGTCATTATAATAAACGTCTCATGGACCCTTCCTCGGTTACTTACTACCTGCCTGTGCTTCTGTGAAGAAACGTTAGCCACGTATTATTACGGTTTGGATAAACACATCCATAAACAACTGTATTTAGCAGCACTCAGACATCAGATTTCAAACAACATTTATATTTAATCTTTTATAATCTTCGAATCTCAGTTTGAAATTGAGTTCGCTGTGGGAGGTCTAACACATAGGCCACAG
>NW_011888969.1:1104316-1105173 GCF_000151845.1 Pteropus vampyrus | reverse complement strand
CAATAATTCTGATAAAATGTTACATTAAAAAAGGATAAAAAAATATAAAACTGTGTCCACTATGACTTCGATATATATATACATATATGCACAGAAGAAAGAAGGGTGGTGAATTTGCAGATGATTTTTAATTTGTCCTTTATGCCTCTTTGTATTTAAAAAAATTTCCGTAATGAGCACACATTACATAGGTTTGTGTTTGTGTGTCTGTGATAATAGAACTTATTTTTTAACGTGCAAACAGAAAGTAAAATATTCTTCAAAAAGATCCTATTACGCTGGACAGTATAAAAATATCGAGTTCTCTATTGTTTTTGGATTTCCCCTTTTTAGCGGATGCTAGATTTTCTTTAGAGTCCTTCGCAGACAGAAGGCAGGCAGCACAGGTATCTGACGGTCTCTGTGGTGCACAGTTGGTCCTGGTTATGTATATAAGGCTGATGTGAAACAGGATCGAGACATCGTCTGGTCGTGTTGGTGACTTTGGTGATGCATGCGTGCCCCGGGCCAGGCTGGTGCTGCACAGTTATTCAAAGAGGCCGTGGGTATCGGATAAACCTGGGATCGAGGGCATCTGTGATTCAAGGTGCGGTGTGGCCTAGATCTTAGATGGTGAACATCGCCTGGAAGCTTCCTAGGAACGCTGCGAACCAGGCCCCAGACTGGCCTCCTGCAGCCGAATCTGCTGTCAGTGAGGGGGTCATGGGTACGTTCCAGGTTGTGACACTCGAGGGGAGGGTGCCTCGTGAGAGGGGACGCAGGCCATGGACCCTGGGGAGAGTGTAGACGTTGGGGAGTCTGGTGGTCAGCGGGACCGATTTTCTGTAGGTGGCAGGAAATAAACTTCAAGTGTTTGT
>NW_011888969.1:1103958-1104266 GCF_000151845.1 Pteropus vampyrus | reverse complement strand
CTAATTTTCACTCCCACAAGCAGAGCGTTGATAGCTTCGGTTGGTCTGCCTCCTTGCCAACACTTGGCTTTGTCTCACATTTGATGTTAGTGTGTGTGTGTGTGTGTGTGTGTGTGTGTGTGCGTGTGTGTGTGTTTCCAGAGCAATTATCAGGAACAAAACAATAAGTGTTGAGATTATACTAGGCGCTTTGTCAGGTAACCACGTATACATAGAAGATATTTGAAGAAATTTTGGCTCAGCGGGGCTTTTCAGTTAGGGTCCCGGTGGATGCACGTTCCCACTAAGCATTTCGAGGAGAAATTTAA
>NW_011888969.1:1103541-1103908 GCF_000151845.1 Pteropus vampyrus | reverse complement strand
AGATTTCAAACAACATTTATATTTAATCTTTTATAATCTTCGAATCTCAGTTTGAAATTGAGTTCGCTGTGGGAGGTCTAACACATAGGCCACAGTGCGTGTATAGGCGCTGCTGATCTCTGACGTACAGTCGGAGGAGATTTTACATATGTCCACGCCCAGATCAGGATGTAGGGCATTGCCCCCCGCCCCGCCCCGGGGGTCTCCTTCATTCCCATTTCTATTCAACACATCCCTCCCCAAGGGACTCAAATCCTGAAATCGTTCACCGTCCACTAGCTTTTCTTGCCCTTGACATTCACGCAAATAGACTCGTGCACTGTGGACTTTTTGAGCTTGGCTTCTTTCTCCCAACCCCATAACTGAC
>NW_011888969.1:1101087-1102909 GCF_000151845.1 Pteropus vampyrus | reverse complement strand
TCAGATGCCCCTCGATCTCTCTGAGCACATGCAGCAAACCCACCTGTGGATCCACAGGTAGGAGGGGCAGCTGCAGACACCTGTTCTCAGGCCCGCGCCGGTTCTGGTAGCAGAAAGCTGGAAAATCAAGTGTGAATTAGGCACCCATGTCTTTGAATTTTTTCCTTAGGTCTTGAGGTTTCATGCAGGTGGACAACTGATCCAGCTCTGAGCACAAAAGCACCCACTTGGTGGGAGGGGACACTTCTCGTCCTTCTAGAAGGCTGACAGTGTGTCGACCCCCCACCAACCCGCACGCACCTACCACGCACAGGGAATGCATCAGCCGGGCACCCCTCCACGGCGAGCTGGGACCTGACCCCCTTCTAACTGACTGAAATAACAGACATGATTCATTATCTTCCAACATGATCAACCGGAACCTAGAAACAGCAGGGGGCTCGCTCATCTTTGGGGTCCCAGCTGCACAGCTTAAGACACCCCCTTTCCACGCCCCTGGGAGCCTGAACCCCTCAGGACGTCAACAGGGCTGGGGCTCGGGCTTCAGCGCCCTCTCCTGCCGCCCCTGAGCTGCTGCAGTGAGGGCTCTGCACCCCGCAGTCCTCGTCTGCACCCTCCTGCCCCCGTCTCTGCTCTCTCCCACCCAGACTCCTCACGGCCCCCGGACTTATGCCCCGGGGTCTCGCCAAGGCCTGCGAGTGCCTCGTCCACTTGGTGCCAGCTGTTAAGATAACACGAATGTCACCCTGGCACGCGCTCTTAGCAAAGCATTAGCTGCGAAAGCTCTCCCCAGACGGGACACACTGGTGGGTCAGGTCCTGCGGGGCATTCGCCATCCGGAGCCGGCTGTTTGATTCACGGCTGTCGCCTGGGCATCGCGGGGGCCGGGCCTGGACCCTGGGCTGTGAGATTTAGGAGCTCACCAACTGGGCAGTCACGGGACACTTGATTTGGTCTTGAACTCACCGGGGTGTGCGTGTGGCCGAGTGAGCCCAGACCCTGGCGGACTGTCCCAGGCAGCATGAGCGGGTCTCTCGCCATCCAGAGGCCGAGTGTGTGTGTTCGTGCGGGTCCTCAGGGAGACCTGTGTCCCGCGTGGACGTGGCTTCGGCACCAAGGCTCTGATTTTCCGAGGGCAGAGCCCGCAGTCTCGCTGGCACCTTTACCCGGGGCTCACAGCTGTTCAGAACCTTCTCCACTCAGGCTTTCATGTGCAAAACATCCCTTATTCCTCAGTGTCCCTGTCACAGAGGATAATGTCACACCACAGCATACTGCCCGGGGCACAAGTGCCTGGCACTGAGACAGACCCACGGAGCTCGAGCGCAGCTGCGGCTAGCATGTGGAGACGTGCCACGGCTCCGCTTGTCACTGAAGGCTGTCGAGCCTGTGTCCTTGCCACCCCCACCCCTCCACCGCGGGGGTTTATTTTCCCTGTGCCTCCTCCGTCTTCCACTGTGCTCAGGGCACAGGCAGAAGCACAGAAGACCTGTAACTCGAATCACAAACACCTCGACACACAAACACCTTGACATTTCATTCTGGAACGAGAGTGTCCCCGAGCTTCTGCCAAGGAGTGATGCCACCCCATTCGGCTGTGTTTTAACAGGTGGCCTCTGCTGTGCCCGAGGGCAGGTTTGGTTTGAGAATTGAGATGGATTCAGCAAGTACCTGTTACATCCCACCCTCAGTGTGAGGTCTGGGGATAAAAAGATGGATTTAGCAGGTGAGATAGACGTATAAATAAATATTTAGTGTGCACTTTGTCAACGTATGTAAACAGGTTCTGGAAAGAGAGAAAGACTCGCCTTGACCGAGGTTG
>NW_011888969.1:1100125-1101037 GCF_000151845.1 Pteropus vampyrus | reverse complement strand
ATAAGGCTTACTGAGTTTCTAATGGGGCAATAATTCTGATAAAATGTTACATTAAAAAAGGATAAAAAAATATAAAACTGTGTCCACTATGACTTTGATATATATATACATATATGCACAGAAGAAAGAAGGGTGGTGAATTTGCAGATGATTTTTAATTTGTTCTTTATGCCTCTTTGTATTTAAAAAAATTTCCGCAATGAGCACACATTACATAGGTTCGTGTTTGTGTGTCTGTGATAATAGAACTTATTTTTTAACATGCAAACAGAAAGTAAAATATTCTTCAAAAAGATCCTATTACGCTGGACAGTATAAAAATATCAAGTTCTCTATTGTTTTTGGATTTCCCCTTTTTAGCGGATGCTAGATTTTCTTTAGAGTCCTTCGCAGACAGAAGGCAGGCAGCACAGGTATCTGATGGTCTCTGTGGTGCACAGTTGGTCCTGGTTATGTATATAAGGCTGATGTGAAACAGGATCGAGACATCGTCTGGTCGTGTTGGTGACTTTGGTCGTGTTGGTGACTTTGGTCGTGTTGGTGATGCATGCGTGCCCCGGGCCAGGCTGGTGCTGCACAGTTATTCAAAGAGGCCCTGGGTATCGGGTAAACCTGGGATCGAGGGCATCTGTGATTCAAGGTGAGGTGTGGCCTAGATCTTAGATGGTGAACATCGCCTGGAAGCTTCCTAGGAACGCTGCGAACCAGGCCCCAGTCTGGCCTCCTGCAGCCGAATCTGCTGTCAGTGAGGGGGTCATGGGTACGCTCCAGGTTGTGACACTCGGGGGGAGGGTGCCTCGTGAGAGCTGACGCAGGCCCATGGACCCTGGGGAGAGTGTAGACGTTGGGGAGTCTGGTGGTCAGCGGGACCGATTTTCTGTAGGTGGCAGGAAATAAACTTCAAGTGTTTGT
>NW_011888969.1:1081509-1096525 GCF_000151845.1 Pteropus vampyrus | reverse complement strand
GGGTGTTGACCTACCCACCGACTCCTTCGGTTAAACAGTCTGAGCTTCTTAATCTCAGGCTTGAGTGCAAGAAGCTGAACCGGTCCAGAGCGCTAGTCTGAAGTGACGAGTAGCCAATATTTGAGTAGCTTATGACAGCGGAAGTTGACTTCTTGCCCCGTCAGTCTGGAGACGGTGCCTTCGCTAGCCGAGCAGACGTGGTCTCTGGGGGAGGTGTGGACCTGGGCTGCTCCGAGGCTGGGCACGGAAGGCACAGCTCTCTGGGAGGAGCCGACCCCAGGACACGGGTCGGCGAGCCTCACCCAGGTGCTGCCCACGTCGGCCCATATTCTGAGGTAGAGAACGTAGTCCCGTGGCTATGCCTGAGTGTCAGAGAAGCTGGCACATGTCTCTAGCATGTGCCCCCCAAGGGGGCAATTCCTGGGACCCTGGGGATTGGGGACACATGGATTGAAAGTCCCAGGAGATTCTGGAACTCGTTTCTTCCTTCCCTGCCTGTCCAGGAAAATAGTGACCTGGGCCCGTCACTGTGAAAGCATGGAACGTAAACTCACGACAAATGTTGCTTGATCATGGTGCCTCCTGAAACCAGACGATGCTCTTGCTCAGGAATGTCGAGTTCACGGGAAGAGTTGTCACTTCCCAAGAACAGATCTGTCTTTGAGACTCGAGGCCGCCTCCACCACCTGGGGTGACTTATCTCTTTCTGAGCCAGGTGGGGTAGCACCTGCTTGCTCCTGGGCCACCCCTGCCGGTCCCGGTGTGTGGGGCTGGGGCGGTGTTCCTGGCATCCACGGGGACTCAGCGCCACACCGCTGCCGGTGGCGACAGCAGCCCTTGCTCAGGGTTCATGCCGGAGCCCTTCCGGCCTCTCAGAGGAGCCACTGGGTCACACACCCGTCAGGTGCCAGCCCCTTACTGCAGTAGCGGGCGTCACCCCTTGACCTTCCACCCAGCGACTCAGAGAACACGGGTCTTTAGAACAACAGACACCTCTGCGTTTGCTGAATTACTGGCTTTGTTTACAAACAGTCGCTGTGTGCGTGGAGGGGTACGCGCGACGGCTCGACCTGACTGCGTGTGTGTGCTGGCTCGCCCGGCAGCCGCCGAGTTCCATGACGTAATCACGTAAAGGTGCAACGAGTTTAAACCGCTAATGAATGGGCTGGGACGCGGACATGCACGATGCTCTGGACGCGACGGTGCACCTGCCCGCGGCTCCTGCGATCACGTGTGCTGGGATCGTGCGGACACGGGCGGGCACCGAGGCGGATGAGTGTGAGGGGGGCGGCTCTTCCCGACCCGGGAGCAGGCGGGGGGCTCGGAGCTCGAGCGGGGCGCGGGCCGTGCTGACAGCCGTCCGTGCCACTGGATAGCGTTTCCTGACGCTCCGGAGAAGACACGGACGCCCTGGTGGCAGGTGGCACCGGTCACGCAGCGCCACGGCCGGTTCCCGCAGGGAGCGCCGCAGGCAGGGGGAGCCTGTGGGCGCGGCCTCTCTTTCCGGTGGACAGTGAGGGTCCTCAGCGTCTTCCAGACTGGAGGGGCGTCCCAGCCCAGCAGGGCCTGGCATCGTTTAGGGCTTGGATACAAACAGGGGACACGGTCAGTTTGACGGAGGGTCAGTTTACCCACTGTGGGCAGGGTTTGGGGAGCCCGAAAGGGAGGCGAGGTGTCCCCGGGCTGGTAACCAGGGGCGTGTGGTCAGCCAGCAGAGAGGGAGCTGCTGGATGCGGCGCCTGACGGGAGCGGTGGCTGCAGGCAGCGGGGGCCTGGTGGGGTCGGAGCTGGCGGTCGGCACCCCGCCCACTCTGCCCACGTGGTGCCTCCCCGTGGGCCCCGCCAGAGGCTGAAGCCCCAGGAGGAGGAGGGAGGAGTGAGGGCAGGCGCGGGCACCAGCCTCCGGGCCCTCCCGCAGGCGTGGCCCAGGGCGGGGAAGGGACCCCGGTGTTCTGGGGGGGAGGGCTGGGCCCGGAGCAGGCGGAGTCACTCGCCGGCAGTGACACTCAAGATGAGAACAGTGGCATCGCCCCGCCCAGGCTTCCGTGGGATCGCATTGAGCAGGGGTGTAAGGGTGACACGGGCCTGTCCCACCGAGGCCCCGGCAGAGGCAGAGCCGTGAGGCGTGGGACCGGGTGCGGGGGCCACGGCATCCGGAGGAGGGGAGATGGCTCTCCTGACCCGAGGGCACCGGGCGCCATACCAGGGGACACGGCGCAGAGCTCAGGCAGCGAGGGAGGCGTGGAAGCCTCTGTCGGCGGGAGGAACGGAGTGACAGGCCTTCCCGTGGGAAGGGACTCAGGGGAAGGCCCGTCCAGCGATGGCGATTTCAGAGGTCAGTGCAGAGCGTCCGAGGACACGGACCCCGGGTCAGTTAACTCGGAGCTGCGCGACAATATCCGCACACACCTAACAGCTTAAAACGACGTGCCGCTAAGTCGCACGGTTCTGTCAGGTAGCGTCGGGCACGGTTGAGCCGGGTCCTCTGCGAGGCTTTGGTGAAGGCGCTGGTGCCGGGGCTGTGTCCTCACGTGAAGGCTCAGCGGGGGACGGTTTTGCCTCCGAAGCCGTGTGTTTGCTGGTAGGTTTGTTCCCTTGCAGCTGGGGGACGGCGGCCTCGGCTTCCTGTTGGCGGTGGAGGTCACCTCCAGGGTCTTGTCCTGTGACCCTCTCCATGGTCAGCTCACAGAGCCAGCTGAGGGGTGACTGTCGTGGCGAGGCAGATGCCACCATCGCATGCAACATCGTCACGTGTATGTCATCTCGCGCTTTCCTCCGCTGTGCCAGGTCCCCCTACGCTTGACATCGGGGGGCCGGTGTGAACCCATGGGGGGATCGTAGGTCACTTTGGAGTCTGCCCACCACAGATCCCAGGACAAACGTGTCACGTTTTGTCATTTAGATAAATTGAATAACTAAATAACCAATATAAGCTTTTGTGTGTGTAAATGTTCTTTCTTTTTTTAAAAAAAAAAAGACAAATAGGATTTCAGTTGCATGAGGGGCCTGTTGATTTGAAGTATATTATTTCCTTAAGTTGTGGCATCAGAATCCAATTATGTTTCTATAAGAAAAAGAGCCAAGGAAAAATCCCACAAGTATATTCGAGAAACCCTCGGGGATTCCGCAGGCCTCGGCAAGAGAAACAGCCACTCCAGAAACTGAAATCTCATTCCGTAGTCAGGGCTGGGATGGGAACTGTCACAGTGAAGGGGAGGTTTTCATATTACACGAGTAACGTTTTTTAGACTTTCAGCCACATGACAACAGAAGAAAAATTAAAAATTCTCAAGTAACTGATAAAACTCCGTGGAATATATTTGTGAACCTCTGGCCTTGGACACGACGATGAGAAATGTTATTTCAAACCATTAACCTCATTGCACACAATTCTCATGTCAGATTTATGGAGATTATAGCATTTGTGTTGATTTTTTGGCTGACGACATCTTCCAGGTCGAACATAACATGTAAGAAATATTGCAATTGTTACCTAAGAAGACCATGGGAAGGAATTTGGGTCGTAACTAGATACGTTGCTAGTTGTTTCAAAACTGAATTTAAAGCATTTGTCTGTGTGCTTTTATGTAACTAGATACTCGGGCGATTAATTAACCTTTAATATTTTCAACTTCATCTGAACTTTTTAATAAAACATATTCATTATTTTCTCAGCTTTGTGTTTCACGCACCTTACAGGCGCATGAGTTAAACACATTAATTATAATAAATAAAAGGTAAGAGGAGCAGTAGGTGTACCCTCCCACGTCCCATACATAATTTAATTCTTTTAATCACCCCAGCTTTTTGGTTCCTGCTGGGCCGGGCTGTGGGCTCAGCACAGGGCTTCTTGGTGCTGTGTCTGGAAGTTATGCCGGATGTCCGGTAATCCGTCCCAGGAAGTTTGGGGAGATGGGGGCGTCCCTCCACTCTGTGACCAGCTAGCTGGAACCCAGACAAACGTCCAGGCAGCTTTTCGGTCTAGGGGAAGGGACATACTGGCGGAGAGGTTGCTCGCCCGGAAGAAGGATGGTGACCGGCCCACGGGAGGGGAAGGTGGATAGTCCGGTGAGTTCCCGGCCCAGGACGGCACCTCTGTCCCATCAGAAGCTGGTGGACCCTCGTCCCAGCGCCAGGGGTCCCAAGTCGTAACCACAGAACGTCTGACCCCTTTCCTTCCAAAAACTTTGCATTTGGACTTCGAAGAAACAATCTAAACAAAGCTGACAGAGACGTGCAATCAAAAAGTATTATTGTTTGTTTGCTTTTAGCCTCTCCCTGAGATGCCACCAGAGGGCCGGCTGGGGACACACCCCAGGCTGAGCCTGCGAAGACTCCACTGAGAAGCCGAGAAACCGGGCCTGGGAGAGGGGACGGCCAGTGGCAGGGACGGCTGCACAGGGGGGACGTCTGAGTGTGGAGCTCTCCCGACTGACCGTTCCTGTCACCTGACCCAGCCCGTGTGTGGCACCACGGGGGGCCCCTGCGTACACCACGCTGTGCATGGCGCCCTCTGGAGGTGAGCAGCCTGACACCCCGCTGGGTCCCAGGGAGGGGACTGAAGCTGAACCGCGGTCACACGGCCGGTCACACTGGCGGGCGCTGGCACTGGGCGCAGGGGCGTGGAGAGGGCGGGCGGGAAGGTCACGCAGAGCGATGCGCACTGAGCCGGGGCTGGAGCCGGATCTGCCCGGAGGTGGCCAGCGCGCACTGACGTTATGTTCCCCGAGGAGCAGCCTCCGGGGGTCCAGCCTCTCCTCCAGGGCGGGCGGGGGCTCTCATTTCCAGCTTCCAGAAATGTTGGCTCCCACCGAGTTCCTTCCCATGGCAGGCGATGGCTGGTCACTGCAGGGGCGCAGTGTCCCGGACCCCTGGCCTGGTCCCCGACACCTTGGCAGGGCCTTTCCAGCCTGAAGTTCCCCTGGGGCCTTCCTCTTCGGCCTCTGTTGCAGCCACATCTCAGGCCACCGCCTCCCCCTGGCACCCCGGGTCCCCAGTCACGCCCTGCCCTCAGAGCTCAGGGTCCTGGAACAGACCGTGACGCACATCCCTCTACGGCCCCGACCCAGATGCCCACTTCTTCTCCATCTTTAAAACTATGCAAGGGACTCAGTCCCCATGCGGAGTTTGGCTTCTCCGCAGCCGCTCCCTCCCTTCAGGGCTTCCCTCCCCCCCCCCCCCCCCGCACGGCCTCTGGGACTTCGTGGCATGTGGTTCTTTAAGACCCCTGGACTTTGGAGGGAGGACGAGGAGGGACCTGGGTTCCCTTGGAAGTGCCAGGTCTTCGCTCAGAGAAAGGCCTTGTCTAAGGACCTGCACACCCTAGAGTCCCGGGGGCCGGCAAACTCTCGGCCGCTCACGTGCCCTGACGAGCTCAAGTTCACGTCTCCGCTTTGTTTTGTGCTTCCCTGTTCCCCACCTGTCCGGACTTTCTCCTCCTCCTTGCTCGCCTTGGATGGCTTATAACTGGAGGTTTTGCGCGCGCGCGTGTGTGTGCGTGTGTGCGTGAGTGTGTGTGTGTGTGAGTGTGATCGTTTCATTGTTTTTGCTTTTTCAAATTCGAAAGCGTCTCAGAGTCGATTTTTAGGGGCTGCCCGAAATCACGACATGCAACCTTAATTTATTCGAGTTTAAAGTTGGCATCCTTTTCCTGCTCCCAGGTAAAACAAACCGTTCGCTGTATTTTAAGTATCATCTCTCGCCCGTTTGGCATTTTTCTTCCCTGTCTGTATCAGCTTCGCTGGGTTGTTCTTCCTGTGTCATTTTTATCTGCCAGACAACTCGTTCCTGCCCTCGGGACCTTTCGAATTCAGCGGTTACCTCTTCCCCTTGAGCTCTTTTCAAATACTTCCGTCTTCTTCGGTTTTCTGCAGTTTCGCATGGCTTTTCTAGGTATTTCTTTTTATGTTTTCCTGTTTGTGATTATCTTGACCTCTTGAATCTGTGGATTAGGATAATCCACTGGTTTTGTTAAATTTTCAGTCACTGTATCTTTCACTTCCAGAAGCTCTTTGGTCCTTTTCCAAAGCTGCCACGTCCCTTTTTATAGGGTTTTTTTTTTTTTTTTTTTATTCCCCGCAGGTTTCCAGCTTGTCATTTATTTCTTGACCCGCGTGCCTGTGATAGACGATTCCAGCGCTGAAGTCTGCGAGGGTTGGTTGCGCCCTTGGCGATTTCTGTTCTTTCTTGCCTAATTCCTGGCGTGGCTGCGAACGTTTACCCCGTAGGCCTGTGTCCTCCTCGGAGAGGCTCTGCAGTTGTCACTCCAGGTCCTGGCTGGAGACTCAGTCCACATTCCCGTCTGAGCTTCCCTGCCCCACCCGGGCTCTGGGGTCCCAGCCTCTGAGGGACAGGATGCTTTTTCGGTCCGCGTTCTTCTTCCTTGGTCAATTTCAGGGTGGCTTCCCTGTGGCCCCTAGGGTGGGGGAGGAAGAGGGCGTGTTGGGAGTCTCCTCATCGTCCTCAAAGCAACACATGTCCAAGAGCGCGGGCTGAGCAAAGGTCCTGGGGTGGTTTGAGATTCCTGACCCCCCCTGGGGCTCCCTACTGCCATTTCAATTATTCTTTGCTTTTAAGGGAGGGGGCTGTCTATTTCGTGGAGCATTTCTCCTTGTTTCCAGTCAGAGTTCATCCCAATTAATTTAGCCATTATCACCGGTAACAGTATCTTCCCTACTGACGAATGTGCCTTAATTCTGAAAGTGGAGACGTTTTAAAATTTTTAAATAAAAAATTTAAGTGAAATTTTCACACTTCCATTTAATTACATATTTTAAAATTGCTTTTAATCAAGTTAAATTTTAACATTTAAATTTACTTTTGAAATGCACATTTAATGCCTAGTCTCTATTCATATCAAGCATAAAACATTGTCTTTTGGTTTCCAGTCGTACAGCAGGAAGCCGTTAATCAATCAGAGAGACTTTTCCGTCCTCCTGGGATTCGAAACCCCTCAGAAGTGCGAAGGCATTTAATGTCGCAGAGAAGGAATCGGAGGCCGACCCGGCTTACTTTTTCGTTAGCAAACTCTTTTCATTTTTGGTGTTTTTTGTTTCCTGCGTGGACGCTTCCCTTCTTCGCAATTAACCCTTCAAACCTGAAGACTTCGATCGATGCACATCCGTGAGGTTTCATTTCGTGCCAACTTGGCTTTTGCGCTTGAGAAACCGTCTCGGAGTTCAGATTCGAACCCTGGCCCCGGCTTCGGGGAGATTTATCCGCAGCCCTTCGCGCTGCGGCTGCTCCTTTCGTTCCGGGCTCTCGTTCACGAAAAGCCGCCCGGCTCCATCCTCCGCCGCTCTGACCTGTCACCTTGTCGCCGCTTTAATCGTTTGGTTCTTCTCTACGTTCTCGCTTCTTGGAGAGTCTGGAATCCTTCGCTCACCGCTCTGGTGTTTTCCTGAGCGGTCGGTCCCCCCCGTGAGAGCCTCTGGTCCTGTTGCGTTTCGTGCGGACATCACTGCTTTCCTTCAACGTGTTCTTCAGCGACGCCCTTTGATGGATCCGCTGCCTTGATTCTGAGAGTTCTTCTGTTTCCTAAAGATATTTTCGAGAGTTCCAGTAGATGCTATTCAACTCTACTGAAGGTCGTTTTTGTCAGATTTTTTTTGCACATGTTTTCAAGAGCGCTCTTTTTTGATACCGGGCGTTCTTATTTTTTTGGCGTGACAGAATCTTTGCGTGTCGTCCTGCTCCTCATTCTTATTGAGTGCGGAAGGGTCTCTCCAGGTCTGGTGCATGGTGGTCGGGACCGGGTGGGTTCCACCGTCTTGGTGCTCGTACAATGAATCTTAGTGTGATGAGTCTGTCCTAGGAGATCAGCAGCCTCCGCCCCGAGGGGCGGGGAGGGAGCCCCAGGGCGGTTTCAGCAGGTTGGGTCCTTCCTGGCAAACTCCCTCCCTCTACTCGTCCATCCAGTCATTCCCCATCGAGCGCCCATCCCTCCCCTTCTCCATGCCGTGCATTGCACTTGGCGCCCAGCCCAGAGAGAAGCTGGTTCTGGCTCCTGCCTGCGTCAACCACAGAGGAATCGGATGTTAGGAGACCGAGCACATGATTAAGTCCTGTAGTTGGGTAGGTCACCGGAGCTACTTACCTCAAGTCCCGTTTCAATGCTCAGCTCTCTGCCAGCCTCTGCTCCTGGACAGGGTACGGACTCCTGATGGGGACAGAATTCTTTCAGTGACACCTTGATGCCACTAGTAGCCTGCAGTTGAATATACCATGGGTCTTCCTGGTGGAAAATTTTCATCTGCAGAGGAGAGATGCCTTCTCGATGAAATGTTCCCCGTGCGTGCTCCACGTCACACGCAGCTTGGGCCTGCACTTGGCCCAGTGCGATGGGTTTGGAGGGGTCACACGCACACATTTTCTTCACTATTTTTAGTTTCCTTCTGAACTTTTGGTGTGTTTTGGTGAGATGAGTAGTTAGACACCTATGCTGGGATCACCACTTTCCCCAAAAATGTTGCTATTTTTCTTTTTATTACAAATGGGATGTGGCCAGCTGTTTTATTCTCGTCAGCGGACGATGACTCTCCGTTTGGAAGGCTTCCAGGAGGTGTACACACGAGCTAAGTCCGGACCGTGCTTAGCCCTCTCTTTTTCTCAACTAGTTCCAGTCACTTCTCCCTGGTCTCAGTTCGCCCATTCAGCAGAGGAGGGCGGTTGGTCTGGGTGTGCAAGCTGGACAGAGTCCTCGATGTTGTGTAATCTACACGAGAAAGCGCCTCCATCAGAAGAAGGGTGTCGTGTTGGGAGAATAGCGGACGAGAAGGGGAACACTCCGAAGACGCAGAAACGCGGGACAGGGGGGCGGAGGGAACCCTGGTCCACGCAGCACCTGGATGGAGACGGGGGGCGGATGGCGGTCTGCCGGTCAGTGTCACGCAGAAGGACGCCAATGGAAATGACTGTCCTTTAGCTCACGTGCCTGTGCTAATTCCGCATGGGACGCGATGAGCAAAGACGCCATGTTCTGCAGTCCTAGAGACGCAGTGCCTTGTGCCCCGCGTTCTTGCTTCTGCCGTGGTTTTCCGAGGCCGGCTCTCATCAATGCCAGCGTAAGTGACCTTTCGTCCTCCTTTGCTCTTTTTAGACAAGGCTTTGTGTTGGGATAAGGCAGATCTAGGTTTCATTTGGATGTCTTACCCTTGTCAGTTCTGTGAGGATGTATCCTGGCTCTCTCAGATGTCGATAGTTATTCTATAGAAATTATGAATTTTTACCATTATTCCTTTTTGTTGTTGTTGTGAGGATTCGGTTCTATATACAAAGTCCCTTGTAAGACCCAACATTCCTTTTTAAACTCAATGACCTTCCCTTTCAATATGTAAGTATTCATCGTGCTTCAACGGAAAATCTTTTTGTTTGCTCAGAATGTTTGGAACAAAATTTGTCCCAAAGTCTTATCTGCTGGTGCATTCTTTTTCTGGTACCTTCTGCTTGGGGCTCTTGGGTGGCTGCTGGGTGCATTTTTGCAGTGCCGATTTAGATAGATAGGGGCGAGGATGTTTCAGGGGTGGCCTTGGTGGTCACGGTTACGTCATGCTGCTCAGAGGGTCTCATGAGTGAGATTGGGGACTAATGTGTGAGTGTACAGTGTTTGCGGGCCACCTGGAGGGGCCCGAGCCCCTGTGGTCAGGCTCTGGGGCCGGCACGCTCCTCCTCGGCTGGCCGCTTTGCAGAAGTACGCCCAGTGGGCTGGCAGCTGATGTGCAGGGGTTAGTCAAACCCACCCTCCTGGGGCTCCCCGCCCCAAATTGCTCTAGACTGAGACTGGAAGGCACGGGGCTCCTCCGGACTGACACCCCCCTCCGCTGCTTGACCACTGCTCTCTCGGTCTCTGCTTCTTTATAAAAATGAGGTAAACGGTACAGTAACGTTAAAACCACCTGAGATTCCCCGTCCCTCCATATTTTGGTCCAGAAGGGAGTCACATACAGTGTTGCATGTATATCTCTTTTTTTTTTTTTTTCCATGAGAAAGGAGGCAAGGACAAATTTGCGGCATGTTCTGGATCTTGGTAGGGCTGGTTGGGGGGCCGGCCCTCGACAAAGCCCGCTCTGGACCAAGTCCCACGTCCAGGCGGGGTCACTGCTCGGTGAGACAACTCTTTTGCGCATCTGACAACTGCACTGTAAATAGACTGAGCACCAGGGAAAGCGCGAGAGAGACGAAGAGTGAAAATACAGAAAACAGCACAGGCTGTTGAGAAAGGAAAATTAAAGTCCAACTAGAATCGTGTACACTCACCTGTTCCCTAGATGAGGGGCAGTCTCGGATTTTGGGGGAATTTGCATGCAGCCAACTCCCATCAGAAGCTTTAAAGAGCCATTAGTTTTGGCATTATTTTTGTTTCAAAAGCAAAGCGAGGATTATAAGCAGTTCGAAGAGCTTTAACATGCTAGCGCCGCCCGTCGGAGACCCCAGCGCATACCCGGGAGGCTGCGAAAGTGGGCGCGGTGCCGTTTCGTCCCCGAAAGCAGCCTGAACCTTCTGCGTTTCACATGTTGATGTTCGGTGCCGGTGACGGCACCGGCCTCCCGAGGGTTCCGTCTGGAAGGGGGTTCTCTGCAAAGAAAGCAGATCGAGCAAAGGAACCGACCCGAGTTCCTTCCGTGTGTGCGACGGTGGGACCCAGACTTCTAGATCATCTCACAAACACATAGAAAACATAAAAAGAGGCAGAATTATGCAGAAGCACATAAATTATGGAGATGATGGAAAGCCGATGCGAAACATGATAGCATATTTCCCCAGGGCCTAATCGCATCCTTTGGGTACCTTTTGAAGCATCTGAATATTCAGAAGAAAGCAAATTTATTGTAATTTGAAAAATACCACAATAAATAAGGCTGAAAGAATAATGCATATGGTACTGGAAACTGGAAACACAACCCGGCCGCGTCCCCGAGTCTGACTGCAGCCCGGAGCGTGCAGACTTCGGTCCCGGCTCGTGGAAGTGTGTCCTGTTCCACACTCATTTTCTCTCCCAGATATACGAGCCGTGCAACACCCATTCGCTCATCCGACCAATATTCGTTTGTTGTCATGACAGCATCCGTTCACGTTTTCCACCACCCAAAACGTGTTTCCTGAAACCTACAAGGCGCCCGGCACGAAGCTCTCCCGACGTAAGACTTGTGACGTAATATGGGAGCTGGACCTCGGAAAGAAACGAAGACCACCCAGGTGAGAACGGACCGAGGCCGTTTGTTCAGAGCTGCTCTAGCGGGGGGCTCGGCCACCATCGCTCGTGTCTGGCAGAGACTGGGGCAGGCGGAGGGGCGGGGAAGGCTTGCAGTAGGAAAAGGGGAGGCGTCGGGGCGCCCCGATGGAGGCTGTGGGTCCGGCAAAGCCGGGAGGCTCACTACGTGACTCGTCGGGGGCGTTTGGCGTCCTCTGTGGGTCCTGCAAAGGCGAGGGAAGCCGGCGGTTAGGGACCTCGCCCTGGCCGTCTCTGGCGGGCTGCGGCAGACGTGGTGTGTGGCTTCCTGGGCTGGTCGCTGCAGAGGCCGAAGGTCAAAGTTCCACTGTCGTTCATGGCCTGGCCATTGTCCACTTGCGTATTCAATCTCCTAAGTCTAATCCCCCAGTAACCACCCCGGGGAGGTTCAGGGACCTTGACATGTGGGAGAAGGGCCACTACACAGAGGACGGAGCAAACACGACCTGCCAAAGGCGTAGCGGTGACTAGGGGGTGACCAGGTTGTTCAAACACTTTGTGTACATCAGCCCAGTTGCTGTAACGAATACTGCAGACTAGACCTTCAACCGCAGAGATTTATCGTCTCACAGTTCTGGAGGCCAGAAGTCCAAGATCAAGGCAGCAGCAGGTCTGGTTCCTCCTGAGGCCGTGAGGGGCAGTCTGCCCCAGGCCTCTCCCCTGGCTTCTTGTGGCCTCATAGTTCCTTGGCTCGTAGACGGCCACTTTCCTGCCTTTCCACATCACCTTTCCTCTCTGTGTGTCTATCTCTGTGTCCAAAGTCTCCCTTTTTATAAGGACACAGTGACACTGGATTAGGGCCACCATGATGACCTCATCTTCACTTGGTTATCTGCAAAGGCCCTATTCCCAAATAAGGTGACAGCCACGGGTCCTGGGGGTTAGGACTTTGACAGCTGCTGGGGACCCAATTCAACCCATAACATACCTGAAGGGAGGTCTCTTTAGTTGGACCCTGCCATTTTTTAAGAAGTCAGTTCTTGTGCTTAGAATTATAAAATAAATTTTATATCTACAAAAGATATTCAGTTCTAAGCTAGAGGACTTCATTAGAATTATTTGGGACTTTTCACCAATAAGAACTGGGTGGAGATGACCTTTCTTCTTATTTAGGGCAATTTGTGAAAAACTGTGAGAAATGGGCATAATTGTAAGTGTGCACGCGCGCGCGCGCGCACACACACACACACACACACACAATCTTTGCTGATTTCAACTGGAATTAGAAGCTTACGTGAATCAATAAGAATTTCTAGGGGGCCACAGTCAACCATCGTTCTAGGGTCACGGTGTTTTCTCAACACAGGTGAGTGATGTCTCCTTGTGTCCCCTGAGGGGGTCTGCAGAGTCGGTAGGAGATGGTGCCTTCCTGGTACCTTTTTCTGGACATGTCGATGGTCTCATTTATGACCTCTGATGGCCTCACAAATGGGCAGTGGCTCGACGCAGCCAATGGCACCTGCAGATGCTGAGATTTGCCCGGCAGTGGCGATAAACAGACGCTCGGTGGCTGAGGAAGACCCCGCCTCCTCCTACGCTGTGAGCAGCAGCTGGCGCAGGTCTGTTCTCTTATTCTTGGAGAAGACGTCTGCCGGCTGAAGCCAGGAAGCTAACGTCTGACGTCTGGACGTTGACACCTTGGTCACTGGCTCGTGCTGGCCTAGCACTCTGGAGCAGGTGCTCGGCGCCGTGGTCTCAGGAGCGCAGATGGATTCCACTCCATGGCTTCGCTAGTGGGAACCGGGGCACGCAGCCTCGGTCCAGAATTATTGATGACACGTTCAAGAAATATAGGCTGAAGCCATCTCTTTCCCCGCTCTGAGGAGCTCCGATGTCCCCAAAGCACAAAGCTTGACTACTTCTTCCTTCCCAGCTCTGATGAAAATAGGGATTAGTGAGATGTCAGAGGAGAAGCCTCGTCTACGAAGTTATGAATGAATAATTCTAATTCCTTTCTGAGTTCTGAGAAGTCAGTTTGTTTTACATAGAAATGCAATATGTTCTGATCTGTACGTATGCGATTAGAATTTTTCCCTCTACCCGGTCTTTGTTTCATTACGGAATGAAATTTTGAGCTTACATTTTCGGATGTGTTTCACTTCATGCATTTCAATGTCCGTTTCCCCAAATCTCTGATTCCGTAGAACACATCATCCCTCTCTCTTTCATATTAGCTTTAGGATGGAGAAAAGTAGGCGGAGATGCTTTCTTTAAGATTCTGACTCTCATCGGAGTAGACAGCCAACCTTCTCATGAATGTATTTGGAGAAAGATGCCAATTTTGAAGATAAATGATGATTGCTTAGCGCCGCTACGAACAATGGAAGTGCCCTGCCGGCCTCGGCATCGCCACGTAGATGAGGCTCGAAGTGGCAACGCGATGGTGTTGAAAATATCCATTCCGAGAAGGGCGATCAAGGTTACGCGTTCAAAACCGACGCGGGTTTCAGAAGGAGAAGACGCTCTGGTTTCTGAAGAGGAATCGGCTGCTCTGGGATTGGAGGGGACCAGGCAGAGGGGACGACGTGAGCCGAGGGGACGGGAGCAGGTGGTCGTCGAGGGCTCTGCAGACCGTCCGGTGCGGCAGGAGCTGGGCAGCGTTGTGGGGGGTCCCACGGGCGGAACAGCCCAGGCTCAGGGCATGGGCAGAGCTGGCTCGAGCAGCCAGCTTCGGCTCTGATGAGCTCACCCATCCTTTCACGGCGGGGAATCTGAAAGCAAAATGATTTTAATGTCTGCCTGCGTGGGCTTGCTTTTTCTTTTTAAGTGCACGAGGGTGTCGGGTTTGGTGGAGCACCATCTTGTTTTCAAGTCCTGAAGCCAGCGAGAATACGTCTGTGGGTGGCGTGGATGGGGGTGAGGATGTGGGGGGTGAGAGAGGGCCTCCGGAGAGACTGAGAGGCCTGGATAGACCAGTGGAGGGTGGCAGTGGTCAGAGGAACCTGTGAAGTGGATGAGGTTTGCATAGAAAGCATCACGGTCCCCTTCCCCACCGTCCAGAGGTAGATCAGCCAGTTCGTGGCTTCCCCGAATCTATTTCTTTTCCCACTGCACCCTTTGGCCGCTGCCCGGTCATTAGCACCTCTGCCCGCAGAGTGGGGAATTGAGAGAAAGCAGATGATTTCTATTTCGGCAGCCTCATTGGCTCAGGGGGCTAAGGCACTGTGCTAATGAAGCTGAGGTCACAGGTAGGAGCCCCAGGTGGGCCAGTTAGCCGGGCCGCTAAGGCTGGCTTTGGAAGAGAGCCCCGGCCTGGCCAAGGGGTCCGCACGTGCGTTTCTGCTGGTTGACAATAGCGGTCAGGCTCCGGTGTAAGTCGCAAAATAGCCCGATGCTGGTGGCCGGGGCTTCAGTTGAGCAGGTTGGGGTGGTTGTGTGTGATTTGTAGAAATTGGGTATTTTCAGCCATCATGGGTGATTTGGACTCCGTGGTCAGTGGACCTTTCTGAAGAGTTTCAATATTTAATAAGCTGTGTGCAGCGTGTGTGAACCAGCACAGCCTGATCTCTCTCTCTCTCTGTTGGCCATTAACTTATTTCAAAATGACCCTGCCCTTTGCATGGGGATGGAGATTCCATTTGGGGACAGGGAGTCCACGTTTTTATATTTATGCACCTTTTCATTGGAGAAGAATGTGTTTATTAAGCAGTTACGAGGCAGTGGGCGTTTTATATGAATTAAGGGCTCAGTGGAGAATTGGCGAATTCTACATAACAGCCTTCTACTCCGCTGGGGACCTCACTAGCATTGTAAATGGGCCGGCTCTTAGCAGGAAAATATAGATCCGGT
>NW_011888969.1:1075572-1081459 GCF_000151845.1 Pteropus vampyrus | reverse complement strand
GGGTATTTTCAGCCATCATGGGTGATTTGGACTCCGTGGTCAGTGGACCTTTCTGAAGAGTTTCAATATTTAATAAGCTGTGTGCAGCGTGTGTGAACCAGCACAGCCTGATCTCTCTCTCTCTCTGTTGGCCATTAACTTATTTCAAAATGACCCTGCCCTTTGCATGGGGATGGAGATTCCATTTGGGGACAGGGAGTCCACGTTTTTATATTTATGCACCTTTTCATTGGAGAAGAATGTGTTTATTAAGCAGTTACGAGGCAGTGGGCGTTTTATATGAATTAAGGGCTCAGTGGAGAATTGGCGAATTCTACATAACAGCCTTCTACTCCGCTGGGGACCTCACTAGCATTGTAAATGGGCCGGCTCTTAGCAGGAAAATATAGATCCGGTTGATAATATGGGATTGGGAGGGACCCGTGTAAGGTCCACTATTTCTGAATTTGGGCAACTGAAAAACGCTTGGCCAGTTTCTCGCCGCTTGCATCGGGGCCCGGTGGCTGAGTCTCCGACGGCAGGTGGTGTTTGCACACACGAGAGACTTGGCAGGAAAAGAGCACGAGACAGACAGGTCAAACGCCCGAGTGTTTAAGAAATGATCAGTCTCTCTTCGCCTCAATGTACTTTGTGTGGAGAGACACCTATAAGGTGAGCTGCTTTCTGAAAATGTCTCCCCCCGCCCCCAGTCGAACGATGCTCCAATTATGTCTTGCTTGTTCCAACCGCGTATAAACCAGATATGTTTCTTAATCCACAGTCATACATGTGACGAGTGCAGGGTCGGTAGGAGCAACGTGTGGCATCCAAGAACCGGATGGGCCTGGCTCGGTCATGTGCGAAGGCTGTAAGTCTGTCCGTTCTTTAAGACCCTAAAAAGACGATGTTTACATGAAGAGATGCACCGGAACTGAGCTAAGGGGACGTAGCGTGTGGCGTGTGTCACGCACCATGGCTCGCTGTGGGGCGGTGCTCGGGGCGGGGCAGTGTGGACGGAGTGAGGAGGCGGAGGGCAATGGACAGCAGGTCGTCGATGGAGAGAAAGCTGTGTGAGTTGGTGAAGAGACGGGACCGCCAGTGCGATTTAAAGACCGAACGCCACTAGTCACAATCGGAGGCGTGTGCCGTGTCGGATGCCATCCCGTTACACGGCCCAGAGTTGCCCCCTCATCATCTGTGGGGTCAGCTGGTTGGCAGCCTCCCCACCCATCCCTGTGCAGATGGCCTGCTTCGCGTCTGTGCCAAGGGCAACTTTGGTCTGGCCGAACGACCTCAAGACCTGAACAAGGACCTCTAAAGCTGACCCAGGAGAGGTGCCCAGTGGTCTGGCGTCTGGCCAGTGCGCCTCATCGTGCGAGGCCCCTGGGCTCCGGAGACGGAACGACGCTGCAGTTTTGTTCTAGAAAAGCCAGGGTGTAACCGGGGACCAGGCATGAACGTACATGGAAATCCAGCGCGTGCTTCCTTCTCCACGCGTGCTGGGCACAGACCAAGCCTGCAGCCGTCCGAGGGGCAGGGGACACACGGGGCTCTGTCTTTCTTCAGGAATGGTTATAGTTCACAGGCTCTGAGGAGCCTGTTGCACAGGCCACGCCGA
Source organism: Pteropus vampyrus (assembly GCF_000151845.1). Classification (NCBI taxonomy): domain Eukaryota; kingdom Metazoa; phylum Chordata; class Mammalia; order Chiroptera; family Pteropodidae; genus Pteropus; species Pteropus vampyrus. Next base: position 1,079,862 of record NW_011888969.1, on the reverse strand, counting down.
GAAAGGAAAGGGACACGGGTCATTTTTTCCTCCTGGAGGGGGAAAAAGCATCACACACACACACACACACACACACACACACATACACACACACACACACACACACACACACACACAAACACGCGTGCACAAACCTCTGGCAGGGTTTTCATTTTCCTTTCATAGGAATTTTGTTTTTTCATTAATTTTTCCTCCAGGGAGGCAGCAAGAGCGGGCAAAGGGAACTGCGCAGGGGTAATAGCCTTGCCGAGATTAAACAAATCTCCGTCGCCGCGTGTCCATCTGCCCGTCCATCTGTGAATAACCTGTAATTATTAATAATACGAGTGATGCCGTGAACGGTCTGGCAGGAGCGTGGCCCCCGGAGACCACTCCGGGGCCGCTGGGCGCAGGACGAACTGGAGATCGGCCCACGGGCCTGCGCGGGGCCGCGGCGGGGTCTGGCTGGCTCGCGCCCTCTGGGCAGTGGGACCGGAGCATGGTGGGTTTCCTCGTAAACTGCCATTGAGATCAGGCTGGCGGCGTGTCAGAGGAATACCTCCCGCATAAAAAGAGGTTGAGCACATGATCCAGCCAAAAAAAATAAATAAATAAGTCGTTAGAAGGACACGCGGTGCCGAGTGGGCAACCTCAAACTCGCTGAAAACCGAGTGAGCGAAAGAGCACGGGACGGAGGCGTCCGCGAACGGGGCGCGGGAGGGGATGTTAGGGACGTCCCCGTTTCCCATTATTGTTCTCATGAAGTCATTGGGGGTGCGGAGGGCAAAAAAGAGACGTCTTCAATAAAAGCCGCTTTCTAAAGAACCCAGGACTCCAGAATATTCTGAAAGACGTCCCCGATTCCACGGCGACCCAGCCGAAGAACTGGCACCAGTGGAAACCGACGCTCCAGGCCGCGGCTTGGAAAGTCCTCGGCTGGCCGGGTGAGTTGTCCAGCCGCGCCCTGGAGGTGGAGCCTGCGGCCAGAGGCGGGGTGCAGGCCGGCGGGTCCCGGTGTGGCCCCAACGTGGGGCTTCGGCCCTGTGGACGGAGCTCGAGCTCGGAGACCGCGGGGCTTTCTGTGGGTGTCGTTTCCCGGGACCGCAGTGCGTGTCCCGGGAGCGCGGCCGAAGCGAACTCTGCCGAGAGGAGCCTGGGGCAGGTTCTCGAGAGCGCACGGCGCGTGGCCCGCTGTCGGTCCAGGGCCGGACGCCGCTGGGTGGTCGGTGTGGGGGGGTTAGGGGAGAAGGTGCCGCTTCCAGGTGATGTGAGCATCGCGCGCGGCCCCGGCCTTAGGCCACGGAATTCCCTGGAACCGTCCTCAAAACAGGGCTCGTCCCCTTGCTGCACTGTGAAGCCTGCCCTTGGGGGTTCGCCGCGTGTCGCCTGCAGCAGGAGGCCCCACCGCTGCCTCCGGAGCAGAAGGGATGGCCGATGCTGTTGCGAAACCTTCTTTACTTCAAAAAAACGTGCGAAGGCTGATCCCACCGTGGACGGGACCCCCACGGGCAACCTGAGAAGATGTGGCAAAGGGCTCCCACCCACCCTCGGGAAGAATGTATCCGTTAAGCGGCGAAGTCAGATCATTTTGGGGGACACGGAAGTTAGGGCTGACGCCGTAACAGCCCGAACACGGACGCCGAGTGCTGGCGACGATGAAGACGTGGCAGAAACAGACGTGAAAGCGAGCGCGGCCGGTTTCTGCTGAGAGGTTCCTGCGTGCCAGGCGCTTTCCACATCCTCCGATTTTCCCAGCAAAGCAAACACTGTGATTTCAGACCAGAGAGCCGAGGCGTGGAGAGAGTAAGTGCCACGCGGAGCCGGGCGAGGCCGGGGGCACCGCCGGGGGCACCGCCGGGGCCTCTCCAACGCAGGAGGCGTGGACGGGGCGATTAAAACGAGAGAAAACAGAGACCGGGCCTCTGCGGTCCTCGGCGGGCAGGGGAAGACTGCGCCGGGGGCCTGCGACGCTCTGGAATGAATCACCACACTCCTACTCGTGGAAGAAGCCGGTGCTCAGACGGGGAGGACGAAGGCCCCGGGCAGGGCGGGCAGAAACGCGGCGGCCCGGAGGCCGCTCTCCGCCCGGCGCGTCTGCCCCTCGCAGCCCGGAGTCCGGCAGGGTCTCCCGCGGCCCCGTCCGGGCCCCCTCTCGGCAGAGCACCTCCGCAGCTCCCGACGCCCTCGCTGGGCCTGGACCGCCGTGTCCTCCTTCCTTGCCCCGACCGAGTTCTTCCGTGCAGGTTTGTGTCCGCCCGCTCGCTAGGTCCTCAGCTGTCACAGGAAGCCGCCTCTGTCCCCGGCCGGGGGCCACCGGACCCCGGGCCATCCGCGCATCCATTCCCAGCTACGGCCACGGGCAGCCGCGGCCGAGTAACTCTGACCGAAGCCTGCCCACTCCCGGACCGGGGCGGCTGGAACCGGCCGGCCTCTGTTGTTTAAGCCGGTCCAGCCGGCTGCCGAGCCTCGCAGAGGGGGCCGTCCTCGCCGATTCGGTTCCCCTCTCCGCCACCGTCATTTTACGGTGTGGAGTGTAAATTCGATCACTGCGCACCCCCAGTCCCCCGGCCACGCCAGGCAGGCCTCGTCCTGTTTCGTTTTCCACCCTCGTGCTTTCGCGAAACTTCTCGGACTACCCCCTCTCCCCTCGCCCACCCTCCCGGATGCGACAGGGAACCTCACATGTCCAGACAGAGATCGAAGGCTCTTCCTGGTCAGCCCCCCTGGGGTCTTCCCCCCGGAGCCGCATGCCAGCTCCTCCTCTGCACACTCGGTATCTGGACCCTCCCCTGCTGAGGCCGTTGTCACCGTCCGCGGTGCGCCCACGTCTGACCCCTGCCAGGCCGCGAGTGTCTCACCGAAGGGCCGTGTCTATTTCCCTCTACATCGGTGACAGTTTGCGGAAAGCCTGGCACAGGGAGAAGGGCTTTAGGCTACGTATGAAATTATACGAATTACGATGACATTCTTAACTTGTCAGGGGGAAAAGAAGAAGAATTCTCAAGTTCGCCAAAAGAAAAATGGAAGACATTCACAGGAACTGAGCTCAAGGAGCGTCAAGCTTCTCAACCGCAGCAGAGCGGGACGGCTGTGGGATGACGGGCCATTGTCCCGGACGTGAGCTGCGGCCGTTTGCTGCGGTGGCCAAAGCAAACTACCATTGACTGGGCGGCGCAGCAACAGAAATGTACTTTGTGACAGTTCCGGAGGCTAGAAGTCCAGGACCGAGGCGTCACAGGACTGGGGCGTCCCGAGGCCGCTCGCCTTGGCTCGCCAGTGGCCACCTTTCCCCTGTGTCCTCACGTGTCCCCCCTCTTGTGTGCACGCGGCCCTGGGGTCTCTCCGCGTGTCCGAATTCTCTCTTCTTATAAGGACAGAAGTCAGATTGGATCGGGGTCCAGCCTAATGGCTTCGTTTTGACTTAATCATCTCTGTAAAGGCGTTATCGGCAAATACAGTCACTTTTTGAGTCACTAGGGGTTTGGGTTTCAACGTATGAATTTGGGGAGGACACGATTCGGCCCACGACGTAAGCCAGTCTACCGTGCTCACAGGAGGGCCACGGAAAGACCCGGTAAGGCTCGCCCTTCCCAGAGCTTACCGCCTACCTATCTCTATCTGAGATGGCAGGAAAGCTCGGCTATGCCTGAACTAAAGAAATCTCGAATAAAAGTATAATCGTGGGAAAGTGGTTTCGCCGACCTGTTGAAATTACCAATTTAAGAGATAAGTAAAACATATAAATGGAAGATGGACGGTTATCGATCGAGCCGGATAAAGAAAGACAAAGAGGTGGACGAATTACTGATATGTCTAACCTCCTGGTGACCTTCGGGACGACGAGGGATGTTCCACCTCCTCCAGCTCCCCCTTTCTCTCTCCTTACTTCTAATGCACCGGCAAATTGGTAGCCCTGCTTGGAAGTGTGGCCAGGCTCTGACCACGCCTCACCGCCCTCCGCCGTCGCCAGAATCCAAGGCGCCTGGGCTGGGGACATAGCCTCCTGCCTGTTCCGGTGTCCACACAGTGGCCAAAAGGATCCTCCAGAAATTTAATCGGAACGTTTCAATTTAAATCACTTCTCCGCTCGAGCCTTCTCGAAGCTCCTCTGTTCTGTTCCGGCCCTTCTCCCCGACCCCTGTGGCCCGGGCTCCGGTCCCGCCTCCTCTCTCTCGCTGCTCCAGCCCCACCCCGTTCCCCGGGACCTTGGCCGCACGGGCGCCAGAGCCTTTGCCCCGGCTCGCCCTCCGCCTGACCGTCCCTGCGGCGGCCCGCGGGGCCCATTCTCTCTCTCCGCTCACGTCTCGCTCC
>NW_011888969.1:1069530-1074817 GCF_000151845.1 Pteropus vampyrus | reverse complement strand
GTTGAAATTACCAATTTAAGAGATAAGTAAAACATATAAATGGAAGATGGACGGTTATCGATCGAGCCGGATAAAGAAAGACAAAGAGGTGGACGGATTACTGATATTTCTAACCTCCTGGTGACCTTCGGGACGACGAGGGATGTTCCACCTCCTCCAGCTCCCTCTTTCTCTCTCCTTACTTCTAATGCACCGGCAAATTGGTAGCCCTGCTTGGAAGTGTGGCCAGGCTCTGACCATGCCTCACCGCCCTCCGCCGTCGCCAGAATCCAAGGCGCCTGGGCTGGGGACATAGCCTCCTGCCTGTTCCGGTGTCCACACAGTGGCCAGAAGGATCCTCCAGAAATTTAATCGGAACGTTTCAATTTAAATCACTTCTCCGCTCGAGCCTTCTCGAAGCTTCTCTGTTGTGTTCTGTTCCGGCCCTTCTCCCCGACCCCTGTGGCCCGGGCTCCGGTCCCGCCTCCTCTCTCTCGCTGCTCCAGCCCCACCCCGTTCCCCGGGACCTTGGCCGCAAGGGCGCCAGAGCCTTTGCCCCGGCTCGCCCTCCGCCTGACCGTCCCTGCGGCGGCCCGCGGGGCCCATTCTCTCTCTCCGCTCACGTCTCGCTCCAGATGCCGGCTTAGCCCGTCCGCTTCCCCGGCCGGTGCAGAAAGCGCCTCTTCTCCCTCTGCCCCTTTATCTGCCCCCGTGGTGCCCGTTGCCGTCTGCCACACTCCGTGGGCGTCTGTCTTTGATTTTCGGGGCTCAGGCCGAGGACGCTGGCTGTTCTGCGCTCTGCCGTGTCTTCTGTGCCTGGAGCAGCGTTTGCAGCATGAGCCGAAGATGCATTTACTCGATGAATGAGTGATGAGGACAAGATGCCAAAACCCGAACGATGAAAAAAATATTCCCAGAATTTGGGACTGAAGTAATGCACGGTGGGCACGGACATCCAGAAGGCGAACGGCACCCTCATCCTGCGTAAAATAGGTTAGAAAGATAACATCGGTGTGATGCCGATAAGGACAGTCGGTGTCGGCGAGTGATGTACACGGATGATGACTTAAAGTGACGGTAGCGTTAAAAGCGGAATGTTCACCTTCCAAGGAAGCTTGGGTTAGACATAGATAGATACACCGTGGTCAGTGCAGAACCCTAAGTGATGAAGGTTCCCTAAGTGACGACAGCAACAGGCTGCGCTCACGATTCTGCCGGTGACCACGAGAGTGTCAACTCACCCATCAGAAAAGTCAAGGCCGTGGAGGGTTTGCAACGAAACTTCAGGAAGACGTTGCTCGTTAGACGCCCACCTACACAAAGAGAAAGGATTAAAACAGAAAACAGATAAAGTGTGCTTAATTTAAAAAGGAGATGAAAAGTCAATTTACTTTGATAAAAATATTAAAATAATAAATGATCAACGACATTAATTAAACTTCTTGGGTAGCGTCAAATAATACAGCATCAAAATATTTTAAGTGAAATCTATTAAAAAGAGCAGTGGAGATGGTTGGGTCATAAAAGAAACACAGTGATGAAGATATTATTGGCAGGAAATACCAAAAAAATAAGGGCGGAGAGAAAGTTGTTAATATATATAATAAGAGCAAACAGACATACGCAGGACTCTTTTGCTAAGGCAGAAATTACTCATCTTTGTGAAAATTCTTCTGTAACGGGGGAAGAGATAAATAAAAATGATGCAATCTTCCAATTAAAAGATTACCCTTTGATCGAAATACAAAAGCGAGTGGACACTAAACAAAGCCCTGAAGAAAATCTAAATGAACTTCAAAGAACAGAAGCTTTCAGAGGCTTCATTCTTTGGTGGGCAGAGAGAAAAATACCCCAGAAATTATAGAACCGAGAAACACTTCGAAGAGCTAGTTCTTTGAAAGTCAGAGCAAAAACAACAGCGTTTAGACATTGCTGGTGAATGTAACTCAAGCGAAAAGGGACAGTAAACAGGAACGAAATTAGAAATGAAAGGGGAAGGCATGGGGCAGGTGGTTTTCAGGGGTTTCTCTGTTTAGCCGTCTCTTCCCAGGCTCGGTCCTGAGAGTGGGGTGCATGGCCCTGGGCAGGGATGGTGTTTGGGGGGCTGGGGGGGCTAGTTTTTGCTGGGCTCCATGTTATGGGGGTGACTCCCCAGCAGGATGTCGGCTGGTTGCAGGTCTTGACTCTTGTGCAGAGGTTGTTTGTGGGACCAGCACACTCCCTGGTTCCAGGATGAGAGGAAGGTGTGTGTCTGGGGGAGCCTCTGGAGGCTTTGCAAGGGGTCTGTTCAAGTCGCTGAGCTCAGAGAAGGCGTATCCGGAAGGGGTATCGGATTGGTCGCCAAGAGCGTGTCCCTTATCATCTCCGCGAAGTGGGAGATACCCTCCAGGCGTTTGCCTTCTGTCTTTTGCTAAATCTGACAAAGGGCCCCTTCCAGCTCCCATCGTCAGGGGCCGCCTGAGTCAGCTGGCTGCGCAAACACAATCCCGCAGGCTGCGCTTACACAGTGGAAGCTGATTTCTCACAGTTCTGGAGGCTGAAACCCCAAGATCAAGGTGACGCCCGGCCTGGGTCCTGGCGAGGGCTCCCCTCCTGGCTGGCTGGCTGCCTTCCCCTTGGGCTCACATGGGGAGAGCGAGCAAGTCCTACCTAGCACCTCATCTCTCTAGTCGCTGTCTCATCCCCGAAGGACCCTTATCCCATTGTGGAGGCCCCATCCTCATGACCTCATCTAACTCCAGTCACCTCCCGGAGGCCCGCCCCCAGCACGTGACACCGGGCTGGGGCTTCCCACGCGAATCCTGGGGGGGACGTGGCAGAGATGGGAAGCAGGTGTCTCCTGCCGTTCTGGCGTCCGACGTGCATTTTCAATGGCGCTGTTTAACACGGTTGCGGCGGTGCAAGCTAATTTTATAATACACAAAAAAGAAGAAATCAATATTGAAAACGAAAAACCAGTGACGATCTGTAGGTGACAGGAGACTCTGAGTCCAGTGGCCCCCGCCCCCGGCCGAGGTGCCCCGCCCAGCCCTGCCGATGTCACCTCTCGGGGAGGTGACCCAGCCCCACGGCCCAGCTCGGACTTTGCAGAGAGGGGGGCGATGGCGCGAGTGTGTGAGTGTGAGTGCGTGTGCGCACGTGCACACACGTGTGCCCTGAGTGATCGTGGCAGGGAGCCGCGACGGCCTGCAGGGAGCCGCGTGGGGGAGCCCTGCCCATCTCTGCCCCTTGGAGCCCTTGGGTGGCTCCTTGCCACCAGCCTCCGTCCCTCCGAAGCCACTTCCCGCGTTCGCTCGGCATGCTGGCGCTTGTCTTTGGCTCTCAGAGGGACAAAATTCGACATGCGGTGATGGAGAAATGACATCGAAAACTACTTCAATAACGGAAGAGGTGCCGAATGGCGATCTGGATGGCAGATGCCCCGTTTGCTGCCAGGGCCCGCCGTGTGCAAGGGCCCCGGCACCGTCCGGATGAGGGTGCCCTCCTGCCCCCCGTTACCATGCTGCAGAGCTGCCCCCTGCAGTGTGTGGCAGCGAGCCTCTGGCTGGCTCTCTGTCCCTGCTCTCGCTCTCTCTGTTGACAAAGGTGTCAGGGCAGAAGGGTGGGCGGACTTGGAGCTCTGGGCCACCTTTCAGTACCTGGAGAAGTCGGGGCGTTGCACGGCTTCCCCATCGCTGCTGCCTGCTTTCTGCACCCCCCCTTCCCCTGTTCTGTCCCAGCTTGTAGGTCGGGAAACCTGGAGTTGGGGTGGGTGGCTTGGGGGGCCCGAGTGGCCCATGGTGACCCTGCAAGAGGGAATTCCACTCCTTCGCCCCATGCCACGAGGAGGAGCCGGCCCACTGGTGGCGGGCGGCTGCCTTCTCTGCGGCCGCCGCCTCCGCTCCAATCCCGGCTGCTCGCACCTCCGGCCCTATCCATTTATGTCGGGGCTCCTGGTCCCTGGCGCCCAGTGCACAGCTCAGGCTGATGCGCGACTTTGAACTCCCCACACCGGGGCCCTTGTTACCAGCTGACAGCTCACTTGACTGACCTCCTTTTAAGTCTCCCAAGTTCATCACGTCTCGGCGCGCGAGCCTGATCATTTTTCTCCTGCCTTCCTCGTCTGCCTGCCGTTGCTTCCGGGGCCTTTCCCGCAAGCCGCACAGCAGCCTCTCCGTAATCGGAACGGGAGCGGGGCCAGGACAGGGCTGAGCAGACATTTAAGCGCTCCTGGGCTGACGGGAGTCCCCAGAGGCGAGATCCGAGCAAGAACACGCACCGGGGGCGTTTGGGGCCTGCTGGCACACTTGCATGTCTTCTCGCCACCCGCGTGGGCCCGGGCTGGCCCGCAGCCTCCCCCGGCAGGTGGAGGTGTGAGTGTTGAGGGCCACTGAGCACGAGGCAGCTTCCTCATGCATCACAATTACAGAAACACCTGTGCTAAATACCTTTGTGTGGGTGGCTCGTGTGAACGCACAGGGCGTCCCATCGCCTACGAATTCCTCGTTTCTGTACTGCCAACGAGCCGCAGGTGTGCACGGCGTGGGCCGACGGAGCTGTGACCCGGAGCTCTGTGCTGACAGATCTGCATCCAGGATGCATCCATCCTCGCCGGCGCCGTGCGCCCCCACATGTATCTCGGTATTTACAGAGGGCTCAGAGGAGATTTGTCACATCAGACCTGCCTCTTGGCTCCTGGCATCCTGGGAAGGAGGTGAGCGTGGAAGGAAAAGGCCTTGAGAAGACGAGCTTATCAGGCACTCGGGGTACCTGCCGGAAAACGGGGGGCCAGAGCCTGCTCCGCAAGAGAAAGGTCAAGGACCACCAGCCGGAGACTCCCAACGGGGGTCTGCGGCCACGTCTGGGCCCTAGACACGATTCGTGTCCCTCTGAAGAATTGTGCGATCGTTCTGGGGACCTTCGCTATCAGGGCCATTGGCCTGTGACATCTAGATTCCTGGCTCCTCTTGAACAATCCCCAGTCTGCTCGTAGGGCCCAGGTCCCCCGTTTAAAGCATGAGCCGGGCCTTCGGGAAGGAGCACGCCCCCTTCAGCCACTCTCCTGCTCGCCGTCCCTGTGGGGTCCTGCAGGAACTGGGTTGGTGGCAAAACGCAGAGAGCGTTTTGTCCTCTCTTCAAGCACAGGGCAGCCTGGCCCAGGCTCGCCTCCTCCTCTGATCTCAGCCCCTGAGAGAGAGTTCAAGAAATGCAGGCCGCACCTGCCCTCCGCGCCCCGCTTCTGTGAAGAAATTGCTCCTGAGCGCTTCAGGAATGCGCTGCTGGAGACCTAGACGCCGCCTGGTCGGCTGGGATTCGAAACCGGGTGCTC
>NW_011888969.1:1058436-1067655 GCF_000151845.1 Pteropus vampyrus | reverse complement strand
CCCTGCCCTCCCGGGGGCGCCCCCCAGCCGCGCGTGATGGACCTTCCTTCCCCTCCGCGCTCATGGGTCTCGGCGTCCGCGGCTTCGTCCCGTCCCTCGCCCCCTCGATCTCCCTGTCTCTGTCGGATCACGGCCCTCAGCACGGGATGACACGGGAGCGGGGGGCCCTTGTCTCAAGGCGCCCCCGGGGGGATCCAGCGCCTGCTGCACTTCTTAGCCAGCCGAGGCCCCTGCTCAGGCCTTCGCCGCCAGTGTCCTTGGTTTGAAGAGGGAACGTGCACCGCTTCTGCTCCTGTAATAACCAGAGGCCCCCTCTGGTTCCCTTGGGCCCTGTGCTGCGATGACAGTTCTTCTAGGCCCAGACCTTGCTCCCCGTGTGGAAACGCTCTCGGCTCCCCTCCCAGCTCAGCAGATGCCCAGTGAGCCTTCAGATTCCGTCTCAAGTGTCGCTTCTTCAGGGAACCTGTTTTCCTGGCCTCCCTAAGCAGTCACATCCTTATGGCCACAGGTCCTTGCAGCAGCTTGTACAGCCTGGTACCTGAAGGCTTCATATTCGGGTGTTTTTTGATGAGCACCGTGACCTTAGGGACAGGAACCGTGTGCGCTTCAGTGCACCGCGATATCGCTAATGCCTGGCACGGAGCTCGGTATATAAGAGACCTTCCGACGGGCTGCTCATTGAGGTATTAACACAATGAATGACTGAATGAATGAATGAGTGAATGAATGAATCCATGAACGAATAAGGGAGCGATCACACATGATTGCAGAGCTTGAAATGTCTTCATGAGAAACTTGAGGGTCCACGTAAGAGTAACGAATGCCGGTGGGAGGTTGTAAGCACTGTGCGTTATCCTCAGAACACGCCGACGAGGTCGCCCTAGCTCTCGCTGGTGAGGAGACCGGTCAGTCTGCCCGCGCTCGCTTGCTAGACTCCGCCCCGGTCGCTGGTGATGTGACGTTCCTCCCAGCAGGGGGCGGAATCTCTGTCCTCTTAAGTCTTGTCGGGTTGTGACTGTGACCACATGGAGAAAGTGAAGCTGAGTGACTTCTTGCAGAAGGTGATAAAAGGCCATGGACCGACAAGTGGCTCTTTTCAGACACCTGCCCTGGGCTACGCGGAGGTACTGGTCAGCAGTCCCCACGAAGCCCAGCCTGTCGTCCGTCCCTGCCGAGGAGCCAGACAGGTGAATGAGATCGTCTTGGGCCCTCCAACTGAATGCCATTAGGTGATATTATTCAATACCATGTAGAAAAGGAAAATCAACTAGCCAATCTCTGCCCAAATTCTCAACCCACAGAACCATGATGGATAATACCGTATTTTATGGACGTGGAGAACCTCAATAGTTCCTGAGCTGGTCAACTCCCACCCTCTGCAGGGGCCTAAGCACCTCTGGAGACCTGCCACCACAAATGGCTGAGACTGGTGGCTTGTTTTTGATACTAAAGGGTTGGCTGGAAGTTATAAGACTGCTCCTGAGCTCATCATCCTTCTTTGGTCGAGCTTGGACCCGGTCTCGCGATGGGCTTCACACCGACCACATCCCGCCGCCCTCGCGGCCCACACCTGGGCTGCTGGCTTCACTGCACGGAAGCCACCTGGACACATCCTCCTAGAGCTCAGGGATGGACGGGCTGTGGGCATCACACGCAAGGTCTTCGGATGTCTCTGACTCCCCATTACCTCTGTGAATTGTCAGTTTGTTTCCCATTGGAGCAAGTGAGGAAGAAAAGTTGATAAAAACGGGAAAGAGAGGGTGGGAGGCAGGCCACGTGGGGAGAGGCAGAATTCGAGCGATGGCGCCACAGCCGAGACGCACCCCAAGCAGTCAGAGAAGCTAGGAGTGAGGCGTGAGGTGCTTCCTCCCTCTGGACCCCCAAATGGCCCTGCTGCTGACACCTCGATTGTTGACTTCTGGTTTCCAGAACCATGAGAGGATAAATTTTTCTTGTTTCAAGCCCCCCAGATTGTGGTAAATTGTAACTGCCGCCCCGGGAAGCTTATGCAACGATCAAAAAACCATCAGGGGACCTGGTCACGCAGAGCTCATTGGCATAAAATAAATAGGCAGAAAATTTAATTCTTTAATATTTTATTGCATTTGGACACATTGGATGATCAATTTTACTGTTGAGTAATTGAGTAAATACAGGAAGACCGTGTTAAAATATGGAGACGGAGCCCGCAGTGCAGGTGGCGGGACGAGCCGAGGGAGGTGGCCCTCGGCTGGGGCTGGCCGGCCGGCCGGAGCCCAGCATCTCCGTGTTCCCACTTCCACGGTGACTAGAGGCTGGAGCGTGGCCGTTTTGCAAATTTTGTTCCTGAATCATTTTCATAAACTCTGTTTTGGGTAAAAGACAGAAATCTATCAAACACCGCACAGATTAACATATCATGGAGCTGAATGGGCTGTCAGCGTGTGGAGATCGTGTTTGGCCCAGTGAATTCAAATGCATGTAAATTTCCCTGGTGGCAAGCTTGAGGACGGTGGAGCTGTCAGACGGTGACATGTGGAAATACATTAACAGTGTTTAAAATACATTTGAAGGGGCCGCCTCATATTTTGATAACACGCTCGCCGACAAATGATTTGTGGAAGATGGGAAATTCTCATCTCTTCCTCTGTTCCGGAGAACCCGTTGTAATGAGCTCCCTCCTAGGATGCAGGGAGTTTTAGAGAAGTTCTAGGACCACTCACAGTGCCAGCCCTGAACTGGGGAGGGTCCCACGCCGCTGACATGGGAAGCTGGGGGTCTAAAAGCCTCGCTTGTCAATGTCACTTTAACTTACAGAAAAAGCGATTAAAAACGTCTGAAGAACCAATTACGTTGCATTACCCGCTGGTATGCTGGCTTTCCATCAACAACACGAAGGCGCCAGGCCCTCGAGTTTGCACCTAGTGGGCTTTAGTGCGTTCAGTCTTGCGTACTTTGTAGTAACTAGATGTTTTTGGCTTACCGTGATGATTCTCAGGGTTGAGGGACAGAGCGTTTTCAGAGCCATGCAAGTGTCGTTTAAAGGGGACACATCTACTTACGAAGTGAGTTGGTTTCGATTCTTACGGGCCTCGCTGGATGTCTCCTGAATTCTTAAGTGAGACCACAAAGACAAGTGACTCTTGAACGGTCAGCGTGGGCGTCCTCTACCCCCAGCCTTCTTAGATCAGAGGATCCAGTCCTTTAACAAGGACAGCTGAGAGTGCCCTGCCCCGTCCTGGGTCCCTTCAGGCTCCGGTAGCCACGTGGAACCCTATTCCATTCTGCTTCCAAACTCCCCAGTTCCCTTCTGGTATCCAGTATCATCAAAATCAACGCGCCTGGCCCAGTCTCACCTGACAATGGTGGGTAGCCCGCTGCCCCACCCCGAGCTAGAGATAAATACACTAATGCACTGGCTGACACGCAGAGATCACAGTTTCTTTCTTGATATATTCTTTTAAAATCATACATATTCATGTCTGCATTGATTTGACAGGATAATGAAATAATCCTTGGTCCTCATCTTCCTCAGTGTGCAGAAGCACAACTCTAAACCTACACGACGAAGACTTCGATGGCAGAGCTTGCAGATGCTTTGGGAGCATAGAGGGTGGCACCCAGTAACCCATGATGAGGCCGGGAGAGAGAACGAGGCAGACTGCCCCCGGAAGGCGAGGGCTTGTCCGGCTGCAGATGGGCATGGCTGAGAGCCACGTGCGCAAAGGTCTGAGAGACTAACGTGCGTTATGTGTCGCTCTGTGCTATGTCCTGGAACTGAGTGTGTGTAGGGACTAGAAGACAGAAGACTTCCCTTAGGAAGGTCACTGGAGCTCACAGCGTTGATCAACCAGTGAACGGCCCACATTAAAGACAGCACGAAAAACACCCACCTTTCCTGCAAAGGACCTGAGCGAAGCATCTCTCTACAGCTGGGTCTCTCAGCCCAGACACACGCGACATCTAGGCAGCATAGTTTTCATTGTGACGGGCTGTCCTGTGCATTGTGCTGTAGTCACAGGGCTGGCCGGAAGCAATGCCCAACCTCCAAATTACAACAGCTAGAAATGTGCCCAGATATTGCCAAGTGACAATGCCAAATGTCCATCCTTGAGAACCACTACTGTACAGCCAGAACAAGGGACAATGACAAAGTTCCTGCCTTCTTTATCCACCACTCGGTGTTCAACGAGAAAGTTAAGCCGTAACAAGGACGCCCTGTGTTTTCACGGCTCGGACAAGCAGGAGAATATCACTTCCTTGCGCGTCAGTCCAGAGTTGTTTGGCACCCATAGTGGCGTACTGTCCTGCTCCATGGAGACCCGTCTTGTCACTCTGGCTTAAGATGTTGTCCCTGGCTGCAGCTTTAACCTGGATCACCACCGGCATGTCCACCACCAGGCCTCAGGAAGGAGCGGAAAAATGAAGGGCAAGCTCTTTCCTTATAAGATTGTCCCCAGGAGGCTGCAGATGTTCCTTCCGTCCGCCTCTCACTAGTCTAAGCGTAGTCACGTCACCACACGTGGATGCAAGTAAAGCGGGAGAAAGCGGCTGGATGGCCGGGCCTCGGTTAAAGTGAGAGGCAGTTAGCAATCGCGGAAGGAAGGGGAACGTGTGGACCCTGGGAAGGGCGAAAAGTCTCGACCGTACTCGCGGATACCAGGGTGTGGCCTACTGCGTATGGGCACCGCCCTGGGTACAGGGCCCAGGCAGAGGGTAAGACGGGGCGGTCCCCGTCCAAATGGGGCTTTCACCAGTGGGGACGGAGAGGATGACAGTAGGCAATAATAGATACAAGTGCGGCAAGTGCCTTGAAAGAAACAGCTAGAGCATCTAACCGCGAAAGGGCCCGACTTCGGGTAGGGCGGTCGGAGGAGGTTCGATGTGAGGTACATAATACAAGATTGAACCCACTAGGGAGACAGCAATTTAAAAATCGCGTATATCAAATAATGGTCTCAAACTTTGATATAAAAGAGAAATAGTCAAATCTAAAATAATTAGAAGATTTAACACACATTTCTCAGTAAATAATTGAGTAAGCAGACAAAGAAATAAATTTAGTGATTTGAATAACATTATTTGCGAATTTAACCTAATTGATAGAGATAACACTGCCCCAAACCACTATATATATATGGTTTTTTCCAAGTAATCAAGAAATGTTGAAAATTTAATTATATAGTGGGTAATAAAGTAAATCAATAAATTGCAGTCGAGTAAGTTCATACAGAGAATGTTTTCTGACTGGAAAAACCTAAGGGTTGGTAAATGCAGCAAAATACTTTTAAGTTGCCAATATGTTAAAAAAAATCACAGTAGAAATTAGGAAATATTTCAAACTAAACAAGAATGAAAAAGCTACATATTAAAGCTTGCGGAATGTATCTAAAGCCATGATTTGAAGGAAATTCATAGCCTTAACTTTATATGTGGGAAGAGGAGAAAGCCTAAGTGTCCAACCAAAGAAATTTTTTAAAGACCAACAAATTTAACCAAAAAATATAAGGAAGTAAATAATAAACGCAGAAATTAAAGAAATAGGGGATGAAAAAATAACAGAAGCAAAGAATTCACACAATGGTTCTCGGAAAAATTTGATAAAATACTTCGCATATGTATAAAATTAATCCCAAATGAATGACAGACCTAAATGTGAAAACTAAATCTGTAAAACCACTAGAAGATGACAGAGAAAAAAAAAAATCTTTGTCCGTTGGAGTTAAGGAAGTGTCCTTAGATACACGTTCCATAAAATAAAAATAATTGATAAAATGTACTTAACAAATAGAATGACTTAATAGACCTATCGCTGCTAAATAATTTTAATTACTTGTTTAAAATTGATCCACAAACTATCTACTTGGGTGATTTTACAGGCAAGTTATACTAAATATTCAACAATGGTACAATAAGTCTAGCAACAAAAAAATCGTGACAAAATGAGTTTACCCTAGGAATTTAAGGATGTTTTGTTTCAATTCACATCTTAAATTGGAAATGGAAACTTTGTTTTCCAAGGTATTCATTTATCAATAAACTTTCACAACCAGTGAAATTTTTGTTACTGTTGGCTTTCTTGCTGGCCATTTAAAAAGTGAGAAAAACCTTTTATATTTATCTACACGTTTCCTTTTCTGACTTCATTGTTGCATAAATCATATTTCCACTTGGTATAATTATCCTTCAACCTGAAGAAATTTCTTCTTCGTTTCTTTAGTGAAGAACTGTTAATGCTTCTTCCAGATTCGGTTTGCCGGAAAAGTCTCTATTTCATCTTTATGACAAGTTATTTTACCGTTTATGCATTTCCAGCCTTACTGTTTTAAAGATGTTATTCCATCATCTTCTGGCTCACACATGAGACACTAGAGGTCGCGATCTCTTTGTTCCTTTGGATTCTGAAGACACGTTATGAAATTGTACATTTTGGAGTCGGCGCCTCAGTTATCTGAATTGAGAGTCATCTTGCGGGTGCCTAGTTGCAATGGTTTCATGTTTTTGGAAACTTGTGTCTCAAACTTTTTAAATATAAAAGAATCGACCCTGAGGTGACGCTCTCATTTGGTTGATGTAATCATTCTCTGAGAACCAAATCTGAGTTTTCTGGTTTGAATGGGGTAGAAGGATGGATACATGTCACCCAGGTTACTCCATTACATCATTATAAAAATGTTTCGACATTAAGAAGCTGATTTGTCATTTTCTTATATTAACAGATTAAAAAGAAAGAAAATATAACAATTTCAATAAGTGAACAGTAAAATGTCGATAAAAACTAATGATAAGTATGTCAAACTAGAACAAAAAAAAGAGAAAATATTTAAGTAGAAAACGGCATCTATCAAAATTATATAGCAAATCTCACACTTAATAGTTAACCATTAAAGGTATTATAATGTCATGAACAAGATAAATACACCCAAGTCATAATCTCCATGAAACATTGCGACTAACACAGTAAAACGTGACAATATAAGTAAAGAAGATATAAGAATTGAAAAGGAAGAAGTAAATCTGCCATTATTTGTAGATGCTGTGATTATAGATGTAGAAAACCCAAGGAACTCTACAGGCAAATAATTAGAATGGATAAGAAGCTTGGCAAGTTTACGAGATACGAGATCAATATATATAAATCAGTTCTTTCCTATGCATCAGCAATAAGCAACCAATAATGTAATTTGAAAGATACTATTTATTGATAACACAAAAACTCTAGAGAAGGCATCAGTAGCACACAAAAAAAGTAAAAAATCTTATCGATTAAATGTACCATCCCACTAAAACAAACTAGTCTCTGAAGAACTGCCAATCCTAAGTCTGAGGAGTAGGTGGGTAGGGGGAGGAGAAGAGAAGCATAGGACGTGTCGTCGGAAATCAAAGAAATGCTCCGAAATTATTAAGACAGAACAGAAGGACATGGGAGGGAGCTCAGATTTAAAATCGTCCAAATTCGAGTCAGAAGGAGCCCCTCGTGGCGCGTACCTGGGGACTTGGAGCATCGAGAGCGCAAAAATTAGCATTTTTACTTTACGAAAAGAAAAGATGATAATGGATTATAGAACTTAGAGCAGAAAGAAACTCATGAGTGCATAGTGACGGGAAGAAAGAAGGAGGGAAGGCAGGAGGAGGGTCGGCCAGCCAAGAAACGCAGAAATAATCTTCAAACTAGAAAATACTGTTTTTTGACCAACGATGCGATTGATTCAGTCAAGGGTCACCCACGGATGCCCACGGGATTGGATGAAAGTACATAGTCATCTGCTTTCCAAGTCTCACCCCACAGATTGTTTCCTAACTCAAAAGAGGACAAAATCCCCCTACAGGAAACAAACCAGCAAACGCTACCCTAAGGAAGAGACCAAACTTAGCATTACCAACAATGGGGCCAGCGGCATCTTACATCTCTCGATGTGTAGTCTTCCCGCCAACAAAGTTTAATCTGATCATGAAGAGATAAGCCAGTGGTCAGCGATACCGCGGGGCTAGACCTGGACAGTTAAAAAGTGTTCATGCCACGAATGAGAAGAGACAAAAATGGCCTGGAAAAGTTGTAGTTTGAAACGGGCTAATTGCTGTGTTAACGCAAACTCAATGGATGATACTTGATTGGGTCCAGGATGGAGGAAAACAGCTATTGAGGACGTATTTCGGACAACAGAGAAACTTAAATGTCAACTATATATATCAGATGATATTTAATCAGGTTCGATGTCGTGGTTATGATAACAGCACCACGATTGTACTGTGTTCTCTTTCACAGGAAATAGATGTGAATCACGTGGGGGCATGTCATGACTTCCGCAACTTCCTTCCTGATTATCCATGAAAGTGAACATGTGGTAGAATCTTGTTAATTCATGCATTTGGGTGGAAATTATGTGAGCATATATTATGCTGAATTTATTTTCAAGTTTTCTGTAGTTTTAGAACAATTCAAAATAAACAGCTTAGAGAAAAAGGAATAAACCTGGAAAAAAAAAAGAAAAAAAAACAATCTTAATGAATAAAATAATGAAACTTATCGGAGGACATAAAAATAAAATGAAATATACAATGTGCATAGATGAAAAACTCAATATCTTAAATATAGCAAGTCTACCCAAAATAATCTTGAGAAAAATTCTAGTAGGCTATTTTGTGGAGTGTGATAAGCTGATCCTAATATTTATAAAGAGAAACGGCAAGATGCTTTTGAAGAAGAAGGATGTCGGAGGACTTCCTCTACCCACCTAGGAGACTGTCGATACGGTTTTGAGAATCGAGGCTGGAAGGCATGCTCGGAGGGTGGGTGCAGAGAGCCAGAAGGAGCCCCCCGTGGCATGTACCTGGGACTTTGTTGGAGCAGGACACTGTGAACCAGTGGGAGAAACACAGTGCATGTGTGGAGCTGTGGCCGTGGGTTATTCTCATAGAAAACTAAAATAGAATTAGAGCCTTACCTTAGACACATGCAGAAGAAAATTCCAGCAGAACCAAAGACTCATAGATAAAAGGCAAAGTTTTAGAACTTTTAGAAGAAAATCTGGGGGCATCTCCTCACAGCTTTGGAGGAAGGTAGGATTTCTTAAATAAGATACGAAAACTACGAGACATCAAAGAAACGGCTGTGACATCTGACCATATTTTTTGAGAGTGTGGAATGCGGCACAATAAAGAAAAAAGCTAAGCCAAAGACTGGGAGAAAACACGTGGAATACGTATTGCCAGAATTTTTAAAGAATACTACAAATCAGT
>NW_011888969.1:1048369-1058386 GCF_000151845.1 Pteropus vampyrus | reverse complement strand
GTTTTGAGAATCGAGGCTGGAAGGCATGCTCGGAGGGTGGGTGCAGAGAGCCAGAAGGAGCCCCCCGTGGCATGTACCTGGGACTTTGTTGGAGCAGGACACTGTGAACCAGTGGGAGAAACACAGTGCATGTGTGGAGCTGTGGCCGTGGGTTATTCTCATAGAAAACTAAAATAGAATTAGAGCCTTACCTTAGACACATGCAGAAGAAAATTCCAGCAGAACCAAAGACTCATAGATAAAAGGCAAAGTTTTAGAACTTTTAGAAGAAAATCTGGGGGCATCTCCTCACAGCTTTGGAGGAAGGTAGGATTTCTTAAATAAGATACGAAAACTACGAGACATCAAAGAAACGGCTGTGACATCTGACCATATTTTTTGAGAGTGTGGAATGCGGCACAATAAAGAAAAAAGCTAAGCCAAAGACTGGGAGAAAACACGTGGAATACGTATTGCCAGAATTTTTAAAGAATACTACAAATCAGTTACAAAATAAAGTAACGGTCCAATAGTAAAATGGGCAAGCGGTCTGAAGAGATAATTCATAACAAAGAACATATAACTCATAATGTATCTATGAAAAACGTGTGACTAAAAATTGGAGAGGCACAAAGGAAAATGAGATACCATTTCCACCCATCAGATTGTTGGCATTGTAAGCCCTACAGCATCGCGTGCTGGCGAGGGCCGAGTAAAGCAAGCTTTCGAGCGTTGCTTGGGGCGAAACTGTGACGACTGCGTGGCCCACGCAGTGTTGTTGGGAATAGCGCAGATTTGTAAACCATGACTCAACAAACGGGACTAAAACGATATTGCAATGCTTTTTATAAAATTTATATATTTTATATTAACATGGAGTTATGAGGAACTGGTTCACGCAGTGGCAGAGGCTGAGAAGTCCCGGGACCTACAGTCCGGGAGCCGGAGACCTGGCAATTCTGCTCTGAGTCCAGGCCTGAGGCGGGAGAGGACCCACGGCCAGCTCCACGATGGTCGGGCGGAGAGCAGAGTCCCTTTCTGTGCTGTTCAGGGCATTGGAGGAGGCCCCCATGGGGAGGGCGACCTGCTTGACTCAGTCTACCAATTCGGGTGCTGAATCTCATCCAGAAACGGCCTCTGAGACACACCCAGAGTAATGTTTAACCGAATATCTGGGCACCCCATGGCCCGGATAAGTTGACACATAAAATTAACCATCACCCCTTGCGTGTGTGTATCTGTCTGTCTGTCTGTCTATCTATCTATCTATCTATCTATCTATCTATCTATCTATCATCTGTCATCTATCTATCTATCATCTATCTGTCATCTATCCAACTTATCACCTATCATCTCTCTCTGTGACGAACCCTAAGCCACCAGGTAGCGCCTTGACACGCATACGTAACAGGGGACCTTCATCTTGGTCTGCCATCAGGAAAGGCCCCTCTGGGGAAGGGCGTCTCTGGAGAGAGCTAAGAGAGAAGGAAGCATTCTAAGTAGGACAGCAAGAGCGAAGACAAAGATCCTGGCACTCTGGGCAGCATGGAACCTGGGGCGGGCCTTGGCTTCATTCTGGAGCATGCGCACTGCGCCTCTGGTGACATCAGCTCCCCTCCCGGGATGCTGGGGTTTTAGGGGGAATCGCCCTGGGAGGCAGAGCCAGAGAGTGGGTTGCCCTCCAGGCAAGGAGGAGCTCTGGGACTTCAAGGCACTTGGCAAGGGCAGAGGTCGCTCCTTATCTGTGGCATGGAGAGGTGCCACCTCCCTGCCTGGGGAGCAGCCTCGGGCCTGTGGTAGGCTCACTGTGACTCTGTATGCCAGGCTGCAGTCTCTCACAGCCCACAGCAGGAGACGCTGGGCTAGACCGGATCGCGCTGGGGGGTTTGCCTACCACGCCCTGCCAGGGGCCAGCAATTTGCTTTTGGAGCTTCTGTCGTACCTGCTTTGACAGGGATCCCGAGCAGCAGCCACTGCACTGTGTTCCCCCGTGTCTCCAGGACAGTACTGGGCAGCCCTGATCTGCTCTTGGTTCAGGTCAGGCTTTGTAAAGAGGAGTCTCTAAGGAATTCTTCAAAGCCGACTTGAGTTCATGGACATGACACATGATTCCTTTTAATTGTTATTCTGCAAATGCTCCCCTCCTAGTCCAGCTGTAAACAGGTGAGTCCTGTGCATGTCTGTTGATCTGCATACAAGCTCAGGAAGTGCACAGAGACCAGCACGTGGCTAGTGAATCAAAGCAAGAGACCTCTGGGCCAGGGCTCTGCTCCTGGAGTCTGTCCCCGCCACGTTCAGAAGGAAGCCAGGTCTCGGTGAAGGCATCTGGGAAGGGACTTGGTATTCTGCCTGGGACAGGCTGTGGTCAGGGAATGGCGAAGGGCCGAAAGCGATGCTTCTCGCTGGCCTTAGCCAGTGACAAGTGGCCGAAATCTTGATGCATGAGCACATAGGCTCGACGCTTGGAAAAAGCTCACGTTAGTTCGAGCAGGTATCATCAGACCAGCAGAATGTCTTCTAGGCGGGAGCTTCCTAAACCCTGGCCGTCAGAGGGTCTGGTCGGTCTTCAGCTCCGTCGCTTATCAGCTGCGTATCCTCACTGGGTAGTTCATCCATCTCTGTCACCATTCCCATCCACAGAGATGGATGCGAAGATCCGCCTCTTCGGGTGGCTGTGAAGGTACAAAGCCAAAGCCCATGCCTGGTCTGGTACCCCGTGGATGCCGATCAAATCGTCATCAGTATCAACCATGTGACTACGTCAATTTCATATTTTTCTCCTTTGTTTATCCAAATATATATTTTTCAAACCCAAAGCAACTCCCGGATCGACAACAGGCGGTTTGCCGGGATGTCTCGGGCCGCTCAGATTCCTCGGCTCTCTGGGCATTTGGAGAGCCCTGACTCAACGGTCTTCCTCCCGCGATACGCCAAGGAGATGCCAGTGCCCTCAAGGACGCATGTCACTTTTCTGGACACCATAGGCATTCCCACAGTGACAGTCAAGATGCCACTTATAAGTGTCCTTTTTTCCTAATAGAAGATTCGTTGGCTGTGGCTACTGTGAGTCACATCTGTCACCTTGTCTTACATTCCAAGTGGAGGAAATGGGGAATCCTTTTAAAAAGCTGGTGCTAAAATTCTCTGACAGCCGGCGCTCCCTCCGGTCTAGCTCGATCTCCCACGGGTATCTCCCCTTCCTTTCCTGGTCCCCCTGAAAGCTTTGAAATCAACAACTAAACCACAGACTGCAGCAGAAATAAAATATAGTTCTAATTTTCATATTTATTTGTAAAGATTTAAAAATGTTTTCCTGCAGCCCTGCAGCAAGCTCAACTCTGTGCTCTAAATAAAACGATTGGAAAATGACATTATAATTTTTTTAAAAAACTGGATTATGGATAACAAAACATGTGGTGAAAGGAGCCATTAAAACGCTTCTTGTAAAATTGAAACTTAAGTGTCAAGTTTTTATAGCAGTCTGTCAAATGCTTGACAATTAAAATAGCTATTTTTAAAATTTTAATAAGACACAATAAGGGTGAAATGTGGATGGAGATTGCACATTTTCGAGACTACACATTTTTAGCATAATAGGTCCATTCTATACCATTACGATAATGCCCCATTTGTAAAATTCACCATCTATTTTTAATTAAATTAGTGTGTGTCATTTATTATGGGTATTATATTTATTAATCTTTAATATTTAATTTAGGATGACTTCTCTGTGTAAAAGACAACTTAGCAGAACCAAGGTGGCACCCCCTGGTACTAATGGCTTTGCCATCTGATGGCAGTAAATATGTTTCATCTTTTTATTTTGCATAGCTAAATCTTAGCTAAATCTTGAATAACTTTGAATGTCTTTCTTCTTTTATTACAGGGTATAGATAATTATGCTTTGTGATCTTCCAGCTTCTGCTGTTCTAAGTCCTGCTGTGTGTTTTTGTTTGAAACCACCATAATCCCTCACTGCCACAGTTTATGAATTTCCTAAATGTTTCCACGACATCTCAGCTGATGTTGGTACATACGGCTTTTCTATCTTCCTGTTTATCGAAATGACACATTTTAATGGTCAGAAACACACCACACAGTTTCATAACAGCCTGTTAGATGAGTCCTTTCGTCCTCTCCCGTCTTCACCGACTCTTGTTACTGCAGGTCAGAGAGGAGACGATCCAGTGACCTGGTCCTCACACAGGGACAAGTGCAGGCATCCTTCAAAACCAGTGACATTGCGCCTCTTCGAATAGTTTTGAACTCGTCTCATTACTTAGAAATATATTTAGAACCCCGATGTGATTTTATTTGGGCGATAATGACGAAAAACAAATTCAGCGGTGGCTCGTAGGGTAGTGAGGGAGGGAGTCAGGTTGCGATTGTTTGTCCCTCCTTCATCTGGGGAGTGGAGGATGTGTGAGCACGCGTGTGTGCATGTGTGCAGGTGTGTGCACGCACCTATGTGATCTACAAGAGATGGCAGTGTTGGGGAGCACGTAGGGGGCTGTGGCTTGTGTGCCGCACCCCGGGGCACCCCAGTGGTGACCCCGTCTCCTTCTTCTCTCCGGGTGCTAATGACCAGCTTCAGATCAAAGACTGGGCCTCTTCTGCATCTTGCCCTCAGCATCTGATGGACACCTCGGCACAGCTTCTGCACGCTAGAAGCGACACCTCACAATATAACCATCTTGGTCAAGGGACAACCCACTCCGGGTTGCCTGGAAGGCCCAGATCTCATTCTCATACAGATGTCGGCCGAACACCCCAATAAAACCGGGGGTCAAAAGAAATGTGGAAGGGACGCCGAGAAGGGGTGCGCACCTGGATCGCTGCCAGTTTCCCATCGTCTGTTTATGACGGCAGATCAAATTTCAGTCTCAAACGTTTCTGATTTCACTTAGCTAACTGTAATTATTTTTAAATAAAGGCAACATATTTTGTAGCTATGATGATTAAAGGGATTTGCATTTGCTGTATTTAACTCAGCACATTAATGGATTATTACACATTCATTCGCTTCAAGGGAAAACCGTGCACTTGCAAATTGCTATTGTTTTATGAATACACGAAGAGCTCAGAATTCACAGAGGTGAGATTCCATGTTTATCTGCAGTTTTATCTGCTCACAGGCAATAAGAATCCAGACGAAGGTGTAAAGGTAGAAGCTGGTTATGTTTTTCAAAACTGTCTTTGGTGTAAATCGGAAAGCTAACCGCCATGCACGGCGTCACCGAGACACTCAAGGCGTCTCCCCGGGAACAAATGGCTGATGACAGCTAGTAACTTCATGGCTGGCGTTGAGGCCACATGTCTTCGTTTCTGGTCT
Source organism: Pteropus vampyrus (assembly GCF_000151845.1). Taxonomy (NCBI): domain Eukaryota; kingdom Metazoa; phylum Chordata; class Mammalia; order Chiroptera; family Pteropodidae; genus Pteropus; species Pteropus vampyrus. The sequence goes on along the minus strand of NW_011888969.1, from coordinate 1,053,075 downwards.
GATCGCAAAGCTGTTGAAGGACAAGCACCTGTGTCAGTAGCAATGACCGACCCCAGTGGGGCGTCCAGACCTGGCAGCCCCTCCCGCACAGGCTTCAATGCTGGACCAGGCTCACTCATCCAGAACGCAGTTGTGTCCGTGGCAATAAGCGAGTCCCTCTGCTTGGGACTTCAGCCTGGGTCTCAGGCATTTTCCACTGGAGGGGACACCTGGAAGCCCAGGGCCAAACCAGAATGAGAAAACGAAGTGACAAACTGGGAGAGATCAGGACCAGTGCCGACATCAGGAAGTCTTAGTCATTTGTCGAGGAGAGAGACTCCCGACAGATTAATGGAAAAAAAAAAAAGCCAGAGGAATTAGGAAAACAAAACAAATGGGGCCATTTTGTGGGGGGACAAATGGCCCTACCCACGTCAGCCGCTCCGCAGGGCACCCTGCAAGGCAGAACTCGGCACTGTAATTGATGTCCCTAATTAGGGCCGTGTCATTAAGGGGAAGTTAAACGATGTCATACCCTGCTTAATTATGTTGTCCTTTGTAGGGGCGCACGTGTCACATTTTTTTAAGTTTTCCAAACAAATGACTATAATTTTGTTAAGTTCCTACGGTTATCCAGAAACCTCAGTTATCCAGAAAATTAATTTCTCCGTCCCGCCTCATTCCCCAAAGAAGACGCACGAACGAGACACAGTCGTTGGTCCGTTCCAGTGCATCGGGTAAATTGCAGGGACCCACCGAAGGGTGATGGAGGCATCACGGGACGCTGTCGCTGGGACGTGGGGAGGGCAGCGAGCGCCAGGTTCTGGAGCAGCCGGACCTCGAAGCCCCGCCCAGGCGAAGCCCCGCCCAGGCGTGGACACGGCGGGCGAAGCCCCGCCCATGTGCGGACCCGTCCAGGCGAAGCCCCGCCCAGGCGAGGCCCCGCCGAGGTGTTCGGGTCCCTGGGAAACACGCCCTTCTCCCCAGAAAGGCCTTCCGGGAGCAGAATGCTGGTGCAGGGCGAGACCGGGCTCCGGGACAGCGGCCCCGGTGAGCCCAGGCCTTTCGCCACGCAGCCCCAGGTCCGGGCGCCGCTTCGCCCCTCGAACCCCGGGTTCTCGGCCGAGATGGGATAGGCCCCGCCCTCTTCGCATTGCAGGTCTGTCTGCCTTGAGGATTCCTGTAACGACAGGTGGAAAGTGCCCAAGACCGGGCCCGGTTTTTGTGGGGCTCGAGGCAAGTGGAGGGGCTTTCTCTCTCTCCTTTCCTGGTATTGCTGGGGTCACATTCTGCGGGAGGGGGCGGGGTGCTCGGCAGGTGGACAATTACTCTGTGGCCTGGGCTAGCAGACCCAGGTCAGGGCCTTCTGTGGGACGTGGAATGGCGTGCCTTCTGTATGGCATGTCATACAGAAGCCCCTAGCTTGTGCTCTGGAGTATTATTATATACCCACTTACTATACCTACTTATTAGATGTGATCGTGGGCAAATGTCACAGAGGTTGCTAAGTGCCACCCAATGTCCATTTGCTCCCTTTTCCTTAGCAACAGAACTCAGCTCTTATTGAGGGTAGCACTGTGCTCAGGTAAAACTCTACCTTGCCAACACCTTTGTAGCCAGGTGCTGCCTTGTTCCAGCTGATGACATACGAGCAGAAACGCGGTGAGAGATGCACAGGAAGGCTGTCGGAAATGGTCGGCCTCACTGGGAGAGGAACCTGTGTTCTCCCTTCCTCCTCTCCCTCTTCCTGCTGTCAGAATGCAGACACAAAGGCTGGCACACTGGCAGCCATTTCTGGCCATGAGGTAAATTTGAAGATGGAAGTTGGGTGCTGAGGATGACGGCAGAAAGCCGAAAGGAACGTAGGTCCCTAATGTCTCTCGGAAACTGTCAAACCAGTCACTGGATGTGTGGCCTTTCTGACTTCCTCTCTGCTTCAGGGAGCAGGTGGAGAAGGGGACACAGGCAGAGCGGCTGGATCCTGGTGGTGTCCGCAGGTACGCCCCGCGGTGGCAGGGATGAGGGGGCTGGAGAACAGAGGGCTGGGTAGGAGGTGCTGGACAGTAGGGCCAAAACAAACAAATAAACAAACAAATAAACAAACAAAACAGGTAGGGAAGAGCTCATGGCAGTTTCCTCTTTGGGTGAGTTAGGGACTCTCTGAGGACATGTGTCCAGGACCCCAGTGAGGGCACAGACCGGAAGCAGAAAGGCTGCCCAATATTTGCATTTATGTCCACGAGAGAGGTGTGTTTTCTTTCCCTCCCATTCATTCAAGGCAGTCGCGCATAGATGAATCCTACGTGCGCCTCCACCCAGTTAGAGTACAGTGGGATCAGAGGGGTCAAGTGGTTGGGCCGAGGTCACAGAGCTAGTTAATAAAGACACAGAGCTTGTGCTGCGGGCCCAGAGCACTTCCTGCCCCATGAAGTCACAAGCGCTCAGCCCTGCAGGAACTTCCTCTGGAGAGAACCAGAACGAGCTCTTGAGAAATGACTGCCTGATGGGGCAGCAAGGGGCAGGCGCGACTCACCCGAGTGTGGGCCCGGGGCGTCTGGAGCCTGCAGGAACGTCACCTGCAGGACGTGGGCGGGCACGGGGAGGCGGGGTGGGGGTGGGGTCACTCCTCTTTCTCTTCCTGGTATTCCGGGGCGTCTGCAGACACGGGCTGGCATCCCGGGTCACCTGCGGGACTGGGGGCGAGGTGGCAGAGAGGCTCTGCCCTCATACCAGCTTGAGAACTGAGGGTGAGTGGGGGCTTGTCCCGCTGCCCAGAGAATCCCTTGAGAAGAGTGGGTCTCTGTGTTAGTGACCCAGATTTAGGAAGACATCTCCGCTGTCACGGGTGGCATCTCAGAGCACAGGTCTGAGGTTCAGGATGCAACGGGCACCCCCTTAGGAGAAGAGGTGCTGGAAGAAGCATTGGTAACAGAGCATGATGTGACTACTCATGCACTTGTCCCACTTACTGTGCGCCCGCCATCGGCTGGTCGCTCTGAGACGCACAGGGGCGTAGGAGAGAGAACTCGGCCCGTCGCCTATGCCCAGGCGGCCTCAGATGCATCACCCTCTCCTGGCCTCAGTCTGCTGGTCCTGAAATAGGGAGCGTAACGCCTGGCTTCACAGGGGCTCTGGCACGGAGTGTCGGTGTGGTCCCTGGCGCAGGCACGCCGTATCTTTACCACTGCCTCCATCATCTGCATCCCAAGCAGTGCCATCTTTACTGGTGCCTGTGGGGTCCTATGGGGAGGACACTCTCGGTACAAGTGACTCACACCTGCTCGGGGAGCCAGTGACCCTCCTCCCATCCTCACCCTCAGAGCTAGGACAAGCCAGCAGCCTCAGGGACCGAGGGCTCCAGCCCATGCTCTCAGGCTTCTGGGAGAACGTTTGTAGCATGTGCCATGAGCCTCCAGGGCCCTGGCTGGAGGACCAGGCCCGCTTCCCTGAAGGCAGCCAGGACTGTCCTTTCTGGGCGTCCAGTGCCTTTTCCGTCCCATGGCAGCATGTCTGTGAGGGGGATGGAGGGTGCCGAAGGGCATCCTGGTCCCAGGTGTGATGGACGTGCAGGATGGACGGACATGCAGGATCTCAGGCTGGGAAGCAACCTCAGGCTTACCTGGCCTGCCATCTTCGGTGACAGAGGAGGTGACGCTCCCAGACGCAATCTTTGTGGCTGCTTCATCACCTGGAGGGCATGGCTGTCTCCCCCAGCTCCGGGGCGCTGGCGGGAATGCTCCCCCCGCAGCAGGGCAGTGTGATCCGTGTGGGTGTCTCCAGCGCCCAGTCTCCCAGGGGAGGTGCTAAAACAAGCACAGTGTCCCCACATGGGCCGACACCCCCTCCCAGAGCCACCCCTCGGCCTGGAATAGCGGCGCGGTTGAGGGTCTTGGCGGGAGTGCAGTCCCAGAGTAAATGGCGACAGTGCTGATCCGTTTCCTGGCTTTGCCTTTGCCAGGGAAGGTGAGGGCCCCTGAGGAGGACCCCGAGTTTCTTCCTGATATTCTTCTACCTTTCATTTTCTGCAAAACCCATGGCACAGCCACTGTCCTTCACACAGAGGTGAGTGCTGCGGACAGACTGTCACTGGGCTCTGTAATTGGCCACAGGGCCGCTGGGCCTTGGCTTGACTCCCCAGGGATTCCACTGCCACCTCCGCCCCAGAGAAAGGAGCAGAGCTGGCGGAGGCATGGCCCACCTCCTGGTCTCCGGGCCCGCCCCAAGCCGGCTGTGACACGGACCTCGTCTCTCTCAAGCCCACTGGACGGGAAGGACAACACTGGGCCACTTAAGGGGAACCCTTTCCTCCTGGGCTGCAGGAAAGAGGAAAGGGGTGACAGCGGTCCATACCGCTGGCCGGCACAGGGCCCGTGGGAACCAGCCCTCCGTGCGCGGTGCCTTCAGGGCAGGGCCTGCAGTGCGAGTTAGCTCAGGGGACGCTGACAATGACGCCATTTAATAGACTGAAAAGTGAACGTCAGAACTTTTTAAAAGACAGGATGCTCAGAGCAGAAGTGTTCTTTGAGTGCAGGCTGAGAGCAGGGGCTTGGCCGTCAGGCTGGTGGGGTCAGAATCTTGGCCACTTAACTTCCCTGGGCTACACGTAAACCCGGGTCAGCAGGAATAGTGACGTCAGCAGCATTGTTTGTTGTGAAGACTAAAAGTATAATCGATGTGACGTGCTTAGATGGCACAGCAGCTCAGTGTCAGCACGTGCTGGTTATTGT
>NW_011888969.1:1046716-1047764 GCF_000151845.1 Pteropus vampyrus | reverse complement strand
AAAGGAGCAGAGCTGGCGGAGGCATGGCCCACCTCCTGGTCTCCGGGCCCGCCCCAAGCCGGCTGTGACACGGACCTCGTCTCTCTCAAGCCCACGGGACGGGAAGGACAACACTGGGCGACTTAAGGGGAACCCTTTCCTCCTGGGCTGCAGGAAAGAGGAAAGGGGTGACAGCGGCCCATACTGCTGGCCGGCACAGGGCCCGTGGGAACCAGCCCCCCGTGCACGGTGCCTTCAGGGCAGGGCCTGCAGTGCGAGTTAGCTCAGGGGACACTGCCAATGACACCATTTAATGGACTGAAAAGTGAACGTCAGAACTTTTTAAAAGACAGGATGCTCAGAGCAGAAGTGTTCTTTGAGTGCAGGCTGAGAGCTGGGGCTTGGCCGTCAGGCTGGTGGGGTCAGAATCTTGGCCACTTAACTTCCCTGGGCTACACGTAAACCCGGGTCAGCAGAAATAGTGACGTCAACAGCATTGTTTGTTGTGAAGACTAAAAGTATAATCGATGTGACGTGCTTAGATGGCACAGCAGCTCAGCGTCAGCACGTGCTGGTTATTGTCCTCCTCCTCCTCATCATCATCTCAGTCATCTTTCTCCTTGTTATCATCATCCTCACCATCGTCATCATTATCATCATCATCCTCACCATCCTCACCATCATCATTATCATCATCATCCCATCGTCATCACCATCATCGCCATCACCATCTTCATCACCTTCATCATCTTCATCACCTTCATCGCCATCACCATAATCATCACCATCATCATTATCATATTCATCATCCCATCGTCATCACCATCATCATCACCATCATCATTATCATCATCATCCTCACCATCCTCACCATCATCACCGTCATCATCACCATCATCATCACCATCACCATCCTCACCATCCTCACCATCCTCACCATCATCCTCTTCATCACAATCACCATCCTCACCATCCTCACCATCATCCTCTTCATCACCATCACCATCCTCACCATCATCACCATTACCATGATTGTCATCATCATCCTCATCACCGTCACCACTGCCAT